>NC_064624.1:189388952-189698119 GCF_023898315.1 Schistocerca nitens | reverse complement strand
CCGAAATTACCTCTACATCTGCAGATTTTGAACCGTTAAGAATGACATGTTGTGTTCTTTCTTCTAGGAAATCCTGAATCCAATCACAAACCTGGTCCGATATTCCGTAAGCTCGTATTTTTTTCACTAAACGTAAGTGCGGAACCGTATCGAATGCCTTCCTGAAGTCCAGGAATACAGCATCAATCTGCTCGCCAGTGTCTACGGCACTGTGAATTTCTTGGACAAATAGGGCGAGCTGAGTTTCACATGATCTCTGTTTGCGGAATCCATGTTGGTTATGATGAAGGAGATTTGTATTATCTAGGAACGTCATAATACGAGAACATAAAACATGTTCCATTATTCTACAACAGATTGACGTAAGCGAAATAGGCCTATAATTATTCGCATCTGATTTATGACCCTTCTTGAAAATGGGAACGACCTGCGCTTTCTTCCAGTCGCTAGGTACTTTACGTTCTTCCAGAGATCTACGATAAATTGCTGATAGAAAGGGGGCAAGTTCTTTAGCATAATCACTGTAGAATCTTACGGGTATCTCGTCTGGTCTGGATGCTTTTCCGCTACTAAGTGATAGCAGTTGTTTTTCAATTCCGATATCGTTTATTTCAATATTTTCCATTTTGGCGTCCGTGCGACGGCTGAAGTCAGGGACCGTGTTACGATTTTCCGCAGTGAAACAGTTTCGGAACACTGAATTCAGTATTTCTGCCTTTCTTCGGTCGTCCTCTGTTTCGGTGCCATCGTGGTCAATCTAAGACGTACTGGACGATGTTTCTGAATTTTTTCCATTTTTGTTCCACATCCTCTTCCTCAGAAATGAACGTTTGATGGTGGTCACTCAGATATTCTGCGATTTGTGCCCTATCACTCTTGTTAAGCAAATATATTTTCCTTCCTTTCTTGGCATTTCTTATTACACTTGTAGTCATTGATGCAACCACTGACTTATGATCACTGATACCCTCTTCTACATTCACGGAGTCGAAAAGTTCCGGTCTATTTGTTGCTATGAGGTCTAAAACGTTAGCTTCACGAGTTGGTTCTCTAACTATCTGCTCGAAGTAATTCTCGGACAAGGCAGTCAGGATAATGTCACAAGAGTCTCTGTTCCTGGCTCCAGTTCTGATTGTGTGACTATCCCATTCTATACCTGGTAGATTGAAGTCTCCCCCTATTACAATAGTATGATCACGAAACTTCTTCACGACGTTCTGCAGGTTCTCTCTGAGGCGCTCAACTACTACGGTTGCTGATGCAGGTGGTCTATAGAAGCATCCGACTATCATATCTGACCCACCTTTGACACTTAACCCAGATTATTTCACATTCGCATTCGCTAATAACTTCACTGGATATTATTGAATTCTTTACTGCTATAAATACTCCTCCACCATTGGCGTTTATCCTATCCTTGCGGTATATATTCCATTCTGTGTCTAGGATTTCGTTACTGTTCACTTCCGGTTTTAACCAACTTTCCGTTCCTAATACTATATGCGCACTATTTCCTTCAATAAGCGATACTAATTCAGGAACCTTGCCCTGGATACTCCTGCAGTTTACCAATATTACGTTAACTTTTCCTGTTTTTGGTCTCTGAGGACGGACGTTCTTTATCAACGATGATGATGTTCTCTCTGGTAAGCCGTCAGGTATTTTATCGTTTCGCCCAAGGGGGAGTCCCTCTAACCTAAAAAACCCCCGTGTGCACACCACACGTACTCTGCTACCGTATTAGCTGCTTCTGGTGTGTAGTGCACGCCTGACCTGTCTAGGGGGGCCCTACACGTCTCCACCCAATAACGGAGGTCGATGAATTTGCAACCATTATAGTCGCAGAGTCGTCTGAGCCTCTGGTTTAGACCCTCCACACGGCTCCAAACCAGAGGACCGCGATCGACTCTGGGCACTATGCTGCAGATATTAAGCTCAGCTTGCACTCCGCGTGCGATGCTGGTTGTCTTCACCAAATCAGCCAGCCGCCGGAAGGAACCAAGGATGGCCTCAGAACCCAAGCGGCAGGCGTCATTCGTTCCGACATGTGCTACTATCTGCAGCCGGTCACACCCAGTGCGTTCAATAGCTGCCGGAAGGGCCTCCTCCACATTACGGACGAGACCCCCCGGCAAGCACACCGAGTGCACACTGGCATTCTTCCCCGACCTACCCGCTATTTTCCTGAGGGGCTCCATAACCCGCCTAACGTTGGAGCTCCCTATAACTAATAGGCCCGCCCTCTGTGACTGTCGGGACCTTGCCGGAGAATCGGCCACTGGCCCAACAGGCGAGGCATCCTGTGGTGGCTCGGAAACGATGTCATCACCACTAGGAAGCACCCCGTACCTGTTGGAAAGGGGTAAGGCAGCTGCCACGCGGCCAGATCCCACCTTCGCCTTTCGGCCAGGCTCGCGCGAGCCCACCACTGTCCGCCATTCACCCTGGAGTGATGGCTGACCGGTAAGATGCTCACTGCCGGAAGACGCAGCGACATCAGGGGTTCCATGTGATTCCAAGGCCACCGAAGTAGGCATAGGACTCACCACAGTTGCCCCAACGCCACTACGAGCCGACGCCTGCGCCTCGAGCTCGATGAGCCTAACAGACAAAGCCTCCACCTGCCCCCGAAGAGTGGCCAATTCTCCTTGCGTCCGCTCACAACAACCACAGTCCCTACACATGACTATGTTTACCCTACTCTATACGGTGACAAATTCCCAAGATAATCTTCTGATGAGCTACTCTGATAATCAAGAAACACTCACTGAAATACGAGACGCGAAAACTACGCTAGGTTTTCCCAGAAAAACTATTTAAAAGCTAAGCGCAGCAAATAAGTACAAAATAAATTTCTCTCCTAACGATCAAGAACTGTTAGTTTCTATGCAGAGCAGATAAACACAAATAGAATCCCTTCCTTAGTGGAAGATCGTAAACAAAATGCAAAATAAACGCTTTATACAAACAGTACTCGCTGCTGCTGGTGCTCTCGCTCTGCCTGTCACAAGACATCATAATAACTGAAAACTGTAGGTGCATTTCTTAATAAGAGGGGCATGAAGTAAAATTCATGATGAGCTAATACAAAGTAGATGATATTTATGTATATTTTTTTTTCTTCCAATAGTAATTCTATAATAAGAACTCAGGAGACCTAGGTTCAGGAATATTTACTTGCCATGTAGATTTAAGTTGACGTCATCTGTTCATCGACTTGACTAGTGGGCTAAGGGGGTACGGTGACTGAGAAGGTGTGATTCCTCACACCCATAATCTCCCTGGCCTAAAGTTACTCTCCCCAGCAACCCCACAAAACAGTGTGTGTGTGTGTGTGTGTGTGTGTGTGTGTGTGTGTGTGTGTGTGTGTCTGTGTGTGTGTGTGTGTGTGTGTTTTTCCTACTACCTTGTAAGAGGAAATTCTTTGCAAAAGCCAGCAAAGCTCTGTAGTTTATTTCAGTTTACCTATCGACGATGCATCACATGGGCCTTTGGTGAGTCACCTCTTTTGCTAGTAAATAATTTTTAATTATCAACCAGAGCATACTGTACATCATAATAACTGAAAACTGTAGGTGCGTTTCTTAATAAGAGGGGCATTAAGTAAAATTCATGATGAGCTAATACAAAGTAGATGATATTTATGTATTTTTTTTTTCTTCCAATAGTAATTCTATAATAAGAACTCAGGAGACCTAGGTTCAGGAATATTTACTTGCCATGTAGATTTAAGTTGACGTCATCTGTTCATCGACTTGACTAGTGGGCTGAGGGGGTACGGTGACTGAGAAGGTGTGATTCCTCACACCCATAATCTCCCTGGCCTAAAGTTACTCTCCCCAGCAACCCCACAAAACAGTGTGTGTGTGTGTGTGTGTGTGTGTGTGTGTGTGTGTGTGTGTCTGTGTGTGTGTGTGTGTGTTTTTCCTACTACCTTGTAAGAGGAAATTCTTTGCAAAAGCCAGCAAAGCTCTGTAGTTTATTTCAGTTTACCTATCGACGATGCATCACATGGGCCTTTGGTGAGTCACCTCTTTTGCTAGTAAATAATTTTTAATTATCAACCAGAGCATACTGTACATCATAATAACTGAAAACTGTAGGTGCGTTTCTTAATAAGAGGGGCATTAAGTAAAATTCATGATGAGCTAATACAAAGTAGATGATATTTATGTATTTTTTTTTTCTTCCAATAGTAATTCTATAATAAGAACTCAGGAGACCTAGGTTCAGGAATATTTACTTGCCATGTAGATTTAAGTTGACGTCATCTGTTCATCGACTTGACTAGTGGGCTGAGGGGGTACGGTGACTGAGAAGGTGTGATTCCTCACACCCATAATCTCCCTGGCCTAAAGTTACTCTCCCCAGCAACCCCCCAATACAGTGTGTGTGTTTGTGTGTGTGTGTGTGTGTGTGTGTTTTCCTACAACCTTATGAGAGGAAATTCTTTGTAAAAGCCAGCAAAGCTCTGTAGTTTATGTCAGTGTACCTATTGACGACGCATCACATGTGCCTTTGGTGAGTCACCTCTTTTGCTAGTAAATAATTGTTAATTATAAACCAGAGCATACTGTACATCATAATAACTGAAAACTGTAGGTGCATTTCTTAATAAGAGGGGCTTGAAGTAAAATTCATGATGAGCTAATAGAAGGTAGATGATCTTTATGTATATTTTTTTCCAGTAGTAACTGTATAATAAGATCTCAGGAGATCTAGGTTCAGGAATATTTACTTGCCATGTAGATTTAAGTTGACGTCATCTGTTCATCGACTTGACTACTCGGCTGAGGGGGTACGGTGACTGAGAAGGTGTGATTCCACACACCCATAAACTCCCAGGCCTAAAGTTACTCTCCCCAGTAACCCCACAAAACAGTGTGTGTGTGTGTGTGTGTGTGTGTGTGTGTGTGTGTGTGTTTTTCTACAACCTTGTAAGAGGAAATTCTTTGCAAAAGCCAGCAAAGCTCTGTAGTTTATTTCAGCGTACCTATCGACGATGCATCACATTTGCCTTTGGGGAGTCACCTCTTTTGTTAGTAAATAATTTTTAATTATCAACCAGAGTAGACTGTACATCATAATAACTGAAAACTGTAGGTGCATTTCTTAATAAGAGGGGCATGAAGTAAAATTCATGATGAGCTAATAGAAAGTAGATGATATTTATGTATATTATTTTTTTTCCAATAGTAATTGTATAATAAGAACTCAGGAGACCTAGGTTCAGGACTATTTACTTGCCATGTAGATTTAAGTTGACGTCATCTGTTCATCGATTTGACTAATGGGCTGAGGGGGTACGGTGACTGAGAAGGTGTGATTCCTCACGCCCATAATCTCCCTGGCCTAAAGTTACTCTCCCCAGCAACCCCACAAAAAAGTGTGTGTGTGTGTGTGTGTGTGTGTGTGTGTGTGTGTGTGTGTGTCTCTGTGTGTGTGTGTGTTTTTCCTACTACCTTGTAAGAGGAAATTCTTTGCAAAAGCCAGCAAAGCTCTGTAGTTTACTTCAGTTTACCTATCGACGATGCATCACATGGGCCTTTGGTGAGTCACCTCTTTTGCTAGTAAATAATTTTTAATTATCAACCAGAGCATACTGTACATCATAATAACTGAAAACTGTAGGTGCATTTCTTAATAAGAGGGGCATGAAGTATAACTCATGATGAGCTAATAGAAAGTAGATGATATTTATGTATATTTTTTCTCCAATAGTAATTGTATAATAAGATCTCAGGAGATCTAGGTTCAGGAATATTTACTTGCCATGTAGATTTAAGTTGACGTCATCTGTTCATCGACTTGACTAGTGGGCTGAGAGGGTACGGTGACTGAGAAGGTGTGATTCCACACACCCATAATCTCCCTGGCCTAAAGTTACTCTCCCCAGTAACCTCACAAAACAGTGTGTGTGTGTGTGTGTGTGTGTGTTTTCCTACAACCTCGTAACAGGAAATTCTTTGGAAAAGCCAGCAAATCTCTGTAGTTTATGTCAGTGTACCTATCGACGATGCATCACATGTGCCTTTGGGGAGTCACCTCTTTTGTTAGTAAATAATTTTTAATTATCAACCAGAGCATACAGTACATCATAATAACTGAAAACAGTAGGTGCATTTCTTAATAAGAGGGGCATGAAGTAAAATTCACGATGAACTAATAGAAAGTAGATGATATTTATGTATATTTTTTCTCCAATAGTAATTGTATAATAAGATCTTAGGAGATCTAGGTTCAGGAATATTTACTTGCCATGTAGATTTAAGTTGACGTCATCTGTTCATCGATTTGACTAGTCGGCTGAGGGGGTACGGTGACTGAGAAGGTGTGATTCCACACACCCATAAACTCCCAGGCCTAAAGTTACTCTCCCCAGTAACCCCACAAAACAGTGTGTGTGTGTGTGTGTGTGTGTGTGTGTGTGTGTTTTTCTACAACCTTGTAAGAGGAAATTCTTTGCAAAAGCCAGCAAAGCTCTGTAGTTTATTTCAGCGTACCTATCGACGATGCATCACATTTGCCTTTGGTGAGTCACCTCTTTTGTTAGTAAATAATTTTTAATTATCAACCAGAGCATACTGTACATCATAATAACTGAAAACTGTAGGTGCATTTCTTAATAAGAGGGGCATGAAGTAAAATTCATGATGAGCTAATAGAAAGTAGATGATATTTATGTATATTATTTTTTTTCCAATAGTAATTGTATAATAAGAACTCAGGAGACCTAGGTTCAGGACTATTTACTTGCCATGTAGATTTAAGTTGACGTCATCTGTTCATCGACTTGACTAGTCGGCTGAGGGGGTACGGTGACTGCGAAGGTGTGATTCCACACACCCATAAACTCCCTGGCCTAAAGTTACTCTCCCCAGCAACCCCACAAAAAAGTGTGTGTGTGTGTGTGTGTGTGTGTGTGTGTGTGTGTGTCTCTGTGTGTGTGTGTGTTTTTCCTACTACCTTGTAAGAGGAAATTCTTTGCAAAAGCCAGCAAAGCTCTGTAGTTTACTTCAGTTTACCTATCGACGATGCATCACATGGGCCTTTGGTGAGTCACCTCTTTTGCTAGTAAATAATTTTTAATTATCAACCAGAGCATACTGTACATCATAATAACTGAAAACTGTAGGTGCATTTCTTAATAAGAGGGGCTTGAAGTAAAATTCATGATGAGCTAATAGAAGGTAGATGATCTTTATGTATATTTTTTTCCAATAGTAACTGTATAATAAGATCTCAGGAGATCTAGGTTCAGGAATATTTACTTGCCATGTAGATTTAAGTTGACGTCATCTGTTCATCGACTTGACTAGTGGGCTGAGGGGGTACGGTGACTGATAAGGTGTGATTCCACACACCCATAATCTCCCTGGCCTAAAGTTACTCTCCCCAGCAACCCCCCAAAACAGTGTGTGTGTTTGTGTGTGTGTGTGTGTGTGTGTGTGTGTGTGTGTGTGTGTGTGTTTTCCTACAACCTTATGAGAGGAACTTCTTTGTGAAGCCAGCAAAGCTCTGTAGTTTATGTCAGTGTACCTATTGACGATGCATCACATGTGCCTTTGGTGAGTCACCTCTTTTGCTAGTAAATAATTGTTAATTATAAACCAGAGCATACTGTACATCATAATAACTGAAAACTGTAGGTGCATTTCTTAATAAGAGGGGCATGAAGTATAACTCATGATGATCTAATAGAAAGTAGATGATATTTATGTATATTTTTTCTCCAATAGTAATTGTATAATAAGATCTCAGGAGATCTAGATTCAGGAATATTTACTTGCCATGTAGATTTAAGTTGACGTCATCTGTTCATCGACTTGACTAGTGGGCTGAGGGGGTACGGTGACTGAGGAAGTGTGATTCCACACACCCATAATCTCCCTGGCCTAAAGTTACTCTCCCCAGTAACCTCACAAAACAGTGTGTGTGTGTGTGTGTGTGTGTGTGTGTTTTCATACAACCTTGTAAGAGGAAATTCTTTGGAAAAGCCAGCAAATCTCTGTAGTTTATGTCAGTGTACCTATCGACGATGCATCACATGTGCCTTTGGTGAGTCACCTCTTTTGTTAGTAAATAATTTTTAATTATCAACCAGAGCATACTGTACATCATAATAACTGAAAACAGGAGGTGCATTTCTTAATAAGAGGGGCATGAAGTAAAATTCACGATGAACTAATAGAAAGTAGATGATATTTATGTATATTTTTTCTCCAATAGTAATTGTATAATAAGATCTCAGGAGATCTAGGTTCAGGAATATTTACTTGCCATGTAGATTTAAGTTGACGTCATCTGTTCATCGACTTGACTAGTGGGCTGAGAGGGTACGGTGACTGAGAAGGTGTGATTCCACACACCCATAATCTCCCTGGCCTAAAGTTACTCTCCCCAGCAACCCCAAAAAACAGTGTGAGTGTGTGTGTGTGTGTGTGTGTGTTTGTGTGTGTGTGTTTTCCTACAACCTTGTAAGAGGAAATTCTTTGCAAAAGCCAGCAATGCTCTGTAGTTTATGTCAGTGTACCTACATCTACATCTACATCTATACTCCGCGAGCCACCTTACGGTGTGTGGTGGAGGGTACTTATTGTACCACTATCTGATCCCCCCTTCCCTGTTCCATTCACGAATTGTGCGTGGGAAGAACGACTGCTTGTAAGTCTCCGTATTTGCTCTAATTTCTCGGATCTTTTCGTTGTGATCATTACGCGAGATATATGTGGGCGGTAGTAATATGTTGCCCATCTCTTCCCGGAATGTGCTCTCTCGTAATTTCGATAATAAACCTCTCCGTATTGCGTAACGCCTTTCTTGAAGTGTCCGCCACTGGAGCTTGTTCAGCATCTCCGTAACGCTCTCGCGCTGACTAAATGTCCCCATGACGAATCGCGCTGCTTTTCGCTGGATCATGTCTATCTCTTCTATTAATCCAACCTGGTAAGGGTCCCATACTGATGAGCAATACTCAAGAATCGGACGAACAAGCGTTTTGTAAGCTACTTCTTTCGTCGATGAGTCACATTTTCTTAGAATTCTTCCTATGAATCTCAATCTGGCGCCTGCTTTTCCCACTATTTGTTTTATGTGATCATTCCACTTCAGATCGCTCCGGATAGTAACTCCTAAGTATTTTACGGTCGTTACCGCTTCCAATGATTTACCACCTATGGCATAATCGTACTGGAATGGATTTCTGCCCCTATGTATGCGCATTATATTACCTATCGACGATGCATCACATGTGCCTTTGGTGGGTCACCTCTTTTGTTAGTAAATAATTTTTAATTATCAACCAGAAATTACTGTACATCATAATAACTGAAAACTGTAGGTGCATTTCTTAATAAGAGGGGCATGAAGTAAAATTCATGATGAGCTAATAGAAAGTAGATGATATTTATGTACATTTTTTCTCTAATAGTAATTGTATAATAACATCTCAGGAGATCTAAGTTCAGGAATATTTACTTGCCATGTAGATTTAGGTTGACGTCATCTGTTCATCGACTTGACTAGTGGGCTGAGGGGGTACGGTGACTGAGAAGGTGTGATTCCACACACCCATAATCTCCCTGGCCTAAAGTTACTCTCCCCAGCAACCCCACAAAACAGTGTGCGTGTGTGTGTGTGTGTGTGTGTGTGTGTGTGTGTGTGTGTTTTCCTACAACCTTGTAAGAGGCAATTCTTTGCAAAAGCCAGCAAAGCTCTGTAGTTTATGTAAGTGTACCTATCGACGATGCATCACATGTGCCTTTGGTGGGTCACCTCTTTTGTTAGTAAATAATTTTTAATTATCAACCAGAAATTACTGTACATCATAATAACTGAAAACTGTAGGTGCAGTTCTTAATAAGAGGGGCATGAAGTAAAATTCATGATGAGCTAATAGAAATTAGATGATATTTATGTATATTTTTTCTCCAATAGTAATTGTTTAATAAGATCTCAGGAGATCTAAGTTCAGGAATATTTACTTGCCATGTAGATTTAGGTTGACGTCATCTGTTCATCGACTTGACTGGTGGGCTGAGGGGGTACGGTGACTGAGAAGGTGTGATTCCACACACCCATAATCTCCCTGGCCTAAAGTTACTCTCCCCAGCAACCCCACAAAACAGTGTGTGTGTGTGTGTGTGTGTGTGTGTGTGTGTGTGTTTTCCTACACCCTTGTAAGAGGAAATTCTTTGGAAAAGCCAGCAAAGCTCTGTAGTTTTTGTCAGTGTACCTATCGACGATGCATCACATGTGCCTTTGGTGAGTCACCTCTTTTGTTAGTAAATAATTTTTAATTATAAACCAGAGCATATTGTACATCATAATAACTGAAAACTGTAGGTGCATTTCTTAAAAAAAGGAGCATGAAGTAAAAGTCATGATGAGCTAATAGAAAGTAGATGATATTTATGTATTTTTTTTTCCAATAGTAATTGTATAATAAGATCTCAGGAGAACTAAGTTCAGGAATGTTTACTTGCCATGTAGATTTAAGTTGATGTCATCTGTTCATCGACTTGACTAGTGGGCTGAGGGGGTACAGTGACTGATAAGGTGTGATTCCACACACCCATAATCTCCCTGGCCTAAAGTTAGTCTCCCCAGCAACCCCACAAAACAGTGTGTGTGTGTGTGTGTGTGTGTGTGTGTGTGTGTGTGTGTGTGTGTGTGTGTGTTTTCCTACACCCTTGTAAGAGGAAATTCTTTGGAAAAGCCAGCAAAGCTCTGTAGTTTTTGTCAGTGTACCTATCGACGATGCATCACATGTGCCTTTGGTGAGTCACCTCTTTTGTTAGTAAATAATTTTTAATTATAAACCAGAGCATATTGTACATCATAGTAACTGAAAACTGTAGGTGCATTTCTTAAAAAAAGGAGCATGAAGTAAAAGTCATGATGAGCTAATAGAAAGTAGATGATATTTATGTATTTTTTTTCCAATAGTAATTGTATAATAAGATCTCAGGAGAACTAAGTTCAGGAATATTTACTTGCCATGTAGATTTAAGTTGACGTCATCTGTTCATCGACTTGACTAGTGGGCTGAGGCGGTACGGTGACTGAGAAGGTGTGATTCCACACACCCATAATCTCCCTGGCCTAAAGTTACTCTCCCCAGTAACCCCACAAAACAGTGTGTGTGTGTGTGTGTGTGGGAGAGAGTGTTTTCCTACAAGCTTGGAAGAGGGAGTTCTTTGCAAAAGCCAGCAAAGTTCTGTACCTTATATCAGTGTACCTATCGACGATGCAGCACATCTGCCTTTGGCGAGCCACCTAGTTTGTTAGTAAATAACTGATAATTATCAACCAGTGCATCTGTACATCATAATCTCTGAAAACTGTAGGTGTATTTCTTAATGAGAGGGGCAGGAAATAAAATTCACGATGAGTTAATAGAAAGTAGTTGACATTTATGTATTTTTTTCTGCAATAGTAATTGTGTAATAAGATCTCAGGAGATCTAAGTTCAGGAATATTTCCTTGCCATGTAGATTTAAGTTGACGTCATCTGTTCATCCACTTAACTAGTGGGCTGAGGGGGTACGGTGACTGAGAAGGTGTGATTCCACACAACCATAATCTCCCTGGCCTAAAGTTACTCTCCCCAGTAACCCCACAAAACAGTGTGTGTGTGTGTGTGTGTGTGTGAGAGAGAGAGAGAGAGTGTTGTCCTACAAGCCAGGAATAGGGAATTCTTTGCAAAAGCCAGCAAAGCTCTGTACCTTATATCAGTGTACCTATCGACGATGCAGCACATCTGCCTTTGGCGAGCCACCTAGTTTGTTAGTAAATAACTGATAATTATCAACCAGAGCATTCTGTTCATCATAATCTCTGAAAATTGTAGGTGTATTTCTTAATAAGAGGAGAAGGAAAGAAAATTCACGATGTTCTAATAGAAAGTAATTGACTTTTATGTATTATATTCTGCAATAGTAATTGTATAATAAGATCTCAGGAGACCTAGGTTCAGGAATATTTACTTGCCATGTAGATTTAAGTTGACGTCATCTGTTGATCCACTTGACTAGTAGGCTGAGGGGGTACGGTGACTGAGAAGGTGTGATTCCACACACCCATAATCTCCCAGGCCTAAAGATACTCCCCCAGCATCCCCACAAAACATTGTGTGCATGTGTGTGTGTGTTTTCCTACAACCATGTAAGAGGAATTTTTTTGCAAAAGCCAGCAAATCTCTGTAGTTTATGTCAGTGTACCTATCAACGATACATCACATGTGCCTTTGGTGAGTCACCTCTTTTGTTAGTAAATAATTTATAAATATCAACCAGAGCATACTGTACATCATAATAACTGAAAACAGTAGGTGCATTTCTTAATAAGAGGGGCATGAATAAAATTCATGATTAGCTTATAGAAAGTAGATGATATTTATGTGTATTTTTTCTCCAATAGTAATTGTATAATAAGATCTCAGGAGATCTAGGTTCAGGAATATTTACTTGCCATGTAGATTTAAGTTGACGTCATCTGTTCATCGACTTGACTGGTGGGCTGAGGGGGTACGGTGACTGAGAAGGTGTGATTCCACACACCCATAATCTCCCTGTCCTAAAGTTACTCTCCCCAGCAACCCCACAAAACAGTGTGTGTGTGTGTGTGTGTGTGTGTGTGTGTATGTGTGTGTGTTTGTGTGTGTGTGTTTTCCTACAACCTTGTAAGAGGAAATTCTTTGCAAAAGCCAGCAAAGCTCTGTAGTTTATGTCAGTGTACCTATCGACGATGCATCACATGTGCCTTTGGTGGGTCACTTCCTTTGTTAGTAAATAATTTTTAATTATCAACCAGAAATTACTGTACATCATAATAACTGAAAACTGTAGGTGGATTTCTTAATGAGAGGGGCATGAAGTAAAATTCATGATGAGCTAATAGAAAGTAGATGATATTTATGTACATTTTTTCTCTAATAGTAATTGTATAATAACATCTCAGGAGATCTAAGTTCAGGAATATTTACTTGCCATGTAGATTTAGGTTGACGTCATCTGTTCATCGACTTGACTAGTGGGCTGAGGGGGTACGGTGACTGAGAAGGTGTGATTCCACACACCCATAATCTCCCTGGCCTAAAGTTACTCTCCTCAGCAACCCCACAAAACAGTGTGTGTGTGTATGTGTGTGTGTGTGTGTGTGTGTGTGTGTGTGTGTGTGTGTGTTTTCCTACAACCTTGTAAGAGGAAATTCTTTGGAAAAGCCAGCAAAGCTCTATAGTTTATGTCAGTGTACCTATCGACGATGCATCACATGTGCCATTGGTGAGTCACCTCTTTTGTTAGTAAATAATTTTTAATTATCAACCAGAGTATACTGTACATCATAATAACTGAAAACTGTAGGTTCATTTCTTAATAAGAGGGGCATCAAGTTAAATTCATGATGAGCTAATAGAAAGTAGATGAAATTTATGTATATTTTTTTTTCCAATAGTAATTGTATAATAAGATCTCAAGAGAACTAAGTTCAGGAATGTTTACTTGCCATGTAGATTTAAGTTGACGTCATCTGTTCATCGACTTGACTAGTGGGCTGAGGGGGTACGGTGACTGATAAGGTGTGATTCCACACACCCATAATCTCCCTGGCCTAAAGTTACTCTCCCCAGCAGACCCACAAAACAGTGTGTGTTTGTGTGTGGTGTGTGTGTGTGTGTGTGTTTTCCTACAACCTTGTAAGAGGCAATTCTTTGCAAAAGCCAGCAAAGCTCTGTAGTTTATGTCAGTGTACCTATCGACGATGCATCACATGTGCCTTTGGTGGGTCACCTCTTTTGTTAGTAAATAATTTTTAATTATCAACCAGAAATTACTGTACATCATAATAACTGAAAACTGTACGTGCAGTTCTTAATAAGAGGGGCATGAAGTAAAATTCATGATGAGCTAATAGAAATTAGATGATATTTATGTATATTTTTTCTCCAATAGTAATTGTTTAATAAGATCTCAGGAGATCTAAGTTCAGGAATATTTACTTGCCATGTAGATTTATGTTGACGTCATCTGTTCATCGACTTGACTAGTGGGCTGAGGGGGTACGGTGACTGATAAGGTGTGATTCCACACACCCATAATCTCCCTGGCCTAAAGTTACTCTCCCCAGCAACCCCACAAAACAGTGTGTGTGTGTGTGTGTGTGTGTGTGTGTGTGTGTGTGTTTTCCTACACCCTTGTAAGAGGAAATTCTTTGGAAAAGCCAGCAAAGCTCTGTAGTTTATGTCAGTGTACCTATCGACGATGCATCACATGTGCCTTTGGTGAGTCACCTCTTTTGTTAGTAAATAATTTTTAATTATAAACCAGAGCATATTGTACATCATAATAACTGAAAACTGTAGGTGCATTTCTTAAAAAAAGGAGCATGAAGTAAAAGTCATGATGAGCTAATAGAAAGTAGATGATATTTATGTATTTTTTTTTCCAATAGTAATTGTATAACAAGATCTCAGGAGAACTAAGTTCAGGAATGTTTACTTGCCATGTAGATTTAAGTTGACGTCATCTGTTCATCGACTTGACTAGTGGGCTGAGGGGGTACGGTGACTGATAAGGTGTGATTCCACACACCCATAATCTCCCAGGCCTAAAGATACTCCCCCAGCATCCCCACAAAACATTGTGTGCGTGTGTGTGTGTGTTTTCCTACAACCATGTAAGAGGAATTTTTTTGCAAAAGCCAGCAAATCTCTGTAGTTTATGTCAGTGTACCTATCGACGATACATCACATGTGCCTTTGGTGAGTCACCTCTTTTGTTAGTAAAGAATTTATAAATATCAACCAGAGCATACTGTACATCATAATAACTGAAAACAGTAGGTGCATTTCTTAATAAGAGGGGCAGGAAAAAAAATTCACGATGTTCCAATAGAAAGTAGTTGACATTTATGTATTTTTTTCTGCAGTAGTAATTGTATAATTAGAACTCAGAAGATCTAGGTTCAGGAATATTTCCTTGCCATGTAGATATAAGTTGACGTCATCTGTTGATCCACTTGACTAGTGGGCTGAGGGGGTACGATGACTGAGAAAGTGTGATTCCACACACCCGTAATCTCCCTGGCCTTAAGTTACTCTCCCCAGTAACCCCACAAAACAGTGTGTGTGTGTGTGTGTGTGTGTGTGTGTGTTTTCCTACAAGCTTGTAAGAGGGAATGCTTTGCAAAAGCCAGCAATGCTCTGTACCTTATATCAGTGTACCTATCGACGATGCAGCACATCTGCCTTTAGCGAGCCACCTAGTTTGTTAGTAAATAACTGATAAATATCAACCAGAGCATTCTGTAGATCATAATCTCTGAAAACTGTAGGTGTATTTCTTAATAAGAGGGGCGGGAAATAAAATTCATGATGAGCTAATAGAAAGTAGTTGCCATTTATGTAATTTTTTCTGCAATAGTAATTGTATAATAAGATCTCAGGAGACCTAGTTTCAGGATTATTTCCTTGCCATGTAGATTTAAGTTGACGTCATCTGTTCATTGACTTGACTAGTGGGCTGAGGGGGTACGGTGACAGAGAAGTGGTGATTCCACACACCAATAATCTCCCTGGCCTAAAGTTACTCCCCCCAGTAACCCCACAAAACAGTGTGTGTGTGTGTGTGTGAGAGTGTGTGTGTGTGTGTTTTCCTACTAGCTTGGAAGAGGGAATTCTTTGCAAAAGCCAGCAAAGCTCTGTACCTTACATCAGTGTACCTATCGACGAAGCAGCACATCTGCTTTTGGCGAGCCACCTAGTTTGTTAGTAAATAACTGATAATTATCAACCAGAGCATTCTGTACATCATAATCTCTGAAAACTGTAGGTGTATTTCTTAATAAGAGGTGCAGGAAAGGAAATTCACGATGAGCTAATAGAAAGTAGATGATATTTATGTATATTTTTTCTCCAATAGTAATTGTATAGTAAGATCTCAGGAGACCTAGTTTCAGGATTATTTCCTTGCCATGTAGATTGAAGTTGATGTCATCTGTTCATTGACTTGACTAGTGGGCTGAGGGGGTACGGTGACAGAGAAGGTGTGATTCCACACACCAATAATCTCCCTGGCCTAAAGTTACTCTCCCCAGTAACCCCACAAAACAGTGTGTGTGTGTGTGTGTGTGTGTGTGTGTGAGAGTGTGTGTGTGTGTTTTCCTACTAGCTTGGAAGAGGGATTTCTTTGCAAAAGCCAGCAAAGCTCTGTACCTTACATCAGTGTACCTATCGACGAAGCAGCACATCTGCCTTTGGCGAGCCACCTAGTTTGTTAGTAAATAACTGATAATTATCAACCAGAGCATTCTGTACATCATAATCTCTGAAAACTGTAGGTGTATTTCTTAATAATAGGTGCAGGAAAGGAAATTCACGATGAGCTAATAGAAAGTAGATGATATTTATGTATATTTTTTCTCCAATAGTAATTGTATAGTAAGATCTCAGGAGACATAGTTTCAGGATTATTTCCTTGCCATGTAGATTGAAGTTGACGTCATCTGTTCATTGACTTGACTAGTGGGCTGAGGGGGTACGGTGACAGAGAAGGTGTGATTCCACACACCAATAATCTCCCTGGCCTAAAGTTACTCTCCCCAGTAACCCCACAAAACAGTGTGTGTGTGTGTGTGTGTGTGTGTGTGTGTGTGTGTGTGTGTGTGTGTGTTTTCCTACTAGCTTGGAAGAGGGAATTCTTTGCAAAAGCCAGCAAAGCTCTGTACCTTACATCAGTGTACCTATCGACGAAGCAGCACATCTGCCTTTGGCGAGCCACCTAGTTTGTTAGTAAATAACTGATAATTATCAACCAGAGCATTCTGTACATCATAATCTCTGAAAACTGTAGGTGTATTTCTTAATAAGAGGTGCAGGAAAGGAAATTCACGATGAGCTAATAGAAAGTAGATGATATTTATGTATATTTTTTCTCCAATAGTAATTGTATAGTAAGATCTCAGGAGACCTAGTTTCAGGATTATTTCCTTGCCATGTAGATTTAAGTTGACGTCATCTGTTCATTGATTTGACTAGTGGGCTGAGGGGGTACGGTGACAGAGAAGGTGTGATTCCACACACCAATAATCTCCCTGGCCTAAAGTTACTCTCCCCAGTAACCCCACAAAACAGTGTGTGTGTGTGTGTGTGTGTGTGTGTGTGTGTGTGTTTGTGTGTGTGTTTTCCTACAAGCTTGGAAGAGGGAATTCTTTGCAAAACCCAGCAAAGTTCTGTACCTTATATCAGTGTACCTATCGACGATTCAGCACATCTGCCTTTGGCCAGCCACCTAGCTTGTTAGTAAATAACTGATAATTAACAACCAGAGCATTCTGTACATCATAATCTCTGAAAACTGTAGGTGTATTTCTTAATAAGAGGTCCAGGAAAGGAAATTCACGATGAGCTAATAGAAAGTAGATGATATTTATGTATATTTTTTCTCCAATAGTAATTGTATAGTAAGATCTCAGGAGACCTAGTTTCAGGATTATTTCCTTGCCATGTAGATTTAAGTTGACGTCATCTGTTCATTGACTTGACTAGTGGTCTGAGGGGGTACGGTGACAGAGAAGGTGTGATTCCACACACCCATAATCTCCCTGGCCTAAAGTTACTCTCCCCAGCAACCCCACAAAACAGTGTCTGTGTGTGTGTGTGTGTGTGTGTGTGTGTTTTCCTACAAGCTTGGAAGAGGGAATTCTTTGCAAAAGCCAGCAAAGCTCTGTACCTTATATCAGTGTACCTATCGACAATGCAGCACATCTGCCTTTGGCGAGCCACCTAGTTTGTTACTAAATGACTGATAATTATCAACCAGAGCATTCTGTACATCATAATCTCTGAAAACTGTAGGTGTATTTCTTAATAAGAGGGGCAGGAAATAAAATTCATGATGAGCTAATAGAAAGTAGATGATATTTATGTATTTTTATCTCCAATAGTAATTGTATAATAAGATCTCAGGAGATCTAGGTTCAGGAATATTTATTTGCCATGTAGATTTAAGTTGACGTCATCTTTTCATTAATTTGACTAGTGGGCTGAGGGGGTACGGTGACTGAGAAGGTGTGATTCCACACACCCATAATCTCCCTGGCCTAAAGTTACTCTCCCCAGTTACCCCACAAAACAGTGTGTGTGTGTGTGTGTGTGTGTGTGTGTGTGTGTGTTTTCCTACTAGCTTGGAAGAGGGAATTCTTTGCAAAAGCCAGCAAAACTCTGTACCTTAAATCAGTGTACCTATCGACGATGCAGCACATCTGCCTTTGGCGAGCCACCTAGTTTGTTAGTAAATAACTGATAATTATTAACCAGAGCATTCTGTACATCATAATCTCTGAAAACTGTAGGTGTATTTCTTAATAAGAGGGGCAGGAAAGGAAATTCATGATGAGCTAATAGAAAGTAGTTGACCTTTATGTATTTTTCTGTGCAATAGTAATTTTATAATAAGATCACAGGAGATCTAGGTTCAGGAATATTTCCTTGCCCTGTACATTTAAGTTGACGTCATCTGTTGATCAACTTGACTAGTGGGCTGAGGGGGTACGGTGACTGAGAAGGTGTGATTCCACACACCCATAATCTCCCTGGCCTAAAGTTACTCTCCCCAGTAACCCCACAAAACAGTGTGTGCGTGTGTGTGTGTGTGTGTGTGTGTGTGTGTGTGTGTGGGGTTGTGTGTGTTTTCCTACAAGCTTGGAAGAGGGATTTCTTTGCAAAAGCCAGCAAAGCTCTGTACCTTATATCAGTGTACCTATCGACGATGCAGCACATCTGCCTTTGGCGAGCCACCTAGTTTGTTAGTAAATAACTGATAATTATCAACCAGAGCATTCTGTACATCATAATCTCTGAAAACTGTAGGTGTATTTCTTAATAAGAGGGGCAGGAGAAGAAATTCACGATGAGCTAATAGAAAGTAGTTGACATTTATGTATTTTTTTTCTGCAATAGTAATTGTATAATAAGATCTCTGGAGATCTAGGTTCAGGAATATTTCCTTGCCATGTACATTTAAGTTGACGTCATCTGTTGATCAACTTGACTAGTGGGCTGAGGGGGTACGGTGACAGAGAAGGTGTGATTCCACACACCAATAATCTCCCTGGCCTAAAGTTACTCTCCCCAGTAACCCCACAAAACAGTGTGTGTGTGTGTGTGTGTGTGTGTGTGTGAGAGTGTGTGTGTGTGTTTTCCTACTAGCTTGGAAGAGGGATTTCTTTGCAAAAGCCAGCAAAGCTCTGTACCTTACATCAGTGTACCTATCGACGAAGCAGCACATCTGCCTTTGGCGAGCCACCTAGTTTGTTAGTAAATAACTGATAATTATCAACCAGAGCATTCTGTACATCATAATCTCTGAAAACTGTAGGTGTATTTCTTAATAATAGGTGCAGGAAAGGAAATTCACGATGAGCTAATAGAAAGTAGATGATATTTATGTATATTTTTTCTCCAATAGTAATTGTATAGTAAGATCTCAGGAGACATAGTTTCAGGATTATTTCCTTGCCATGTAGATTGAAGTTGACGTCATCTGTTCATTGACTTGACTAGTGGGCTGAGGGGGTACGGTGACAGAGAAGGTGTGATTCCACACACCAATAATCTCCCTGGCCTAAAGTTACTCTCCCCAGTAACCCCACAAAACAGTGTGTGTGTGTGTGTGTGTGTGTGTGTGTGTGTGTGTGTGTGTGTGTGTGTTTTCCTACTAGCTTGGAAGAGGGAATTCTTTGCAAAAGCCAGCAAAGCTCTGTACCTTACATCAGTGTACCTATCGACGAAGCAGCACATCTGCCTTTGGCGAGCCACCTAGTTTGTTAGTAAATAACTGATAATTATCAACCAGAGCATTCTGTACATCATAATCTCTGAAAACTGTAGGTGTATTTCTTAATAAGAGGTGCAGGAAAGGAAATTCACGATGAGCTAATAGAAAGTAGATGATATTTATGTATATTTTTTCTCCAATAGTAATTGTATAGTAAGATCTCAGGAGACCTAGTTTCAGGATTATTTCCTTGCCATGTAGATTTAAGTTGACGTCATCTGTTCATTGATTTGACTAGTGGGCTGAGGGGGTACGGTGACAGAGAAGGTGTGATTCCACACACCAATAATCTCCCTGGCCTAAAGTTACTCTCCCCAGTAACCCCACAAAACAGTGTGTGTGTGTGTGTGTGTGTGTGTGTGTGTGTGTGTGTTTGTGTGTGTGTTTTCCTACAAGCTTGGAAGAGGGAATTCTTTGCAAAACCCAGCAAAGTTCTGTACCTTATATCAGTGTACCTATCGACGATTCAGCACATCTGCCTTTGGCCAGCCACCTAGCTTGTTAGTAAATAACTGATAATTAACAACCAGAGCATTCTGTACATCATAATCTCTGAAAACTGTAGGTGTATTTCTTAATAAGAGGTCCAGGAAAGGAAATTCACGATGAGCTAATAGAAAGTAGATGATATTTATGTATATTTTTTCTCCAATAGTAATTGTATAGTAAGATCTCAGGAGACCTAGTTTCAGGATTATTTCCTTGCCATGTAGATTTAAGTTGACGTCATCTGTTCATTGACTTGACTAGTGGTCTGAGGGGGTACGGTGACAGAGAAGGTGTGATTCCACACACCCATAATCTCCCTGGCCTAAAGTTACTCTCCCCAGCAACCCCACAAAACAGTGTCTGTGTGTGTGTGTGTGTGTGTGTGTGTGTTTTCCTACAAGCTTGGAAGAGGGAATTCTTTGCAAAAGCCAGCAAAGCTCTGTACCTTATATCAGTGTACCTATCGACAATGCAGCACATCTGCCTTTGGCGAGCCACCTAGTTTGTTACTAAATGACTGATAATTATCAACCAGAGCATTCTGTACATCATAATCTCTGAAAACTGTAGGTGTATTTCTTAATAAGAGGGGCAGGAAATAAAATTCATGATGAGCTAATAGAAAGTAGATGATATTTATGTATTTTTATCTCCAATAGTAATTGTATAATAAGATCTCAGGAGATCTAGGTTCAGGAATATTTATTTGCCATGTAGATTTAAGTTGACGTCATCTTTTCATTAATTTGACTAGTGGGCTGAGGGGGTACGGTGACTGAGAAGGTGTGATTCCACACACCCATAATCTCCCTGGCCTAAAGTTACTCTCCCCAGTTACCCCACAAAACAGTGTGTGTGTGTGTGTGTGTGTGTGTGTGTGTGTGTGTTTTCCTACTAGCTTGGAAGAGGGAATTCTTTGCAAAAGCCAGCAAAACTCTGTACCTTAAATCAGTGTACCTATCGACGATGCAGCACATCTGCCTTTGGCGAGCCACCTAGTTTGTTAGTAAATAACTGATAATTATTAACCAGAGCATTCTGTACATCATAATCTCTGAAAACTGTAGGTGTATTTCTTAATAAGAGGGGCAGGAAAGGAAATTCATGATGAGCTAATAGAAAGTAGTTGACCTTTATGTATTTTTCTGTGCAATAGTAATTTTATAATAAGATCACAGGAGATCTAGGTTCAGGAATATTTCCTTGCCCTGTACATTTAAGTTGACGTCATCTGTTGATCAACTTGACTAGTGGGCTGAGGGGGTACGGTGACTGAGAAGGTGTGATTCCACACACCCATAATCTCCCTGGCCTAAAGTTACTCTCCCCAGTAACCCCACAAAACAGTGTGTGCGTGTGTGTGTGTGTGTGTGTGTGTGTGTGTGTGTGTGGGGTTGTGTGTGTTTTCCTACAAGCTTGGAAGAGGGATTTCTTTGCAAAAGCCAGCAAAGCTCTGTACCTTATATCAGTGTACCTATCGACGATGCAGCACATCTGCCTTTGGCGAGCCACCTAGTTTGTTAGTAAATAACTGATAATTATCAACCAGAGCATTCTGTACATCATAATCTCTGAAAACTGTAGGTGTATTTCTTAATAAGAGGGGCAGGAGAAGAAATTCACGATGAGCTAATAGAAAGTAGTTGACATTTATGTATTTTTTTTCTGCAATAGTAATTGTATAATAAGATCTCTGGAGATCTAGGTTCAGGAATATTTCCTTGCCATGTACATTTAAGTTGACGTCATCTGTTGATCAACTTGACTAGTGGGCTGAGGGGGTACGGTGACTGAGAAGGTGTGATTCCACACACCCATAATCTCCCTGGCCTAAAGTTACTCTCCCCAGTAACCCCACAAAACAGTGTGTGCATGTGGGTGTGTGTGTGTGTGTGTGTGTGTGTGTGTGGGGTTGTGTGTGTTTTCCTACAAGCTCGGAAGAGGAATTTCTTTGCAAAAGCCAGCAAAGCTCTGTACCTTATATCAGTGTACCTATCGACGATGCAGCACATCTGCCTTTGGCGAGCCACCTACTTTGTTAGTAAATAACTGATAATTATCAACCAGAGCATTCTGTACATCATAATCTCTGAAAACTGTAGGTGTATTTCTTAATAAGAGGGGCAGGAGAAGAAATTCACGATGAGCTAATAGAAAGTAGTTGACATTTATGTATTTTTTTCTGCAATAGTAATTGTATAATAAGATCTCTGGAGATCTAGGTTCAGGAATATTTCCATGCCATGTACATTTAAGTTGACGTCATCTGTTGATCAACTTGACTAGTGGGCTGAGGGGGTACGGTGACTGAGAAGGCGTGATTCCACACACCCATAATCTCCCTGGCCTAAAGTTACTCTCCCCAGTAACCCCACAAAACAGTGTGTGTGTGTGTGTGTGTGTGTGTGTGTTTTCCTACAAGCTTGGAAGAGGGAATTCTTTGCAAAAGCCAGCAAAGATCTGTACCTTATATCAGTGTACCTATCGACAATGCAGCACATCTGCCTTTGGCGAGCCACCTAGTTTGTTAGTAAATAACTGATAATTATCAACCAGAGCATTCTGTACATCATAATCTCTGAAAACTGTAGGTGTATTTCTTAATAAGAGGGGCAGGAAATAAAATTCATGATGAGCTAATAGAAAGTAGATGATATTTATGTATATTTTTTCTCCAATAGTAATTGTATAATAAGATGTCAGGAGATCTAGGTTCAGGAATATTTACTTGCCATGTAGATTTAAGTTGACGTCATCTGTTCATTGACTTGACTAGTGGGCTGAGGGGGTACGGTGACTGAGAATGTGTGATTCCACACAGCCATAATCTCACTGGCCTAAACTTACTCTCCCCAGTAACCCCACAAAACAGTGTGTGTGTGTGTGTGTGTGTGTGTGTGTGTGTGTGTGTTTGTGTGTGTGTTTTCCTACAAGCTTGGAAGAGGGAATTCTTTGCAAAAGCCAGCAAAGCTCTGTACCTTATATCAGTGTACCTATCGACGATGCAGCACATCTGCCTTTGGCGAGCCACCTAGTTTGTTAGTAAATAACTGATAATTAACAACCAGAGCATTCTGTACATCATAATCTCTGAAAACTGTAGGTGTATTTCTTAATAAGAGGGGAAGGAAATAAAATTCATGATGAGCTAATAGAAAGTAGATGATATTTATGTAGATTTTTTCTCCAATAGTAATTGTATAATAAGATCACAGGAGATCCAGGTTCAGGAATATTTACTTGCCATGTAGATTTAAGTTGACGTCATCTGTTCATTGACTTGACTAGTGGCCTCAGGGGGTACGGTGACTGAGAAGGTGTGATTCCACACACCCATAATCTCCCTGGCCTAAAGTTACTCTCCCCAGTAACCCCACAAAACAGTGTGTGTGTGTGTGAGTGTGTGTGTGTGTGTGTGGGTGTGTGTGTGTGTGTGAGTGTTTGTGTGTGTGTTTTCCTACAAGCTTTGAAGAGGGAATTCTTTGCAAAACCCAGCAAAGTTCTGTACCTTATATCAGTGTACCTATCGACGATTCAGCACATCTGCCTTTGGCCAGCCACCTAGTTTGTTAGTAAATAACTGATAATTAACAACCAGAGCATTCTGTACATCATAATCTCTGAAAACTGTAGGTGTATTTCTTAATTAGAGGGGCCGGAAATAAAATTCATTATGAGCTAATAGAAAGTAGATGATATTTATGTATATTTTTTCTCCAATAGTAATTGTATAATAAGATCTCAGGAGAACTAGGTTCAGGAATATTTACTTGCCATGTAGATTTAAGTTGACGTCATCTGTTCATTGACTTGACTAGTGGGCTGAGGGGGTACGGTGACTGAGGAGGTGTGATTCCACACACCCATAATCTCCCTGGCCTAAAGTTACTCTCCCCAGTAACCCCACAAAACAGTGTGTGTGTGTGTGTGTGTGTGTGTGTGTGTGTGTGTGTGTGTGTGTTTGTGTGTGTGTTTTCCTACAAGCTTGGAAGAGGGAATTCTTTGCAAAAGCCAGCAAAGCTCTGTACCTTATATCAGTGTACCTATCGACATTGCAGCACATCTTCCTTTGGCGAGCCACCTAGTTTGTTAGTAAATAACTGATAATTAACAACCAGAGCATTCTGTACATCATAATCTCTGAAAACTGTAGGTGTATTTCTTAATAAGAGGGGCCGGAAATAAAATTCATGATGAGCTAATAGAAAGTAGATGATATTTATGTATATTTTTTCTCCAATAGTAATTGTATAATAAGATCACAGGAGATCCAGGTTCAGGAATATTTACTTGCCATGTAGATTTAAGTTGACGTCATCTGTTCATTGACTTGACTAGTGGCCTCAGGGGGTACGGTGACTGAGAAGGTGTGATTCCACACACCCATAATCTCCCTGGCCTAAAGTTACTCTCCCCAGTAACCCCACAAAACAGTGTGTGTGTGTGTGTGTGTGTGTGTGTGTGTGTGTGGGTGTGTGTGTGTGAGTGTTTGTGTGTGTGTTTTCCTACAAGCTTTGAAGAGGGAATTCTTTGCAAAACCCAGCAAAGTTCTGTACCTTATATCAGTGTACCTATCGACGATTCAGCACATCTGCCTTTGGCCAGCCACCTAGTTTGTTAGTAAATAACTGATAATTAACAACCAGAGCATTCTGTACATCATAATCTCTGAAAACTGTAGGTGTATTTCTTAATTAGAGGGCATGAAATAAAATTCATTATGAGCTAATAGAAAAAAGATGATATTTATGTATATTTTTTCTCCAATAGTAATTGTATAATAAGATCTCAGGAGACCTAGGTTCAGGAATATTTACTTGCCATGTAGATTTAAGTTGACGTCATCTGTTCATTGACTTGACTAGTGGGCTGAGGGGGTACGGTGACTGAGGAGGTGTGATTCCACACACCCATAATCTCCCTGGCCTAAAGTTACTCTCCCCAGTAACCCCACAAAACAGTGTGTGTGTGTGTGTGTGTGTGTGTGTGTGTGTGTGTGTGTGTGTGAGTGTTTGTGTGTGTGTTTTCTTACAAGCTTTGAAGAGGGAATTCTTTGCAAAACCCAGCAAAGTTCTGTACCTTATATCAGTGTACCTATCGACGATTCAGCACATCTGCCTTTGGCCAGCCACCTAGTTTGTTAGTAAATAACTGATAATTAACAACCAGAGCATTCTGTACATCATAATCTCTGAAAACTGTAGGTGTATTTCTTAATTAGAGGGGCATGAAATAAAATTCATTATGAGCTAATAGAAAGTAGATGATATTTATGTATATTTTTTCTCCAATAGTAATTGTATAATAAGATCTCAGGAGACCTAGGTTCAGGAATATTTACTTGCCATGTAGATTTAAGTTGACGTCATCTGTTCATTGACTTGACTAGTGGGCTGAGGGGGTACGGTGACTGAGGAGGTGTGATTCCACACACCCATAATCTCCCTGGCCTAAAGTTACTCTCCCCAGTAACCCCACAAAACAGTGTGTGTGTGTGTGTGTGTGTTTGTGTGTGTGTTTTCCTACAAGCTTGGAAGAGGGAATTCTTTGCAAAAGCCAGCAAAGCTCTGTACCTTATATCAGTGTACCTATCGACGATGCAGCACATCTTCCTTTGGCGAGCCACCTAGTTTGTTAGTAAATAACTGATAATTAACAACCAGAGCATTCTGTACATCATAATCTCTGAAAACTGTAGGTGTATTTCTTAATAAGAGGGGCCGGAAATAAAATTCATGATGAGCTAATAGAAAGTAGATGATATTTATGTATATTTTTTCTCCAATAGTAATTGTATAATAAGATCACAGGAGATCCAGGTTCAGGAATATTTACTTGCCATGTAGATTTAAGTTGACGTCATCTGTTCATTGACTTGACTAGTGGGCTGAGGGGGTACGGTGACTGAGGAGGTGTGATTCCACACACCCATAATCTCCCTGGCCTAAAGTTACTCTCCCCAGTAACCCCACAAATCAGTGTGTGTGTGTGTGTGTGTGTGTGTTTGTGTGTGTGTTTGTGTGTGTGTTTTCCTACAAGCTTGGAAGAGGGAATTCTTTGCAAAAGCCAGCAAAGCTCTGTACCTTATATCAGTGTACCTATCGACGATGCAGCACATCTTCCTTTGGCGAGCCACCTAGTTTGTTAGTAAATAACTGATAATTAACAACCAGAGCATTCTGTACATCATAATCTCTGAAAACTGTAGGTGTATTTCTTAATAAGAGGGGCCGGAAATAAAATTCATGATGAGCTAATAGAAAGTAGATGATATTTATGTATATTTTTTCTCCAATAGTAATTGTATAATAAGATCACAGGAGATCCAGGTTCAGGAATATTTACTTGCCATGTAGATTTAAGTTGACGTCATCTGTTCATTGACTTGACTAGTGGCCTCAGGGGGTACGGTGACTGAGAAGGTGTGATTCCACACACCCATAATCTCCCTGGCCTAAAGTTACTCTCCCCAGTAACCCCACAAAACAGTGTGTGTGTGTGTGTGTGTGTGTGTGTGTGTGTGTGTGTGTGTGTGTGTTTGTGTGTGTGTTTTCCTACAAGCTTGGAAGAGGGAATTCTTTGCAAAACCCAGCAAAGTTCTGTACCTTATATCAGTGTACCTATCGACGATTCAGCACATCTGCCTTTGGCGAGCCACCTAGCTTGTTAGTAAATAACTGATAATTAACAACCAGAGCATTCTGTACATCATAATCTCTGAAAACTGTAGGTGTATTTCTTAATTAGAGGAGCCGGAAATAAAATTCATTATGAGCTAATAGAAAGTAGATGATATTTATGTATATTTTTTCTCCAATAGTAATTGTATAATAAGATCTCAGGAGACCTAGGTTCAGGAATATTTACTTGCCATGTAGATTTAAGTTGACGTCATCTGTTCATTGACTTGACTAGTGTGCTGAGGGGGTACGGTGACTGAGGAGGTGTGATTCCACACACCCATAATCTCCCTGGCCTAAAGTTACTCTCCCCAGTAACCCCACAAAACAGTGTGTGTGTGTGTGTGTGTGTGTGTGTGTGTTTGTGTGTGTGTTTTCCTACAAGCTTTGAAGAGGGAATTCTTTGCAAAACCCAGCAAAGTTCTGTACCTTATATCAGTGTACCTATCGACGATTCAGCACATCTGCCTTTGGCCAGCCACCTAGTTTGTTAGTAAATAACTGATAATTAACAACCAGATCATTCTGTACATCATAATCTCTGAAAACTGTAGGTGTATTTCTTAATAAGAGGGGCCGGAAATAAAATTCATTATGAGCTAATAGAAAGTAGACTATATTTATGTATATTTTTTCTCCAATAGTAATTGTATAATAAGATCTCAGGAGACCTAGGTTCAGGAATATTTACTTGCCATGTAGATTTAAGTTGACGTCATCTGTTCATTGACTTGACTAGTGGGCTGAGGGGGTACGGTGACTGAGAAGGTGTGATTCCACACACCCATAATCTCCCTGGCCTAAAGTTACTCTCCCCAGTAACCCCACAAAACAGTGTGTGTGTGTGTGTGTGTGTGTGTGTGTGTGTGTGTGTCAGAGTCTTTTCCTTTAAGCTTAGAAGAGGGAATTCTTTGCAAAAGCCAGCAAAGCTCTGTACCTTATATCAGTGTACCTATCGACGATGCAGCACATCTTCCTTTGGCGAGCCACCTAGTTTGTTAGAGAATAACTGATAATTATCAACCAGAGCATTCTGTACATCATAATCTCTGAAAACTGTAGGTGTATTTCTTAATAAGAGGGGCCGGAAATAAAATTCATGATGAGCTAATAGAAAGTAGATGATATTTATGTATATTTTTTCTCCAATAGTAATTGTATAATAAGATGTTAGGAGATCCAGGTTCAGGAATATTTACTTGCCATGTAGATTTAAGTTGACGTCATCTGTTCATTGACTTGACTAGTGGGCTGAGGGGGTACGGTGACTGAGGAGGTGTGATTCCACACACCCATAATCTCCCTGGCCTAAAGTTACTCTCCCCAGTAACCCCACAAAACAGTGTGTGTGTGTGTGTGTGTGTGTGTGTGTTTTCCTACAAGCTTTGAAGAGGGAATTCTTTGCAAAACCCAGCAAAGTTCTGTACCTTATATCAGTGTACCTATCGACGATTCAGCACATCTGCCTTTGGCCAGCCACCTAGTTTGTTAGTAAATAACTGATAATTAACAACCAGAGCATTCTGTACATCATAATCTCTGAAAACTGTAGGTGTATTTCTTAATAAGAGGGGCCGGAAATAAAATTCATGATGAGCTAATAGAAGTAGATGATATTTATGTATATTTTTTCTCCAATAGTAATTGTATAATAAGATCACAGGAGATCCAGGTTCAGGAATATTTACTTGCCATGTAGATTTAAGTTGACGTCATCTGTTCATTGACTTGACTAGTGGGCTGAGGGGGTACGGTGACTGAGGAGGTGTGATTCCACACACCCATAATCTCCCTGGCCTAAAGTTACTCTCCCCAGTAACCCCACAAAACAGTGTGTGTGTGTGTGTGTGTGTGTGTGTGTGTTTGTGTGTGTGTTTTCCTACAAGCTTCGAAGAGGGAATTCTTTGCAAAAGCCAGCAAAGCTCTGTACCTTATATCAGTGTACCTATCGACGATGCAGCACATCTTCCTTTGGCGAGCCACCTAGTTTGTTAGTAAATAACTGATAATTAACAACCAGAGCATTCTGTACATCATAATCTCTGAAAACTGTAGGTGTATTTCTTAATAAGAGGGGCCGGAAATAAAATTCATGATGAGCTAATAGAAAGTAGATGATATTTATGTATATTTTTTCTCCAATAGTAATTGTATAATAAGATCACAGGAGATCCAGGTTCAGGAATATTTACTTGCCATGTAGATTTCAGTTGACGTCATCTGTTCATTGACTTGACTAGTGGCCTCAGGGGGTACAGTGACTGAGAAGGTGTGATTCCACACACCCATAATCTCCCTGGCCTAAAGTTACTCTCCCCAGTAACCCCACAAAACAGTGTGTGTGTGTGTGTGTGTGTGTGTGTGTGTGTGTGTGTGTGTGTGAGTGTTTGTGTGTGTGTTTTCCTACAAGCTTGGAAGAGGGAATTCTTTGCAAAACCCAGCAAAGTTCTGTACCTTATATCAGTGTACCTATCGACGATTCAGCACATCTGCCTTTGGCCAGCCACCTAGGTTGTTAGTAAATAACTGATAATTAACAACCAGAGCATTCTGTACATCATAATCTCTGAAAACTGTAGGTGTATTTCTTAATTAGAGGGGCCGGAAATAAAATTCATTATGAGCTAATAGAAAGTAGATGATATTTATGTATATTTTTTCTCCAATAGTAATTGTATAATAAGATCTCAGGAGACCTAGGTTCAGGAATATTTACTTGCCATGTAGATTTAAGTTGACGTCATCTGTTCATTGACTTGACTAGTGGGCTGAGGGGGTACGGTGACTGAGGAGGTGTGATTCCACACACCCATAATCTCCCTGGCCTAAAGTTACTCTCCCCAGTAACCCCACAAAACAGTGTGTGTGTGTGTGTGTGTGTGTGTGAGTGTTTGTGTGTGTGTTTTCCTACAAGCTTTGAAGAGGGAATTCTTTGCAAAACCCAGCAAAGTTCTGTACCTTATATCAGTGTACCTATCGACAATTCAGCACATCTGCCTTTGGCCAGCCACCTAGTTTGTTAGTAAATAACTGATAATTAACAACCAGAGCATTCTGTACATCATATACTCTGAAAACTGTAGGTGTATTTCTTAATAAGAGGGGCCGGAAATAAAATTCATTATGAGCTAATAGAAAGTAGACTATATTTATGTATATTTTTTCTCCAATAGTAAATGTATAATAAGATCTCAGGAGACCTAGGTTCAGGAATATTTACTTGCCATGTAGATTTAAGTTGACGTCATCTGTTCATTGACTTGACGAGTGGCCTCAGGGGGTACGGTGACTGAGAAGGTGTGATTCCACACACCCATAATCTCCCTGGCCTAAAGTTACTCTCCCCAGTAACCCCACAAAACAGTGTGTGTGTGTGTGTGTGTGTGTGTGTGTGTGTGTCAGAGTCTTTTCCTTTAAGCTTAGAAGAGGGAATTCTTTGCAAAAGCCAGCAAAGCTCTGTACCTTATATCAGTGTACCTATCGACGATGCAGCACATCTTCCTTTGGCGAGCCACCTAGTTTGTTAGTAAATAACTGATAATTATCAACCAGAGCATTCTGTACATCATAATCTCTGAAAACTGTAGGTGTATTTCTTAATAAGAGGGGCCGGAAATAAAATTCATGATGAGCTAATAGAAAGTAGATGATATTTATGTATATTTTTTCTCCAATAGTAATTGTATAATAAGATGTCAGGAGATCCAGGTTCAGGAATATTTACTTGCCATGTAGATTTAAGTTGACGTCATCTGTTCATTGACTTGACTAGTGGGCTGAGGGGGTACGGTGACTGAGGAGGTGTGAATCCACACACCCATAATCTCCCTGGCCAAAAGTTACTCTCCCCAGTAACCCCACAAAACAGTGTGTGTGTGTGTGTGTGTGTGTGTGTGTGTGTGTGTGTGTGTGTGTGTGTTTGTGTGTGTGTTTTCCTACAAGCTTGGAAGAGGGAATACTTTGCAAAAGCCAGCTAAGCTCTGTACCTTATATCAGTGTACCTATCGACGATGCAGCACATCTGCCTTTGGTGGCGAGCCACCTAGTTTGTTAGTAAATAACTGATAATTAACAACCAAAGCATTCTGTACATCATAATCTCTGAAAACTGTAGGTGTATTTCTTAATTAGAGGGGCCGGAAGTAAAATTCATGATGAGCTAATAGAAAGTAGATGATATTTATGTATATTTTTTCTCCAATAGTAATTGTATAATAAGATGTCAGGAGATCCAGGTTCAGGAATATTTACTTGCCATGTAGATTTAAGTTGACGTCATCTGTTCATTGACTTGACTAGTGGGCTGACGGGGTACGGTGACTGAGGAGGTGTGATTCCACACACCCATAATCTCCCTGACCTAAAGTTACTCTCCCCAGTAACACCACAAAACAGTGTGTGTGTGTGTGTGTGTGTGTGTGTGTGTGTGTGTGTGAGTGTTTGTGTGTGTGTTTTCCTACAAGCTTGGAAGAGGGAATTCTTTGCAAAAGCCTGCAAAGCTCTGTACTTTATATCAGTGTACCTATCGACGATGCAGCCCATCTGCCTTTGGCGAGCCACCTAGTTTGTTAGTAAATAACTGATAATTAACAACCAAAGCATTCTGTACATCATAATCTCTGAAAACTGTAGGTGTATTTCTTAATTAGAGGGGCCGGAAATAAAATTCATGATGAGCTAATAGAAAGTAGATGATATTTATGTATATTTTTTCTCCAATAGTAATTGTATAATAAGATGTCAGGAGATCCAGGTTCAGGAATATTTACTTGCCATGTAGATTTAAGTTGACGTCATCTGTTCATTGACTTGACTAGTGGGCTGAGGGGGTACGGTGACTGAGGAGGTGTGATTCCACACACCCATAATCTCCCTGACCTAAAGTTACTCTCCCCAGTAACCCCACAAAACAGTGTGTGTGTGTGTGTGTGTGTGTGTGTGTGTGTGTGTGTGTGTGTGTGAGTGTTTGTGTGTGTGTTTTCCTACAAGCTTGGAAGAGGGAATTCTTTGCAAAAGCCAGCAAAGCTCTGTACCTTATATCAGTGTGCCTATCGACGATGCAGCACATCTGTCTTTGGCGAGCCACCTAGTTTGTTAGTAAATAACTGATAATTAACAACCAAAGCATTCTGTACAACATAATCTCTGAAAACTGTAGGTGTATTTCTTAATTAGAGGGGCCGGAAATAAAATTCATGATGAGCTAATAGAAAGTAGATGATATTTATGTATATTTTTTCTCCAATAGTAATTGTATAATAAGATGTCAGGAGATCTAGGTTCAGGAATATTTACTTGCCATGTAGATTTAAGTTGACGTCATCTGTTCATTGACTTGACTAGTGGGCTGAGGGGGTACGGTGACTGAGGAGGTGTGATTCCACACACCCATAATCTCCCTGACCTAAAGTTACTCTCCCCAGTAACCCCACAAAACAGTGTGTGTGTGTGTGTGTGTGTGTGTGTGTGTGTGTGTGTGAGTGTTTGTGTGTGTGTTTTCCTACAAGCTTGGAAGAGGGAATTCTTTGCAAAAGCCAGCAAAGCTCTGTACCTTATATCAGTGTACCTATCGACGATGCAGCACATCTGCCTTTGGCGAGCCACCTAGTTTGTTAGTAAATAACTGATAATTAACAACCAAAGCATTCTGTACATCATAATCTCTGAAAACTGTAGGTGTATTTCTTAATAAGTGGGGCCGGAAATAAAATTCATGATGAGCTAATAGAAAGTAGATGATATTTATGTATATTTTTTCTCCAATAGTAATTGTATAATAAGATGTCAGGAGATCCAGGTTCAGGAATATTTACTTGCCATGTAGATTTAAGTTGACGTCATCTGTTCATTGACTTGACTAGTGGGCTGAGGGGGTACGGTGACTGAGGAGGTGTGATTCCACACACCCATAATCTCCCTGACCTAAAGTTACTCTCCCCAGTAACCCCACAAAACAGTGTGTGTGTGTGTGTGTGTGTGTGTGTGTGTGTGTGTGTGAGTGTTTGTGTGTGTGTTTTCCTACGAGCTTGGAAGAGGGAATTCTTTGCAAAAGCCAGCAAAGCTCTGTACCTTATATCAGTGTACCTATCGACGATGCAGCACATCTGCCTTTGGCGAGCCACCTAGTTTGTTAGTAAATAACTGATAATTAACAACCAAAGCATTCTGTACATCATAATCTCTGAAAACTGTAGGTGTATTTCTTAATTAGAGGGGCCGGAAATAAAATTCATGATGAGCTAATAGAAAGTAGATGATATTTATGTATATTTTTTCTCCAATAGTAATTGTATAATAAGATGTCAGGAGATCCAGGTTCAGGAATATTTACTTGCCATGTAGATTGAAGTTGACGTCATCTGTTCATTGACTTGACTAGTGGGCTGAGGGGGTACGGTGACTGAGGAGGTGTGATTCCACACACCCATAATCTCCCTGACCTAAAGTTACTCTCCCCAGTAACCCCACAAAACAGTGTGTGTGTGTGTGTGTGTGTGTGTGTGTGTGTGTGTGTGTGTGTGTGAGTGTTTGTGTGTGTGTTTTCCTACAAGCTTCGAAGAGGGAATTCTTTGCAAAAGCCAGCAAAGCTCTGTACCTTATATCAGTGTATCTATCGACGATGCAGCACATCTGCCTTTGGCGAGCCACCTAGTTTGTTAGTAAATAACTGATAATTAACAACCAAAGCATTCTGTACATCATAATCTCTCAAAACTGTAGGTGTATTTCTTAATAAGAGGGGCCGGAAATAAAATTCATGATGAGCTAATAGAAAGTAGATGATATTTATGTATATTTTTTCTCCAATAGTAATTGTATAATAAGATGTCAGGAGATCCAGGTTCAGGAATATTTACTTGCCATGTAGATTTAAGTTGATGTCATCTGTTCATCGACTTGACTAGTGGCCTCAGGGGGTACGGTGACTGAGAAGGTGTGATTTCACACACCCATAATCTCCCTGGCCTAAAGTTACTCTCCCCAGTAACCCCACAAAACAGTGTGTGTGTGTGTGTGTGCGTGTGTGTGTGTGTGTGTGTGTGTGTGTGTGTGTGTTTTCCTACAAGCTTGGAAGAGGGAATTCTTTGCAAAAGCCAGGAAAGCTCTGTACCTTATATCAGTGTACATATCGACGATGCAGCACATCTGCCTTTGGCCAGCCACCTAGTTTGTTAGTAAATAACTGATAATTAACAACCAGAGCATTCTGTACATCATAATCTCTGAAAACTGTAGGTGTATTTCTTAATAAGAGGGGCCGGAAATAAAATTCATGATGAGCTAATAGAAAGTAGATGATATTTATGTATATTTTTTCTCCAATAGTAATTGTATAATAAGATCTCAGGAGATCTAGGTTCAGGAATATTTCCTTGCCATGTACATTTAAGTTGACGTCTTCTGTTGATCCACTTGACTAGTGGGCTGAGGGGGTACGGTGACTGAGAAGGTGTGATTCCACACACCCATAATCTCCCTGGCCTAAAGTTACTCTCCCCAGTAACCCCACAAAACAGTGTGTGTGTGTGTGTGTGTGTGTGTGTGTGTGTGTTTTCCTACAAGCTTGGAAGAGGGAATTCTTTGCAAAAGCCAGCAAAGCTCTGTACCTTATATCAGTGTGCCTATCGACGATGCAGCACATCTGTCTTTGGCGAGCCACCTAGTTTGTTAGTAAATAACTGATAATTAACAACCAAAGCATTCTGTACATCATAATCTCTGAAAACTGTAGGTGTATTTCTTAATTAGAGGGGCCGGAAATAAAATTCATGATGAGCTAATAGAAAGTAGATGATATTTATGTATATTTTTTCTCCAATAGTAATTGTATAATAAGATGTCAGGAGATCTAGGTTCAGGAATATTTACTTGCCATGTAGATTTAAGTTGACGTCATCTGTTCATTGACTTGACTAGTGGGCTGAGGGGGTACGGTGACTGAGGAGGTGTGATTCCACACACCCATAATCTCCCTGACCTAAAGTTACTCTCCCCAGTAACCCCACAAAACAGTGTGTGTGTGTGTGTGTGAGTGTGTGTGTGTGTGTTTTCCTACAAGCTTGGAAGAGGGAATTCTTTGCAAAAGCCAGCAAAGCTCTGTACCTTATATCAGTGTACCTATCGACGATGCAGCACATCTTCCTTTGGCGAGCCACCTAGTTTGTTAGTAAATAACTGTAATTATCTACCAGAGCATTCTGTACATCATAATCTCTGAAAACTGTAGGTGTATTTCTTAATAAGAGGGGCAGGAAATAAAATTCATGATGAGCTAATAGAAAGTAGATGATATTTATGTATATTTTTTCTCCAATAGTAATTGTATAATAAGATGTCAGGAGATCTATGTTCAGGAATATTTACTCTCCATGTAGATTTAAGTTGACGTCATCTGTTAATCAACTTGACTAGTGGGCTGAGGGGGTACGGTGACAGAGAAGGTGTGATTCCACACACCCATAATCTCCCTGGCCTAAAGTTACTCTCCCCAGTAACCCCACAAACCAGTGTGTGTGTGTGTGTGTGTGTGTGTGTGTGTGTGTGTGTGTGTGCGTGCGTGCGTGCGTGCGTGCGTTTTCCTACTAGCTTGGAAGGGGGAATTCTTTGCAAAAGCCTGCAACGCTCTGTACCTTATATCAGTGTACCTATCGACGATGCAGCACATCTGCCTTTGGTGAGCCACCTACTTTGTTAGTAAATAACTGATAATTATCAACCAGAGCATTCTGTACTTCATAATCTCTGAAAACTGTCAGGTGTATTTCTTAATAAGAGTTGCATAAAATGAAATTGACGATGAGGTAATAGGAAGTAGTTGATATTTTTATTTTTTCTGCAGTTGTAATTGTATGATAATATCTCAAGAGATCTATGTTCAGGAATATTTTCTTGCCATGAAGATTTAAGTTGACATCTGTCCATCGACTTGACTTGTGGTTTGAGAGGGTGCGGTGACTGCGGCGGGGAAAATCTACAGAAACACATCAGTGACCTTCTGCCTTCGAGCTTTGTAACCAGGTGTAAAGGATGGTTCAGTAATATTGTTGTTTGAGTTGTATTTACACAATACTCATAGCACACAGCAATGTATACAAAGCTTGTCTTTGATTTTCCTAGCGCATTAAGATTGTGCGCTGGATCACATATCAGCCCAAAATCTTACCTAGCAATATTCTTGCAATCAATGTGAATGAGACAAGTCTCTCCATCTTAAACTTTCAGTCTGCCCCTAAGTTGTGTGTCTGGCTGTGCCGCGAAGCTTGAGTGGAAGGTGGCTGTATTCAAATAGCAAATTCAGGACACAGTTTCTCTCCATCAGAACTTTCAAACTAACAAATGCTCCATAGCATTTGGAAGATTAACTCTATTTGTGAGGCTCTGACACATAACAGCACAAATTTGTTTTATAGTTTACACAGAGTATTGTCTGGTAGGTCGGGATTGACTTTCAGAATAATTTATTAATAAATTGTTGTACATGAATAACAAATAACTGTACGTACAATAACATCAAGATGCTGTATAATAATTACACAGAGATCACAACTCATTTGAAGATTTGGCAGGCTTTGATAATAAATATAATAGAATAAAATAATATCTCGACTAGGACTGACTAGAATTCAATAGTGATTCTCGGTTGTGGCCACATGTTTCAAAAAATGTTAAATTATGGTATTAGCTGCATGAGTGTAGGCCTACTCAATTTACCACAATGTGGACATATATGACAACATAAAGCCAGGAAAAGATGTAATGGCAAAGGCTGAAGGAAGTTTAATGGTAATAAAGGAGACTTTTGGGCCATTTCTGCAGGACATAAGGGGAAAGATTCACTTTTTTACAATTTGGCAAATTTTCACCTACAGTATTAGAAATTTCTTTTTTCCTCCACTTTTGGAAAACAAGACAGTCTCCATGATGACTAAGATCCATCAGTGTCTTTCTTTACTTTACGTAGTTCCCTTTATACGTGAAACACATAACAAAATTTAGATCCGATACGTTCATTGCCTGCCACTGCTTGTTTTTCTTGAAACTCTTTTTAATCTCACGCCTCAAAAATGTAAATATATTTTTATAATATTCAAAGCTGTAATTGAGAGAGTGTATAACTCAGTGTTTCCAATAGCTCATGGACTGGGCGAGGACACGTCCCTTGCTGAGCTAAAGGCAAGGCCGACTGGTACTTTCTCCGCATTATGTTTTGACTTTTGAAATGACCTTCAAGGGCAAAGCACCTAAAGTAAACAACATAATCGTTCAGTTGAAGTGAGCATGAAGAAAGTAGGTTGCAGTACATCTCATGCACTTGGGAACAGGAATGGACATGTGTACGTATCTACATATTTTTATGTATTTAATTATATTGTGTAAAGAAATCGTATGTTAAGCTGAAATGTTCCACACCATTATGAAATGTATTTGTGACCTGTGGAACAAGTATTAATGTAATGTATGTATCTATATATTTGTACAAGCATGAATGTATATTTGAATATGTATGAGATATACAGTTTAGAAGACCACTGCAAATATATTATTTTCGTTACTTGTGTACTCGTCCCGTTAGATTTAACAATTAGTATTGAAAGTTAACCCTGATTCATAATATGGCTTCACAATGCGCTGACTATACTAGATGTAAGGGTTCTCTGTGCTTTTCTTACTCACAAAAATTACGATAATAATTTATTTCAGACTTGTATACTTCTCTTTTTCCGTTCTTATTTCCTTTCGCTACTTTTAGTTCTTATCAGTATAATTTGAGGCCAAGTAATTAATCATGTGAACTGTGTTTGTAATTTTAACGTGTGCTACATTCATTTGTTTACTAATATGATCCGTTGCTTTCAAAGATTGCCTCTATGTGGCGTCTCTGACGTTGTTGCCCAAAGCCGCCGAGTGGAATCGGACACTAGAATTGTCCCAGACTTCATTTTTTGTCTGGAGTACTAGTTTTTATTGTGATAAATTTTTTATGATTTTGTTTTCTGTTTATTTTCATAATATTGTTGCACACCTGTAAAAGTTTGCACCGGCCGCCACTGTTTCTTTCTTATTTACGTGTTTAAACATGTGTTACTAGGCAGCAACAGCCATAACGACATGTGTAGGAAAGTATGCGAGAGAAGCACGTGATGGTAATAAGGGTACAGCACAACCTGCCCTTGAACAGACAAATAAAATAAACTTAACACCGTCCGTACAGACGTTGAAGGTCCAACGGCACCGACCGGCCGCCGTGTCATCCTCACAGACAGGCGTCACTGGATGCGAATAAGGAGGGGCACACGGTCAGCACAGAGTTATCCCAGCTGTTGTCAGTTTTCGTGACCGGAGCCGCTTCTTGTCCCTCAAGTAGCTCCTCAATTACCCGCACGAGGGTTGAGTGCACCCCGCTTGCCAACAGCGCTCGGCAGAACGCACGGTCACCCATCCAAGTGCTAGCCCAGCCCGATAGCGCTTAACTTCGGTGATCTGGCCGGTATTACCACTGCGATAAGGTCGCTGGCTTGAACAGACAAATGCATGAATATGACTGTATTGAAAGTAGTTTACAGTTAAGAAATACACGGGGAAAGTCTCAATACTAATAAAAAGGACATACAGAAAGGTTACTGACAATCATTCTTCCCACGCGGCGTTCGCGAACGGAAGAGCAAAGGGTGCGAAATAATAGCGGCAATAAAAGTACCCTCCATCATACACTATAAGGTGGTACACGGAATATGGATGTAGATGTGGAAACTCTTTGTGTTCGCAACCAGTCAGCCACTCTAGGGACCGCTCAGTAACAAGCTAGTGGAGACAATGAATTCTGAACACGCCAGATCACGCAGCAAAACATCCTAGGTAATTTGTCGGTACGTGTGACTAGAGATTTCAGTGTTTGTAGACGACGCTTCTCTCTGTTCACTGGCTGCTAGCCATTCACTGCCACAATAAGACCTTCGTAACATTTCTCCTTAGGTACATCCCTTCCATTACTCAGAGAGCTGAACAATTTACGACGACGGTATAGCAAAACAGCATGCACACTGTCCCTCACAGGGCTAACTTGAGCTGAATCCACGGCCGTGAACGACACTGCCGATGGCGTGTCCAATCTGCCACTTCTTTCAGTCTCTGCAGTGATCTCCCAGCCATTTGTGACAGAAGAAGTCCACACTGCACAGCGACGCGAGGATTCACTCCGTAATTCAGTCAGAGGATGTGTGAAACCGCGACCTGAAAAAAGAGAGTAAAAAAGGCCATGAGGTTATGTTCATCGATTTGTATAACAACTAGATGTGTGCACATAAAAAACTAACAGACAACGGTAGTATAACATTGATGGAATATTTTGTCACTACGTGGTAGAGCACAGATAATGTACACTACTGGCCATTAAAATTGCTACACCATGAAGAAATGCAGATGATAAACGGGTATTCTTTGGACAAATATATTATGCTAGAACTGACATGTGGTTACATTTTCACGTAATTTGAGTGCATAGATCCTGAGAAATCAGTACCCAGAACAACCACCTCTGGCCGTAATAACGGCCTTGATACGCCTGGGCATTGAGTCAAACAGAGCTTGGATGGCGTGTACAGGTACAGCTGCCCATGCAGCTTCAACACGATAACACAGTTCATCAAGAATAGTTACTGGCGTATTGTGACGAACCAGTTGCTCGGCCACCATTGACCAGACGTTTTCAGTTGGTGAGAGATCTGGAGAATGTGCTGGCCAGGCCAGCAGTCGAACATTTTCTGTATCCAGAAAGGCCCGTACAGGCCCTGCAACATGCGGTCGTGCATTATCCTGCTGAAATGTAGGGTTTTGCAGGGATCGAATGAAGGGTAGAGCCACTGGTCGTAACACATCTGAAATGTAACGTTCACTGTTCAAAGTGCCGTCAATGAGAACAAGAGCTGCCGAGACGTGTAACCAATGGCACCCCATACCATCACGCCAGGTGATACGCCAGTACGGCGCTGACGAATACACGTTTCCAATGTGGGTTCACCGCGATGTCGCCAAACACGGATGCGACCATCGTGATGCTGTAAACAGAACCTGGATTCATCCGAAAAAATTACGTTTTCCATTCGTGCACCCAGGTTCGTCGCCGAGTACACCATAGCAGGCGCTCCTGTCTGTGATGCAGCGTGAAGGGTAACCGCATCCACGGTCTCCGAGCTGATAGTCCGTGCTGCTGCAAACGTCGTCGGACTGTTCGTGCAGATGGTTGTTGTCTTGCAAACGTCCCCATCTGTTGACTCAGGGATCGAGACGTGGCTGCACGATCCGTTACAGCCGTGCGGATAAGATGCCTGTCATCTCGACTGCTAGTGATACGAGGCCGTCGGGGTCGAGCGCGGCGTTCCGTATTGCCCTCCTGAACCCACCGATTCCATATTCTGCTAACAGTCATTGGATCTCGACCAACGCGAGCAGCAATGTCGCGATACGATAAACCGCAATTGCGATAGGCTACAACCCGACCTTTATCAAAGTGGGAAACGTGATGGTACGCATTTCTCCTCCTTACATGAGGTATCACAACAACGTTTCACCATGCAACGCCGGTCAACTGCTGTTTGTGTATGAGAAATCTGTTGGCAACTTTCCTCATGTCTGCACGTTGTAGGTGTCGCCACTGGCGCCAACCTTATGTGAATGCTCTGAAACACTAATCATTTGCGTATCACAGCATCTACTTCCTGTCGGTTAAATTTCGCGTCTGTAGCACGTCATCTTCGTGGTGTAGCAATTTTAATGGCCAGTAGTGTAAAAGCAATATCGCAAAATAACACATACATCAAAAAAAGTTTTGCAACTCCCCGGTTCCCAGAACTCCTGGATACAGACGTTAACTGTGGATATTGTATCACAGACAGTCCCTTTGACTGTTCAGAGATGTTACTAAACCCGCCTTAAGATGTAAACAAGCTATTAGACGAAGGGGGTCCGACAGCCGATCAGTTCCAGTCATTCCACCAAGAAGGAGGTACACGGCTCGTGTTGTCTGTAGTTCAACCGTGCCTAGACCGTCAATACCGCAGTTCGATCGCGTCCGCACTGTTACTTTGCGCCAGGAAGGGCTTTCAACAAGGGAAGTGTCAAGGCGTCTCGGAGTGAACTAAAGCGATGTTGTTCCGACACGGAGGAGATACAGAGAGAGAGGAACTGTCGATGACACGCCTCGCTCAGGCCACCCAAGGGCTACTACTGCAGTGGATGACCACTACCTAGGGATTATGGCTCGCAGGAACCCTGACAGCAACACCAACATGTTGAACAATGCTTTTCGTGCAGCGACAGGAGGTCGTGTTACGACTCAAACACTGCGCAGTAGGATGCATAATGCGCAACTTCACTCTCGACGTCCGTTGCGAGGTCCATCTATGCAACCACGACAACGTGCAGCGCGGTACAGATGGTCCCAACAACATGCCGAATGGACCGCACAGAATTGGCATCACGTTCTCTTCACCGATGAGTGTCGCATATGCCTTCAACGAAACAATCGTCGGAGACGTGCTTGGAGGCAACCCGGTCAGGCTGAAAGCGTTAGACACACTGTGCAGCAAGTTGATGGTTCCCTGATGTTTTGGGGTGGCATTATGTGGGGCATGGGAACGCCGCTGGTGGTCACGGAAGGCGCCGTAATGTCTGCACGATACTCGAATGCCATCCTCCGACCGATAGTGCAACCGTATTGGCAGCATATTGGCGAGGCAGTCGTCTTCGTGGACGACAATTCGCGCCCCCATCGTGCACATCCTGTGAATGGCTCTAAGCACTATGGGACTTAACATCTGAGGTCATCAGTCCCTAGAACTACTTAAACCTAAGGACATCACACACATGCATGCCTGAGGCAGGATTCGAACCTGAGACCGTAGCAGCAGCGCGGTTCCGGACTGAAGCGCCACTCCGGCCCAGTCCATTCCATGTAAGCACAGCCCACACCACTATGGAGCCACCACCAACTTGTACAATGCCTTGTTCACAATTTGGGTCTGCACCACACTGGAAGCCTAGCATCAGCTCTTAGAACTGAAATCTGGACTCATCTGACCACGCAACGCTTTTGCTGTTGTTTAGGGTCCAACCGATAGGGACACGAGCCGAGAAGAGCCACTGCAGACGATGTCGTGCTGTTAGCCCCCCTTCTTGCAGCGGTGTACCGTAGGTCTCTGGAAGAGCGTAGCGTTCCAAACGATTGGAAAAGGGCACAGGTCATCCCCGTTTTCAAGAAGGAACGTCGAACAGATGTGCAGAACTATAGACCTATATCTCTAACGTCGAACAGTTGTAGAAAGTTGGAACACGTATTATGTTCGAGTATAACGACTTTTCTGGAGACTAGAAATCTACTCTGTAGGAATCAGCACGGGTTTCGAAAAAGACGATCGTGTGAAACCCAGCTCGCGCTATACGTCCACGAGACTCAGAGGGCCATAGACACGGGTTCACTGGTAGATGCCGTGTTTCTTGACTTACGCAAGGCGTTCGATACAGTTCCCCACTGTCGTTTAATGAACAAAGTAAGAACATATGGACTATCAGATCAATTGCGTGATTGGATTGAAGAGTTCCTAGATAACAGAACGCAGCATGTCATTCTCCCGAAGTAAGAGTGATTTCAAGTGTGCCGCAGGGGAGTGTCGTAGGACCGTTGCTATTCACAATATACATAAATGACCTTGTGCATAACATCGGAAGTTCACTGAGGCTTTTTGCGGATGGTACATCGAGAGGTTGTAACAATGGAAAATTGTACTGAAATACAGGAGGATCTGCAGCGAATTGACGCATGGTGCAGGGAATGGCAATTGAATCTCAATGTAGACAAGTGTAATGTGCTGCGAATACATAGAAAGAAAGATCCTTTATCATTTAGCTACAATATAGCAGGTCAGCAACTGGAAGCAGTTAATTCCATAAATTATCTGGGAGTACGCATTAGGAGTGATTTAAAATGGCATGATCATATAAAGTTGATCGTCGGTAAAGCAGATGGCAGACTGAGATTCATTGGAAAAATCCTAAGGAAATGCAATCCGAAAACAAAGGAAGTAGGTTACAGTACGCTTGTCCGCCCACTGCTCGAATACTGCTCAGCAGTGTGGGATCCGTACCAGATAGGGTTGATAGAAGAGATAGAGAAGATCCAACGGAGAGCAGCACGCTTCGTTACAGGATCATTTGGTAATTGCGAAAGCGTTACGGAGATGATAAACTCCAGTGGAAGACTCTGCAGGAGAGACGCTCAGTAGCTCGGTACGGGCTTTTGTTGAAGTTTCGAGAACATACCTTCACCGAAGAGTCAAGCAGTATATTGCTCCCTCCTACGTATATCTCGCGAAGAGACCACGAGGATCAAATCAGAGAGATTAGAGCCCACACAGAGGCATACGGACAATCCTTTCCACGAACAATACGAGACTGGAATAGAAGGGAGAACCGATAGAGGTACTCGAGGTACCCTCCGCCACGTACCGTCAGGTGGCTTGCGGGGTATGGATGTAGATGTAGATGTAGCAAAGGCACTCGCGTCGGTCGTCCACTGCCACAGCCTATTAGAGTCAAATTTCGTCGAAGTATACTAACGGATACGTCCGTCGTACGTCCCGCATTGATTTCTGTAGTTTTTTCACGCAGTGTTGTTAGTCTGGTAGCACCGCCAGCTCTACGCAAATGCCGCTGCGCTCGGTCGTTAAGTGAAGGCCGTCGGCCACTGCGTTGTCCGTGGTGAGTGGTAACGCCTGAAATTTTGTATTCTCGGCACACTTTTGACTCTGTGGGTCTCGGAATACTGAATTCCCTAACGATTTGCGAAATGGAATGTCCGATGCGTCTAGCTCCAACTATGGTTCCGCGTTCAAAATCTGTTAATATGAGTCATGCGGCCGTAATCACATCTGTAAGCTTCGCACGCCAATCACGTGAATGACATCTCCGCCAATGCACTGTCCTCTTATAAGTTGTGTACGCTACACTATCTGCGTATGCCCATATCTCTATCCCATTGTAATGCCACTTCCTCGGACGAGATTAAAAAATAAAAAATTTGCTCCCAATACCCCAAAGATTTCCCCCCAAGTCCCAAATTCCCAGAAAAGTGAATAAGCGAATGAAGCTTCATTTATCACTATTATTAGGACAATAACAAGTAATTAAATCAGGAATTTATGACTTGACAATTTAACAATCTACGAAAGAAACATTAAATTTCAGTAAAATTAAAATCAAAATCATACTAAATGGCAAAATTAGCATAAATTAACATTCGCAAAGTAGAACTAATGATCCCAAAGAATACTCCCTGTGAGTACTCTTTGGGAATCGCGAGTAATGACTAATTCAATGCACTGTCACTACGTTACGAGAGTTAGCCGAAGCAGGTCATATATTTGAATGCTCGTACATGTAGGCGCGCTTAGATTGTTTTTGAGATTGAATAATTGCGATCTATTATGACGCAGTAATACGATCTTCTGACTTCAAATATCACGGCATTAGAATTCGAACGGAGGACTTTTACCTACTAGAATAAAGTGAACTTTTAACTAGATAATTGAACTAAATGTTACTTAGACAGTGATTTAGGCAACGAACACTGATAGACAATTTTCATTCATAATAGCCAATGGTTTATGGAACTTCAGTGATAGGTCCGAAGCATATAATTTAAATCCCCCCAACGCCTGGGAAAGTTTTCTTGTCAAGGCTCGGTTAGGAAGTGACTGACCGTGCGGTTCTAGGCGCTACAGTCTGGAACCGCGTGACCGCTACGGTCGCAGGTTCGAATCCTGCCTCGGGCATGGAGGTGTGTGTTGTCCTTAGGTTGGTTAGGTTTAAGGAGTTCTAAGTTCTAGGGGACTGATGACCTTAGAAGTTAAGTCCCATAGTGCTCAGAGCCATTTGAACCATTTGAGGAAGTGACTGATATTGTGCAATAAAACACCCTCTCGTGCCAAGTCGTGCACTTGTGATTTAAAAGTCTATCAAATTATTGACATGAAACTCCCGAGTAATAATTACGCGCAGCGATAATATTTGACTGTAGCGTTCGGCGCTTGTGTAGAACCTTTGACTCAAATAACAAGCCCACTGTTACGATTTCTTAGATACTTGAAATTACGACCAGCTTGTAGGGAATTTGTTGTGGATGTGACTGTATTGGTTTTATCATTAATATTTCATCATTAATCAGTTAAACATCGATTACGAACGATTAATTTCGATTCTTGGCGAAGTAAATATCTCACGCACGTCGACATTTCGGTGCAACACTGTTATTTTGTGTAATGTCGTCTTCGTAACTTGGTAACGATCTCAACACTCTACCGACTGTCGCCGAGTTTTAGCCGAGGCCAAGTACAAATCAAACCAAATCATCAAGAAGAGCCGTTATACCATGACTTCTGTCTCTTCAGTTCACATACAGGTTTTGATGAGTGACTTTCCGAGTATCAAAATATGTGGCATAAATGGTTGTATTTTATGATGGCATTGACTTTCGAGCTTTAATTTCCCACACCACCAAGGGGTTACAGACATTAGTGTGTGCCATAAGCTCCAGCTTAATACCTCTACGCACTGCTGAGCAAAAGAGGACTTTACAGCAGCGCAAGAGAGCGATCCTGTATGTGTTTCTTGGTTATGTTGTTGAAGTCAAATTTAGCAGTTCTGTCGTACCGTATCGAGGAGATGAAGAATATGAGTCTGCTACACCTATGCTCGATATTTAGTTTTCTGTCATCTTTAATTGCTGAAACTGCGGTGATAAGAGGTTGTAGTCTCTGAAATTGTCGTAAATATCCTGTAACCTATTTCGAGGTTTCGATAAGCGTCTCGTAACCGATACTTTGAAGAAATAAATAAATAAAATAAATAAATCAACTTCAAAGTGCGCAGATGCGAATCTCCGTCAGAAATTTGAAAGCAGTTATTTCGTTAACTAGCTCAGATGCAGCGATATTTGTGTTATATTTGGCACCCAAATCTGCCGCATATTTTCCAAAATAATATACAAAGCTCTCATTGGAAGCTTTCCTGACGGGAAATTCAAGTGAGATCAGGTGGTGTTATATTTGGGCCCCGTTTCCCATTTCACTTACTACTCTATCGAATACTTTGAAGCGCCGTGTTTTATTTATTTATTTATTTATTGTTCCGTGGGACCAAATTAAGGAGAAGCCTCCATGGTCATGGAACGAGTCAATACATGAAATTATAACACGATAGTAGAAACAGATAAAATGAAATACAAGAAACGTATTCAGGCGACAATTTGTAAGTTTAAATAAAGAAAATCAACAATGCAACACTGGAATTTGCTTAATTTTTCAGCTCTTTCAGGAGCTCCTCGACAGAATAGAAGGAGTGAGCCATGAGGAAACTCTTCAGTTTAGACTTAAAAGCGTTTGGGCTACTGCTAAGATTTTTGAGTTCTTGTGGTAGCTTATTGAAAATGGATGCAGCAGAATAGTGCACTCCTTTCTGCACAAGAGTCAAGGAAGTGCATTCCACATGCAGATTTGATTTCTGCCTAGTATTAACTGAGTGAAAGCTGCTAACTCTTGGGAATAAGCTAATATTCCTAACAACAAACGACATTAAAGAAAATATATACTGTGGGGGCAATGTCAGAATGTAGCTTAAACAGTACCACTCAAGTCGTCAGTTGGCAGAAATCGGCAAAAGTCGCAATGCTTCAGGTAAACAGCATATTTTTACAAATGAAATGACACAATTTCAGAGACTCTACGGGTCTCATACATATACGATTTTATGTATACAGAGTGAAGCGACGAATGAAAATTGTACAAGGGGCGCGAATCGAACCCGGGCCTCCTGCTTAGTGAGCAGGTGTGTTGCCCACTTTTTTTCTCTTTTTTTTTCTTTTTAGATCGCATATTGTTCGTTGAATTTGTTCGGGGCGGACGCCCGACGACACCCGTTCAGGTTCTGTGTTGATACGTTCACTCAGTTTTTTATTACACAGGGTAGCTAACCCTCTGACCGAGCACGCTGAGCTACCGTGCCGGCGCAGAAATCGGCAAAAGTCGCAATGCTGACATGCTGGCCACTCTAGTCGAACGATGTCGTTATCCTGAAGGAAGTCATTCACAAGATACGGCCCATACGGTTGCACTATCGGTCGGAGGATAGCATTCACGCATCGTACAGCCGTTACGGCACCTTCCATGGCCACCAGCGGGGTACGTCTCCCCACATAATGCCACCCCAAAACAGCAGGGAACCTCCACCTTGCTGCACTCGCTCGGCATTGTGTCAAAACACGTCCCCGACAATTGTCTGGTTGAAGGCATATGTGATACTCATCGATGAAGAGCACGTGATGCCAATCCTGACAAGGGAACCTCCCCATCGCACCCCCCTCAGATTTGGTTGTAAGTTGGCGCAGTGGATAGGCCTTGATAAACTGAACGCAGATCAATTGAGAAAACAGGAAGAAGTTGTGTGGAACTGTGAAAAAATAAGCAAAATATACAAACTGAGTAGTCCACGGGTCGCATAGGCAACATCATGGACAAGGTGAGCTAAGGAGCGTCGTGGTCCCGTGGTAGCGTGAGCAGCTGCTGATCGAGAGGTCCTTGGTTCAAAGCTTCCCTCGAGTGAAAATTTTATTTTCTTTATTTTTGCATAGTTATTATCTGTCCGTTCGTTCATTGACGTCTTTGTTCACTGTAATAAGTTTAGTGTCTGTGTTTTGCGACCGCATCGCAAAACCGTGCGATTAGTAGACGAAAGGACGTGCCTCTCCAATTGGAACCGAAAACATTTGATCGCAAGGTCATAGGTCAACCGATTCCTCCACAGGAAAACACATCTGATATATTCTATACGACACTGGTGACGGCATGTGCGTCACAGGAGAGGAATATGTTGTCGACCCACCTAACTTGTACACTTGGCGAAGGGGTAAAAAGATTCTTCTACCTTGCCCGATTTAGGTTTTCTTGTGGATGTGATAATCACTCCCAAAAAAGTGATGAAAATATAAGAGTTTGTCACATAAACTGAAAATAAAAAATTAAACTTTTCACTCGATGGAAGATTTGAACCAAGGACCTTTCGTTCCGCAGCTGCTCACGTTACCACGAGACCACGGCGCTCCTGCGTTCCTAGTGTTCTTCACGTTGCCTATCTTCCCATGAACTAGTTAGTTTGTATATTTTCCTTACTTTTTCACAGTTCCACACAACTTCTTCCTGTTTTCTCAATTGATTTGTTTTCAGTTTTTCAAGCCCTATCCACTGTGCCAACTTAAAACTAAATCTGAGGGGGGTGCGATGGGGAGGTTCCCTTGTGAGCAGTCCATTCGGCATGTTGTTGGGCCCATCTGTACCGCGCAGCACGGTGTCATGGTTGCAAAGATGGATGTCGCCATGGACTTTGGAAGTGAAGTTGCTCATCATGCATCCTATTGGGCACAGTTTGAGTCGTAACACGACGTCCTGTGGCTGCACGAAAAGCATCATTCAACATGGTGGCGTTGCTGTCAGGGTTCCTCCGAGCCATAATCCGTAGGCAGCGGTCATCCACTGCAGTAGTAGCCCTTGGGCGGCCTGAGCGAGGCATGTCATCGACAGATCCTGTCTCTCTGTGTCTCTTCCATGTCCGAACAATACCACTTTGGTTCACTCCGAGACCCCTGGACACTTCCCTTGTTCAGAGCCCTTCCTGGCACAAAGTAAAAATGCGGACGCGATCGAACCGCGGTATTGACCGTCTACGCACGGTTGAACTACAGACAACACGAGCCGTGTACCTCCTTCCTGGTGGAATGACTGGAACTGATCGGCTGTCGGACCCCCTTCGTCTAATACGTTGTTTACATCTTAAGGGGCTCCGGAAAGGCTCAAAATCATGAAAAGTTCAATTTTTACTTTTTTGCGTTTTCTGAATCTGCAGACTATTACCTTTTAATAGATATATAATTTATTCAATTCCGAAGACTAGATCTATTTTTAATTTTTTTTTGAAATGTGTTCTACATGGGCGTGACCCACTGTGGCGCTGTTAAACTGCTGTCAAATGGTGTTATTATTAACGTCCGTGTTCATCAGGTACATTTTAGTGATGTGAGATAAAGTATGTGTTGTGGCTAACCTGTGATGGTTCAATATATATCGCTGGTGTGATTGTCGATTGTTTCATGTTTATGTACTCTGTCGTTATCTCGAAAATATTCGTAATTAATTGTGTTTCTTGAGTCTCTGTTTTGTTGAAGTATAATAATGAGTAAAAGTAAAGTTATTAGAAATCCTCTGAAGGCTTTTAAGAAAAGGAGAAATGTTGGAAAGCCAAGGTATTTAGAAATATGGGAATGAAGATAGGTTCTAACATGGTACGAGCGATGCTTGCTTTAGACAAGGAACGCCTTCGGGCTGCAGACAGGGCTGTAAAGAGTCTATAAATACAAGCAAGAGTAAACAGGAGGAGGAACAAGAGGAAGCTGGAGGAGGAGTTTGCAGAGGATGAAGATAATCCATCCTATGGACCTGGAATGCACTAAAAAGTTAATCCAATCTTTGTCGCTCGATTCCCAAAACTTTTATTTTCTCATACTAATTACATGTTTTCTAAGGATCTTCCAAACATATTTGTTTCAAACTTTCAGTAAATGTTACACAGTACCTTCTGCATAATGTAACACAGCCTTTTTCCAAAAAACTGTATATTTTTGAATATATAAATAAAAAATTGCAAAAAAATGTTGTGAATTTTCATTACAATTGAAAAAAAATCGTCTTTAATAACTGAACTAAAATTTTGTAAAATCCCTGTGTTAAGTTGTAGCCCATATTCCAATAAATAATCTGTAAAAAGTTCAACTTCCTACCAAGATGTAATTTATAAGCGTTATTTTAACATTGCAGGTATAGGGCGTTCCGGAGCCCCTTAAGGCGGGTTTAGTAACATCTCTGAAGAGTCAAAGGGACTGTGTCTGTGATACAATATCCACAGTCAGCGTCTATCTTCAGGACTTCTGGGAACTGGGGTGCGGCAAAACTTTTTTTGGCGTGTGTACATTACTTGGACAAATACGGGGTGGATTCAGATGGAGCCAGTGCGTATGAAATGTGGTTACTTTTGGTGGTAAGGTAAAATGCACTTCCTTTCTGTTGTTATGTATAGGGCTACCTGACAAGGGCGTACTTCCCTCGGCTTCTGAAAGGCTCCTCGTTTGTGCTACAGCGTACATTGCGGCTTAAGGTGCCATATATTGGCTGATGCTCCGCTTTTGTTGTGTGCTGGAACAACAGTTTTACATTTTTTTTTTTTTTTTGCTCATCGTTCTGATGATGTAGCTGGACGTCCGGGAGTTTCTGATTAGTCGGGAAAAATATGTGTTACAGCATGCCACCTCTAAATCTAGCTCACTGTCTTCAATTACCACATTATCTCCACTTTCACTGCTGCCATCAGTCTCTGAGTTGGCATCAGGAGAAAACCCTTCCAAAAGGCACGCCCGAATTTCCTCTTCCTTTATTCTGCGAGAGTACATCGTGTGACAGGGAAATACAACAACCTGTCGCGGTTACTCACGTTACCCTTAGAACTGCAGTGGCTTCAAAAGGAACCAGCGCAATAACTACGAAAATAAATAAATACATCTACATAAATACTCGGCAATCCACCGTACAGTGCGTGGCGGAGGGTACCTCGTACCACAACTAGCATCGTCTCTCCCTGTTCCACTCCCAAACAGAACGAGGGAAAAATGACTCCATATATGCCTCTGTACGAGCCCTAATCTCTCTTATCTTATCTTTGTGGTCTTTCCGCGAAATGTAAGTTGGCCGCAGTAAAATTGTACCGCCGTCACCCGCAAATGCTGGTTCTCTAAATTTCCTCAGTAGCGATTCACGAAAAGAACGCCTGCTTTCCTCTAGAGACTCCCACCCGAGTTCCTGAAGCATTTCCGTAACACTCGCGTGATGATCAAACCTACCAGTAACAAATCTAGCAGCCCGCCTCTGAATTGCTTCTACGTCCTCCCTCAATCCGACCTGATAGGGATCCCAAACGCTCGAGCGGTACTCAAGAATAGGTCGTATTAGTGTTTTATAAGCGGTCTCCTTTACAGAGGAACCACATCTTCCCAAAATTCTACCAATGAACCGAAGACGACTATCCGCCTTCCCCACAACTGCCATTACATGCTTGTCCCACTTCATATCGCTCTGCAATGTTACGCCCAAATATTTAATCGACGTGACTGTATCAAGCGCTACACTACTAATGGAGTATTCAAACATTACGGTAGTCTTTTTCCTATTCATATGCATTAATTTACACTTATCTACACTCCTGGAAATGGAAAAAAGAACACATTGACACCGGTGTGTCAGACCCACCATACTTGCTCCGTACACTGCGAGAGGGCTGTACAAGCAATGATCACACGCACGGCACAGCGGACACACCAGGAACCGCGGTGTTAGCCGTCGAATGGCGCTAGCTGCGCAGCATTTGTGCACCGCCGCCGTCAGTGTCAGCCAGTTTGCCGTGGCATACGGAGCTCCATCGCAGTCTTTAACACTGGTAGCATGCCGCGACAGCGTGGACGTGAACCGTATGTGCAGTTGACGGACTTTGAGCTAGGGCGTATAGTGGGCATGCGGGAGGCCGGGTGGACGTACCGCCGAATTGCTCAACACGTGGGGCGTGAGGTCTCCACAGTACATCGATGTTGTCGCCAGTGGTCGGCGGAAGGTGCACGTGCCCGTCGACCTGGAACCGGACCGCAGCGACGCACGGATGCACGCTAAGACCGTAGGATCCTACGCAGTGCCGTAGGGGACCGCACCGCCACTTCCCAGCAAATTAGGGACACTGTTGCTCCTGGGGTATCGGCGAGGACCATTCGCAACCGTCTCCATGAAGCTGGGCTACGGTCCCGCACACCGTTAGGCCGTCTTCCGCTCACGCCCCAACATCGTGCAGCCCGCCTCCAGTGGTGTCGCGACAGGCGTGAATGGTGGGACGAATGGAGACGTGTCGTCTTCAGCGATGAGAGTCGCTTCTGCCTTGGTGCCAATGATGGTCGTATGCGTGTTTGGCGCCGTACAGGTGAGCGCCACAATCAGGACTGCATACGACCGAGGCACACAGGGCCAACACCCGGCATCACGGTGTGGGGAGCGATCTCCTACACTGGCCGTACACCACTGGTGATCGTCGAGGGGACACTGAATAGTGCACGGTACATCCAAACCGTCATCGAACCCATCGTTCTACCATTCCTAGACCGGCAAGGGAACTTGCTGTTCCAACAGGACAATGCACGTCCGCATGTATCCCGTGCCACCCAACGTGCTCTAGAAGGTGTAAGTCTACTACCCTGGCCAGCAAGATCACCGGATCTGTCCCCCATTGAGCATGTTTGGGACTGGATGAAGCGTCGTCTCACGCGGTCTGCACGTCCAGCACGAACGCTGGTCCAACTGAGGCGCCAGGTGGAAATGGCCCTGCATTGCTGCGAAAGGTGGATATACACTGTACTAGTGCCGACATTGTGCATGCTCTGTTGCCTGTGTCTATGTGCCTGTGGTTCTGTCAGTGTGATCATGTGATGTATCTGACCCCAGGAATATGTCAATAAAGTTTCCCCTTCCTGGGACAATGAATTCACGGTGTTCTTATTTCAATTTCCAGGAGTGTATATTTACAGTTAGCTGCCATTCTTTACACCAATCACAAATCCTGTCCAAGTCATCTTGTATCCTCCTACAGTCACTCAACGACGACACCTTCCCGTACACCACAGCATCATCAGCAAACAGCCGCACATTGCTATCCACCCTATCCAAAAGATCATTTATGTAGATAGAAAACAACAGCGGACCTACCACACTTCCGTGGGGCACTCCAGATGATACCCTCACCTCCGATGAACACTCACCATCGAGGACAACGTACTGGGTTCTATTACTTAACAAGTCTTCGAGCCACTCACATACTTGGGAACCAATCCCATATGCTCGTACCTTAGTTAGGAGTCTGCAGTGGGGCATAAATTTAATTATTATCCCAATACACGCAGTATAAACTGAACCGGACAGTTTTTTGCACCTAGTCCATGTCCAAAACACGCATTATAGAGAAAAATTCAATCACAATTTGAAAACAAATACAATCGTGCACTGCATACAAAAATGTTTCCTACATTTTCTCGTCTAATTGCTAAGAGTCGAAACATGTGAAGTAGTTGCAGCTGCAGCTGGTAGATGGCAGCACCTACTGCAGCTGTAAAGGGTGGCTACAGATGTGGTTGCAGTGCATGCTACACGAGGGTGGCTTCAGACGGTACCACATCGTCTGAGAGTGTTAAATGGTTTTTACAGGGCTGTTTTTCCAGCGAGTTCTTGCACCCCTCTGTGCCTTCGTCCTGAGCAGTAGGCTATATCGCCATGGCTTCGGTACGCCCTGGAAAAGAACCGTATTACACGATGGGCCTAAGCCGCACACCTATGCACCAGTGCGCAAAGCGTGCATATCTGTAGTGCAGGCTGGATTGCGTAGACCTATTACACCATCCACGCGGGGTACACCTGATCTCTTGTAAAGTCGCGCGGGACAAAGGGGACTGTGTAACATATTGGGACGTCATTCGTTCAAATTATTTATGTGAGCTCAAGTTCCCGTTTAATGTTGTTGTTGTGGTCTTCAGTCCTGAGACTGGTTTGATGCAACTCTCCACGCTACTCTATCCTGTGCAAGCTTCTTCATCTCCCAGTACCTACTGCAACCTACATCCTTCTGAATCTGCTTAGTGTATTCATCTCTTGGTCTCCCTCTACGATTTTTACCCTCCATGCTGCCCTCTAATGCTAAATTTGTGATCCCTTGATGCCTCAAAACATGCCCTACCAACCGATCCCTTCTTCTAGTCAAGTTGTGCCACAAACTTCTCTTCTCCCCAATCCTATTCAATACCTCCTCATTAGTTACGTGATCTACCCACCTTATCTTCAGCATTCTTCTGTAGCACCACATTTCGAAAGCTTCTATTCTCTTCTTGTCCAAACTAGTTATCGTCCATGTTTCACTTCCATACATGGCTACACTCCATACAAATACTTTCAGAAACGACTTCCTGACACTTAAATCTATACTCGATGTTAACAAATTTCTCTTCTTCAGAAACGATTTCCTTGCCATTGCCAGTCTACATTTTATATCCTCTCTACTTCGACCATCATCAGTTATTTTACTCCCCAAATAGCAAAACTCCTTTACTACTTTAAGTGTCTCATTTCCTAATCTAATTCCCTCAGCGTCACCCGATTTAATTTGACTACATTCCATTATCCTCGTTTTGCTTTTGTTGATGTTCATCTTATATCCTCCTTTCAGGACACTGTCCATTCCGTTCAACTGCTCTTCCAAGTCCTTTGCTGTCTCTGACAGAATTACAATGTCATCGGCGAACCTCAAAGTTTTTACTTCGTCTCCATGAATTTTAATACCTACTCCGAATTTTTCTTTTGTTTCCTTTACTGCTTGCTCAATATACAGATTGAATAGCATCGGGGAGAGACTACAACCCTGTCTCACTCCTTTCCCAACCACTGCTTCCCTTTCATGCCCCTCGACTCTTATAACTGCCATCTGATTTCTGTACAAATTGTAAATAGCCTTTCGCTCCCTGTATTTTATACCTGCCACCTTCAGAATTTGAAAGAGAGTATTCCAGTTAACATTGTCAAAACTTTCTCTAAGTCTACAAATGCTAGAAACGTAGGTTTGCCTTTTCTTAATCTTTCTTCTAAGATAAGTCGTAAGGTTAGTATTGCCTCACGTGTTCCCATTTAATAATAAACTATTTTTATCATTATTTATTAACTAATTATTATTCTCTTATGTAGATTACTACTGTTCTGAATTACAGATTCAACAGTTAATTTTATATTACGACAGTTGGTTACAAAAAGCACTCCGTCTTCAGGCCACGAGTGGCCTACCGGGACCATCCGACCGCCGTGTCATCCTCATTGGAGGATGCGGATAGGAGGGGGGTGGGGTCAGCACACCGCTCTCCCGGTTGTTATGATGGTATTCTTGAGCGAAGCCGCTACTATTCGGTCGAGCAGCTCCTCAATTGGCATCGCGAGGCTGAGTGCACCCCGAAAAATGGCAACAGCGCTTGGCGGCTGGATGGTCACCCATCCAAGTGCGGGCCACGCCGGACAGCGCTTAACTTCGGTGATCTCACGGAAACCCGTGTATCCACTGCAGCAAGGCCGTTGCCCACTCGGTTACAAAGGTATATGTATTTATACAGCATTTTACACATGGAGGGACCCACTTGTTTTTGCAGCTATTGCCCTGGCAGTGACAGTAAATCTTCAGATTAGGACAGAACGACGACGAAAACGAAAAGCCTGAGGTTGTTCGAGTTCGACCCTGGCAGAAAAGAACGGATGAAGGGAGGGGATTTTATTCACTGCTTATGAATGAACAGAGTCTCGAAGGTCCGCAAGAATTTCGAAACTTAGTGTGGATGGACATGGCCTGTTTCGAGAAGCTGCTGTCTTTGATAGAAGATGGAAGTAACAAGTGTGACACGGTCGTTAGGGAGGCTGTCTCACATTCTCGAAAACAAGAATTAAATCCTATATTTATACGTTTTGTGATCATACCAGCCTAAATCACGAGTAAAATACCGATAAAAGCCCTGCTCGTTGCAGGCTGGTTGTAACGTTACGTTTCCTGGCTACTTTCTACCCAACCACTGCCACTTTCTACTTTCTGGAACGCTGAAATAACGCAAGAGATGCAGTCAAATCAAACGTGAACTTTCGTAAGTAAGGCATTACGATACAAATCGAAATTCACCGTGTAACGTTATACGCATATTATTCAGAAAGAAACGATTACCGACGTACCTTATTATGATACAATGGGTCATACATACACCTTTCCTCGCTATATGCCTGAATTAAGGAGAGATTGTACCTTCGTAGGCGCCAAAATATAAAAACATTATTTTTTTGCTCATAAACATTCCTTGCAGTGTATTTTACTAGAGAAATATGTTTTCTAAGGGCATTTTAGCCATTAAAGGCTTTAAATATTGATTTACATTAAGAGCAGCACATGTTGCCGTGCCCCCCTTTTACCTTCTATCAACTACTTGAACTTCAAAAACCTAATTTGCTGATTTGTGAAAATATTTCGTGCTCACAATTGGCTGCCCTGCTCGCGCGCTACATTCACTTGTTTCTTGTCCTTCCAGAACACAAATGAATCATTTAACAGTGTCATATGGTCTAGAATTCTTGAAACTGTATTTGTAGGTAAAGATACATTGAATTTGGGGTTTATGAAGCAGTTCTTTCACATAATGGTGATAATGTGGGGAGAGTTAGGCTGCTTCAAGAGATAGGCGTACAACCTGCGGAAAATATGGTGATGCCATCTACCGAATCGGATGCTGTCCGTGTGAACAAAGCAGACTACGAAGGCAAGAACGCACTCAAGGAATGCTAAGAGAGCCAGGGAGGATGAAGAAAATGCAGTTGACCCAGGATATGGCGCACGGATCTTCTGAGGTCAGCAACAAACTATGTTCACATTTAAAGCCGGATTCCCGACACTTTACTTTTTTAATGATTAGGTACATTTTTTCAGGAACTTACCGTCATAGAGTAGTGAAACTTACACAACTTACAGAAACTGGGCTGAACATCAATGATGCATGTTTAAAAGAAGTTCAGTTTAAAATTGTAGAAATTATGAATTAATACAGCTTAAATATGTGGAGAAAATTTTACAACTCGCAAAAAATTCTCTGAAAAATAAATTATGCAAGCGACTCATCTACAAAAATAGGTCAATGGAGAGAGACTCTTCCTCCACCAGCCATTAAAATTTTATAACGTTGTCATTGACAAATTTAACATTGTAAGTACGAGGATCACTCCAAAAGAATTGCACATTATTTTTTAAAAAATCCATCTTTTATCCTACTTGTCTGAAAGTTTTACAGTGTGTAGATACATCCTTTAGGAACAATATTTTCGTTTCTCCACATAATTTCCATCCCTTTCACGCCTTCTTGGAACCAGCGCCTGTATACCCGCACGCTAAAATTCTGGACCAACCTGTTGGAGCCACTGTTTGGCAGCGTGCACAAGGGAGTCATCGTCTTCAAACCTTGTTCCACGAAGAGAGTCTTTCAGTTTCCCAAAGAGATGATAGTCACTTGGAGCCAGGTCAGCACTGTAAGGTGGGTGTTTCAGTGTTGTCTATCAGAATTTTCTGATCGCTTCCACGGCTTTTTGACTGACATGTAGCCGTGCATTGTCGTGCAACAGCAAAACATCCTGCATTTGCCGATGTGGTCGAACACGACTCAGTCGAGCATGAAGTTTCTTCAGTGTCGTCAAATATGCATCAGAATTTATGGGGGTTCCACTTGACATGATGTCCATAAGGAACTGTCCTTCAGAATCGAAAAACACCGTAGCCATAACTTTTCCAGCACAAGGTGTGCTTATGAATTTTTTTTTCCTTGGGTGAATTTGCATGATGCCACTCCATTGATTGCCTCTTCATCTCTGGTGAAAAGTGATGGAGCCATGTTTCATCACAATTCTTCCAAAAAATTGATCTCCACCATTCTCGTACGGTTCCAAAAGTTCGCTGCATACCGCTTTTCTTGTTTCTTTGTGAGCCACTGTCAATATCCTGGGAACCCACCTGGCACAAACCTTTTTTAACGCCAACACTTTCAGTATTCTGCAAACACTTCCTTCCCCTATCCCAACGTAGCGCGACAATTCGTTCACTGTGATGCGTCCCTCAGCAGTCACCGATTCGGTAACGAAGATCTGATATTAGCCACCAGCCACCTAACAATAAGCAACTAACAAGCAGAAAGCTCTGCAGTACCCCCTTCTGCGCATGCGTCAATAAATGCTGCCTGGTGCGCATGCGTGGATTGACAGTAGATTAGGACTGCTCTCTGTTCTGGTGCACGGATAATGTGTCTGCTCATTTTCGTAGTTTCACCCTGTAATGGTACTTGAATTACGTAACAATTACGGCACCTTACCTCAACCTCTCGATACCAGCAATATTCTACTGTGTTTCTGTAAAATAGTTAACATACTTCTGTGACAACATTCAGACTTGATTTCATTAATGTAGAGGTACTTCGATACATCGATATGTATATATTGCAATGATATTATTCTTATGTGTATTCTTTCTTTTGTGACTATGATAGTTGACATACTTGTAACTCTGATTTTTAGGCACGTAAGCAGTTATTAGAGAGTCAAGCTTTGGTCGTCATGTTAAAAAGACGCAAATTGTAGTCATTTTATGAAATGTGAACTTTAACAGTGAGGAAGACATTTTCAAGTATGTTTTATATTGTGAAGTGATGTTTTGGAACGAGTTACGTGACACTGCAACAAAAGTAATAAAAAAGAAGTGTAACTTAAATTCGGAGTGCTGATTACTTTTTTACATCACCATTGTCCTAATTTGCAAAAGTTTAAACTTCAAGAATGGTTTATGAAACACATCTACAAAACTTTTGAATATCGCAGAATAACACCTAGGCCTCTTTGCATCCGAGCTCGGAATCATCACTACCAAAATTTCTGACCGTTGAGCCAGGAGATCACAACGAGACCAGCGTGAGAAACACGACAAGATGAGTGCCTAGTTTATCCATTATTTCAAGAAATGACTTTATTAACTGTGCTCTAATGACACTTGCCACATAATATAACTTTGTTGTTGCCCGAAAATGCAATATTTAGCAGCGTGAGCAACACCACAATCATAATTAATTTTTGACCTTTGTTGTGGAAGGGTTGTTAGAACCCTTCCTGCCACTAGATCGCTGTTGCGGTATACCAGTACGTTTTGCGGTGCATCGTTGATGTGGTGTGTGTGTGTGTGAGAGAGAGAGAGAGAGAGAGAGAGAGAGAGAGAGAGAGAGAGAGAGAGAAAGGGGGGGAGAAGAGGTGAGTAACAGTGAGAGAAGGACGAGAGAGAGAGAAACAGAATGAGAGGGAAAGAGTGGCAGTGTGAATGAGAGTGAGGGAGAGTAGGAGGTGGAGAGTGAGAGGTTGAGACAGGAGTTGGGCAGGCGGCTACCTGGTGTCAGAAGCGCTGCGGCGCCGGCGTGGGGGCGTCGCCGGCTGGCACAGCCGAGGCGGCCTTGCTGGCAGCCCTGGGGTCCTCTGGAGTCCACACCTTTGCGAACATCAGCCCGGCGGCGGTGGGCGTGCGCTCCGACCGGCTGCTCGACCACGATAGTGAATGCGCCGTGAACGGGCAGCCGAAGCCTCCTGTAAGGTACAGCAGATCACACAGCGCACTTATTATAAGGGGACTCACTGCTTTGCTACTGTGTTCCCACTCATATGTGAGGGATCAAAACCCCCCCCATCCACTTCACCTCCCCTCCCACACAGACGCACATACAAACACAAACACCCAAGTCACAGCAAACACTGACACTCGGCAAAACTATGGAAAACACCTTGAGAAATGCATGCTTCAACATAAATGGAGATCAAATGAAACTATATAATTCCACAGACCTATTCAGGTCAGAGACATGTATGATGTACGAGGGGCGTGTGAAAAGTCTGTGCAAAAATAAAAACCACTTACGTGTTTGGGGTAAAACTTTTTTATTTTTCGACATAGTCTCCTTTTAGGCCTATACACTTCGTCCAACGCTGTTCTGATTTGAAACTTCCTGGAAGATTAAAACTGTGTGCCGGACCGAGACTCGAACTCGGGACCTTTGCCTTTCGCGGGCAAGTGCTCTACCGACTGAACTACGCAAGAACGACTCACGCCCCGTCCTCAGAGCTCAGTTGGTAGAGCACTTGCCCGCGAAAGGCAAAGGTCCCGAGTTCGAGTCTCAGTCCGACACACAGTTTTAATCTGCCAGGAAGTTTTGTGTCAGCGCACACTCTGCTGCAGAGTGAAAATCTCATTCTGGAAACATCCCCAGGCTGTGGCTAAGCCATGTCTCCGCTATATCCTTTCTTTCAGGAGTGCTAGTTATACAAGGTTTGCACGAGAGCTTCTGTAAAGTTTGGAAGGTAGGAGACGAGGTACTGGCGGAAGTAAAGCTGTGAGGACCGGGCGTGAGTCGTGCTTGGGTAGCTCAGTTGGTAGAGCACTTGTCCGCGAAAGGCAAAGGTCCCGAGTTCGAGTCTCGGTCCGGCACACAGTTTTAATCTGTCAGGAAGTTTTATATCAGCACACACTCTGCTGCAGAGCGAAAATCTCATTCTGGCTGTTCTAATTTGTTGATCCTTTCTGAATAATAGGAACTGCCCAAGTCTGCAAAATAGCTATTAGCTGCTGCAATCACCTCCTCGTTTGAATAAAATCTCTGTCCCGCCAGCCATTTCTTCAAATTGGGGAACAAATAGCAGTCCGAGGGAACCAAGGGGGGATGTGAAACGAGCTGCAATCCTATTTCCATTAATTTTGCGACCACAACTGCTGAGGTGTGTGCTGATGCATTGTCATGATGGAAAAGCACTTTTTTGCAGCCCAATGGCAGGCGATTTCCTTGCAGCTCGCTTTCCAAACGGTCCAATAGCGGTGAATAATATGCACCTGTAATAGTTTTACCCTTTTCCAGATAGTCGATGAGGATTATCCCTTGCGAATCGCAAAAGACAGTCGTCATAGCCTTTCCGGCCGAAGGACTGGTCTTCGCCTTTTTTGGTACAGATTCTCCCTTGGTAACCCATTGTTTAGATTGTTGTTTGGTCTCAGCAGTATAGTAATGCATCCATGTTTCATCCATAGTAACGAAACGACGCTTAAAGTCCTGCGGATTCGTCCTGAACAGCTGCAAACCATCCTTGCAACACTTCACACGATTCCGTTTTGTGGTCAAGCGTGAGCAATCTGGAACCGATCTTGCGGATAGCTTTCTCATGTCCAAATGTTTATCAAAATATCATATCCCCATTCATTCGAGATGCCGACAGCGCTAGCAATCTCAGGCACCTTAACTCTACGGTCATCCATTACCATATCATGGATTTTATCAATTTCGGAGGTAAGCCGGTTCGAATCCTTGTCGTGATGGTATTTTCACGGCCAGTATTTGGACGGCAAGGGAAGGAGAAGTGATGGCGGAAAGTCCTTCATCACTTCGTGCCAATGTCCGGAATAAATTCCTCTACAGGGCGTCCAGAACGTTCAGCATCACTTGTGCCCATATGGCCACTGCGAAAATTTTGAAACCACACATAAACTGTTCCAATCGAGCACGTTATCATGATTTCATACGGGATACTCTACCTGTGCTGCTAGAACATGTGCCTTTACAAGTACGACACAACATGTGGTTCATGCACGATGGAGCTCCTGCACATTTCAGTCGAAGTGTTCGTACGCTTCTCAACAACAGATTCGGTGACCGATGGATTGGTAGAGGCGGACCAATTCCGTGGCCTCCACGCTCTCCTGACCTCAACCCTTTTGACTTTCATTTATGGTGGCATTTGAAAGCTCTTGTCTACGCAACCCCGGTACCAAATGTAGAGACTCTTCGTGCTCGTATTGTGGACGGCTGTGATACAATACGCCATTCTCGAGGGCTGCATCAGCGCATCAGGGATTCCGTGCGACGGAGGGTGGATGCATGTATCCCCGCTAACGGAGGACATTTTGAACATTTCCTGTAACAAAGTGTTTGAAGTCACGCTGGTACGTTCTGTTGTTGTGTGTTTCCATTCCATAATTAATGTGATTTGAAGAGACGTAATAAAATGAGCTCTAACATGGAAAGTAAGCGTTTCCGGACACATGTCCACATAACATATTTTCTTTCTTTGTGTGAGGAATGTTTCCTGAAAGTTTGGCCGTACCTTTTTGTAACACCCTGTATGCATCATAAATGAGACATGAAAAGTTGTCTGGAACCCTATAGTTTCATTTGATAAAAGCACCTATGCCTAGTTTTCAGGCAGACTCTTTTGTCCGATGCTGAGGTGCTATTCCAATAGAGTTGGAGAGCCTCTGCAATGTTGTTCCAGTATATGGGGGTTACTTAGTGGGCTGGAGAGCGGATAAGAGTTTGGACTGAAGTGGGAGGCGTGCTAGGATAGTTCACGCAGTTGTGCAAAGCATCTGTGCCAGGGTGGCGTAGTGGTTAGCGCATCTGCCTAATGAACAGAAGACCCAGGTTTGAATCCCGGCCTTGGTACAAATTTACCTTCGTCGCTTCAGTCTGAGTATATACATGATAAATGTAGATGCTATAGTGGTTCAAATGGCTCTGAGCGCTATGGGACTTAACATGTGAGGTCATCAGTCCATTAGAACTTAGAACTACTTAAACCTAACTAAGGACATCACACACATCCATGCTCGAGGCAGGATTCGAACCTGCGATCGCAGTGGTCGCGCGGTTCCAGACTGAAGCGCCTAGGACCGCTCGGTCACTGCGGCCGGCGATGCTATAGTGCATTCAGAATTAGTTTAGGATTGACAGTTCGGAAGAAGCACAGGTGAGCGTGGAACAGAGTTGCCAAGTCCCGCACGGAACTCGTGCGTTATCTCATGTTTCATTCAACTCGCTCACACAAGCTAACTATTTGATCTTTAAATGTGGAGCCGACTGTAATTCGTTGTGAAATAGTTTCACTATGTGATGGTTTCATTTTTATGTTTTAAAATGTTTATGTAGACAATAAAACGACAGTTTTCAAGAAACAACTTTCCGACGACTTTATCAAATTTTCGACATGCGAGAATGTTTTTTGTTATTGAAGCTAGGTGTACACATTATGCGAATGAAATGTCAAGAAAACATCAAATTTCCATCTGTTTCAAACCTCACTGTGTCAAAGATCTCTAACGCGAGATACAGGACTGTAAATAATATGATGCGCAATCGTTTGCTCGCGTACAGTGACGATAGGCAACAGAGCTCTATATTCGTAAAGATCTGATATGTTTGTGATATGCATCCTTATTTCCAACACAAGAAAAAATAAAATAATGCATGTTTGGTAACTTAAATTGGGCAACATTTGTTCTGAGAAACAAAAACAATACAAAAACGGCCAATGTATTGCAGACATTATTTTGTATACAGTAATATCTATGCACAGACTGAATTCTAGAAATGTACTTTCTTTGGAATTAATATTTGATACTGCCGCCATATTAAAATTTCAAAACCTTCTGTGAATTAATTTTATTATGCGTGCACTTAACAAGTGCAAACTGCGCACTCCAAACGTGTAGCTGAACCCGTTTGTGCTGCATCTCTATGTGGACAATGGTAAAACTCCAAGATCCAACGGAGAGCAGCGCGCTTCGTTACAGGATCATTTAGTAATCGCGAAAGCGTTACGGAGATGATAGATAAACTCCAGTTGAAGACTCTGCAGGAGAGACGCTCAGTAGCTCGGTACGGGCTTTTGTTGGAAGTTTCGAGAACATACCTTCACCGGAGAGTCAAGCAGTAAATTGCTCCCTCCTACGTATATCTCGCGAAGAGACCATGAGGATAAAATCAGAGAGATTAGAGCCCACACAGAAGCATACCGACAATCCTTCTTTCCACAAACAATACGAGACTGGAATAGAAGGGAGAACCGATAGAGGTACTCAAGGTACCCTCCGCCACACACCGTCACGTGGCTTGCGGAGTATGGATGTAGATTTAGATGTATACATCACTCTCGTCGCTGTTACAGACAAAGTTTCGGTGTCACTATTGCTATTTAAGGGGCTCCGGAAAGGCTCAAAATCATGAAAAGTTCAATTTTTACTTTTTTGCGTTTTCTGAATCTGCAGACTATTACCTTTTAATAGATATATAATTTATTCAATTCCGAAGACTACAACTATTTTTAAATTTTTTTTGAAATGTGTTCTACATGGGCGTGACCCACTGTGGCGCTGTTAAACTGCTGTCAAATGGTGTTATTATTAACGTCCGTGTTCATCAGGTACATTTTAGTGATGTGAGATAAAGTATGTGTTGTGGCTAACCTGTGATGGTTCAATATATATCGCTGGTGTGATTGTCGATTGTTTCATGTTTATTTACTCTGTCGTTATCTCGAAAATATTCGTAATTAATTCTGTTTCTTGAGTCTCTGTTTTGTTGAAGTATAATAATGAGTAAAAGTAAAGTTATTAGAAATCCTCTGAAGGCTTTTAAGAAAAGGAGAAATGTTGGAAAGCCAAAGGTATGTATCATTACTGTAAACAATAAAGACGATGAAAATCCCCAACATAGCTTGTGTCCCAAAGAAGACAGTTGGTGTAAATATAACAAAGGATTGCTAACTGGTGAAGTGTACACTCATAAGCATAGTCTGCCTCATGCAATAATGGAGGTGATAAAACCTATTTTCAGAGACTTAGCAGCACCTGAACTGTTGAAAAAGTGTATTCACGAAAAAACTCAAAACCCCAATGAAAGTGTAAATAGTGTTATATGGTCGAGAATCCCCAAGACTGTATTTGTTGGAATAGAAACACTTCACTTTGGTGTGTATGATGCTGTTGCGACTTTCAATGATGGCAACATTGTAAGGTGCAAGGTATTTAGAAATATGGGAATGAAGATAGGTTCTAACATGGTACGAGCGATGCTTGCTTTAGACAAGGAACGCCTTCGGGCTGCAGACAGGGCTGTAAAGAGTCTAGAAATACAAGCAAGAGTAAACAGGAGGAGGAACAAGAGGAAGCTGGAGGAGGAGTTTGCAGAGGATGAAGATAATCCATCCTATGGACCTGGAATGCACTAAAAAGTTAATCCAATCTTTGTCGCTCGATTCCCAAAGCTTTTATTTTCTCATACTAATTACATGTTTTCTAAGGATCTTCCAAACATATTTGTTTCAAACTTTCAGTAAATGTTACACAGTACCTTCTGCATAATTTAACACAGCCTTTTTCCAAAAAACTGTATATTTTTGAATATATAAATAAAAAATTGCAAAAAAATGTTGTGAATTTTCATTACAATTGAAAAAAAAATCATCTTTAATAACTGAACTAAAATTTTGTAAAATCCCTGTGTTAAGTTGTAGCCCATATTCCAATAAATAATCTGTAACAAGTTCAACTTCCTACCTCAAATACTTTGTGAGGAAAGATGTAATTTATAAGCGTTATTTTAACATTGCAAGTATAGGGCGTTCCGGAGCCCCTTAAAGAGACAATCATCTCTTCCACTGAAGTCTCCAAAGCACCTTCATGCTGCGATGCTCTTTCCATACCGTTGTGTGCGTGTTTGGCGGCTTTCTTCCAGTCTTCAGAGGTAACGTGAGTGGTAGCTTCTTTAGTGCTTGCTTCTACTGCGGAGAGCGTAAGTTTTCGGTTGTTCCTGGCAACGTAACCTTTGATTTGGGCCCAAATCAACTCTGTAGGGTTGAAGTTGTAGTGTTACAGTGGCAGCCTGACGATTGTATGCCCATATTTATTTGGCAGTTCGTCGATTTCATATTTTCAAAATTGCGGTTTATGGAAATTTATTTTTTCCATAAGCTCGACCTTCATAAGGTCATCACATACATTTCCGTTACAACGCTCAAGCCAATTAATCATTTCCTCCTTTAACTTTTCCATGGTAGGTGCTTTATCAACAACAACTGTATGATGTGGAGCATTGTCTAAAACTATTGTTGACGGTTTATCTAGATTGGGTCTTAGAGATTCTACGAACCACTTTGTGAATGTAATGTGTTTCATATCTTCGTGATAATCTCCTGTCTTCTTCAATTTAAAGAGAACGAGACAGTTTGGTACGAAGCCTTGCGCGGTGCCTGCATGCAGTATAATCAATGTGTCCCCCCTTACCAGACATCTGCGTTGTTCCTTTAATTGTGTTGTCTGTCCACGCCTGATTAACTACATGACCAAAATTTCATCGAGCCAAACCACTACATTAACATTTACGCTAAGTATTTGTCTTAAAAATCGGCATCGCCATGCAGCAATATCCTCTCTTTCCATCAATAGCTTACGGCCGCAAAATTGTCTGTAGTGAAATCCTACGTTGTGCAAAACTGTGAGTAACGATGTTCGACTGCCCTGAAAAAGTCCTGATTCTTCAAGTGTGACCAATGACTTGGAGAGAGTTCAAAAATGGTTCAAATGGCTCTGAGCACTATGGGACTTAACTTCTGAGGTCATCAGTCTCCTAGAACTTAGAACTACTTAAACCTAACTAACCTAAGGACATCACACACATCCATGCCCGAGGCAGGATTCGAACCTGCGACTGTAGCAGCAGCGCGGTTCCGGACAGAAACGCCTAGAACCGCTCGGCCACTCCGGCCGGCTTTGACAGAGTGGGATGTTCCTTTCTGTGATAATAATCGTAAACATGTCGACGAATTGCATCCTCTGCAGATGCATCTAAATTCGTAACACGCTTATCCATAGAACGTCTCTTCCCGGCAGTACCAAGTTTGCATGGTTTTCCCTTTTCTGTCTCAAACAGCTCCTTGCCAATTTTTACGACAGTGTTTTTGTTGATATTCAGGGCTGAAGCCGTTCTATCTACTACTTTGCTAACGGAGTGTAGTGGGCCACCATTAAGTTTCTCACTCTCAAAGTAAGCTCTTAACGGACAAACAATTTTCTACGCTGTCCTCGTAAAGCAGTCCCCTGTCCACGAGAACGACGTCGAACTTTTCCACTTCTAACTTTCGATGTAATTTCTTCTGACATTTTAAATAAGACACAACAAATGACTGTCACAGAAACAATTAGGTAACTCCCCTCAACTGCAACGAAACAAACACAGCGCGCAGCGATCGCACGGACGCATTGTAACACCTACAACGCCTCTCGGTGTTAATAAATCAAAATGGCTCCCAAATTAGCTCCCATGCCCTCGAAATATAAATTCAGAAAATGTCCCAAGCCCCTCCACAAGTAGTAATGTACGAAATAGAAATAAGAGACAAATAGAGGGAAATCTATTGTAGAAAATTAATAGAAAAAGAAAAGAATTTTAACCATAAATTTTGGAAGCATGGGAGGGGGGAAAAACGATAGAAATGGTTAAATTATTAGTTATTCTTATATATGAGAAAATCAATATTATAGTCACAGAACGTAGGTCTTGAACACCAAAGATAGCGTTTACTAAAGTATAAATAGACATACAATGCAATTTTGATACTCCAGTCTCTATCCTTTAGTCTGTTCGAAGTCAATTAGGCTTTAGGAAGCAACAATAGGAGCTTTTTTTAAACCAGGGCGCAAGAATAAATCGGGACGAGATCGTTTTTTGGGAAGCATTAATTTCAGATAAGAATTAGAACTTTTGTCGTATTAGAGGAACGGGGAGGTGATCAATAATCTCTCTGACTTTAACGTCACTTCGTGTGAAGATTTAAATATTTTACGGAATTAACGATTTTTGGACAGATTAGGACTTTGTATTGTGATAGTGGAAAAGCTTTACTTCACGCGACTAGTAATCATAGTTCGTGACAGTTTATGGATATTAAACGGGAACAATCTTTTTATCGAAAGTGACAGAACATTGTTTCGTATCTATGATATTGATGGGAATCCAGATTAGATACCATAGAGTAAACATCTCAGGAGTGAGCATTCGCATGCGCGGAACAGATTTTGTGTTGTCAGCATACATTGCCGGCCGGGTCACGTGTTTTCGGGACGTCGTGTGTTTGTCCGTATAGCGCCCTGTATATTTAGAATGTCACTACATCTCTAGTACAGACGGATTCTTTTCGTACGTGTCGTGGATTATTTATTTATGTTGCGCAGACATTTTAACAGTATCCATTTGATACCGAGAATAAACCAGCTACGTAACTTTTAAGGGCAAGTGATTTTGCAGTCTGCTTCTTTGCCATAGGTGTCACAGTTCAGATGCAGTAGTTTTCGTTATGATATGGCACTTTATAGTATTACAGAGCCTGACGTACATTTTTGCAGCGATAGTCTTACAAAACGACTTGACAGTACGCTAGTACTTTTGCAAGTGTCCGAAAAACACCGAATTTGCCACACATTAGCGATTATATCCCTGCTAATTCGTCCTTTTTTTCTTATATATCTGCGTATTTATTTTCTCGTTTTTGCGATCTAAAGCACAATTTTCCTTACTGGTGACACTTTGAAGTATTCATTTAACGCATTTTACGTACTTGCTCCCAGTTTATTAAATAAATAGTAGACAGAGTAATCTATAATCGACAAGTCACTGATAAATCCATGGAGGATAGTATTTGCTGAAACAACTAACCATTCCCTTTCCTGTTCCACTAGCAAATTTACGAGAGGAAGCGATTGTTTGTAAGCTTTTGTACGAGCCGTATCATCTATTATATAGTCATAAAATCGTGGAAAAATAGGTCTACAGAATCAAATCTTAATTATAATGCGTCTCGAAATTTTTAAACATATACAGCGTCTCTTACTAATATGAAAACTATAATTAGAGCTACATGGTATGTACCTATGAAAAGTTACTATCCCTCCTTTCACATATATTTCTTTGCATCCGTAGCAACAACAGTAATTCACCATCTCTATTACACTATCAACAAACGGTGAAACATAACAAAAACTCTTGATATTATAAACTTCGAACGCTGCAGAAAGCGCACACGCACAGCGAAGTCCCGAAAACACGTGACAATCCTGGTTCAATGTTGACAACATGCGCAGAACGCAATGATCACTCCAGAGATATTTACTCTATGTTAGATACTTATACAAAGAACCCCTTTGGATGCGATCGTGTGAATGAACTGATTTATTAATAATAATTATTAAATAAAATAACGTGTTAATTTGAAACTGACTATTTGTCTTGAACTTTACTTCGATTTAGGTTCATAAATAATTAGGTTACGTGATTTTCACCAAGAATAAATTGCAGACTAGTAACTAAAACAAGTGAACGGGAATCTATTGAAAACACAAGTATTAATTTACTTATGGTTTTTTTTTCCTTCAAGACTGGGAAGACAATACGTGTAGTGACTCACTGGGGTTAATTTAAGAACTAGCCGGGATAAAACAAAACCCCTCAATACCAGTCGATGCATAGATAAATTAACATTCCTACTTTCATGCAAGATACGGAAGTCGGGATAGAAAAAAGGGTCGCTACAGCACTCACTGCAACTAAATCGAGGCACGAGCGGAGTGTTGTGGACTGAGAGTTGGCAACTCAGGATGGGCTGCAGCTGCAGCCATCACCGGATTGGCTGAATCCGAGGCGTGACTCAGGCGCCGCCTTCTGCCTACCACTTCCGTCGCACCTGTCAGTACTAAAGTAATTTTGAATTGACTATAGGGAGGTTGCGTTGCGCTGTTGTATTTGACCACAAATGGTACCTGTGCCCTGTTAGCTATACGGTCAGAGCAGTGTAGTTAAGAATTCATGTGGCAGAGTTAAATGGAGTTGAACTTGGACAAACTGTTACTCCACTTGTGGTGGGTGCTTTCGCAGCCTGGGAAGCCGAACTGTTGTGTATCAAGAGGCATCGTATCGATGAGTTGTACTGCACAGAGCAAAAGTGGAAAAACCTCATCTGCTAACAAGGGAACCTCCACATCGCACCCCCCTCAGATTTAGTTATAAGTTGGCACAGTGGATAGGCCTTGAAAAACTGAACACAGGTCAATCGAGAAAATAGGAAGAAGTTGTGTGGAACTATGAAAGAAATAAGCAAAATATACAAACTGAGTAGTCCATCTCCAAGATATGTAACATCACAGGAAAGTGTGAGCTCGGAAGCGCCGTAGTCCCGTGGATAGCGTGAGCAACTGTGGAACGAGAAGTCCTTGGTTCAAGTCTTCCCTCCAGTAAAAAGTTTACTTTTTTTATTTTCGCAAAGTTATGATATGTCCGTTCGTTCATTGACGTCTCTGTTCACTGTAATAAGTTTAGTGTCTGTGTTTTGCGACCGCACCGCAAAACCGTGCGATTAGTAGACGAAAGGACCTGCCTCTACAATGGGGAACCGAAAACATTTGATCGCAAGGTCATAGCTGAACCGATTCCTCCACAGGAAAACACGTCTGATATATTCTATACGACACTGGTGACGGCATGTGCGTCACACGACAGGAATATGTTGTCGACCCACCTAACTTGTACACTTGGCGAATGGGTAAAAAGATTCTTCTACCTTGCCCGATTTAGGTTTTCTTGTGGATGTGATAATCACTCCCAAAAAAGTGATGAAAACATAAGAGTTTGTCACGTAAACTGCAAGAAATGAATGCAACAGTTTCACAGTCGCACAGTTTTCCCTGTGCTCTGTCAAAACATATGTTTTTAACGTTTTCTAATTTTTCGTTTTAGGTGTAAGCGTCCCCATACTACGGCGCAGTTACCTCACATCAGACGGACGGACGGACAGGTAATAATTGTCTGAAAACAAAAAATTAAAATCTTCGCTCGAAGGTAGTCTTAAACCAAGGACCTCTCGATCCGCAGCTGTTCACGCTAACCACGTGACCACGGCGCTCCTGAACTCAGATGTCCTTGATATTGCCTATCTTAGACATGGACTACTCAGTTTGTATATTTTGCTTATTTTTTCATAGTTCCACACAACTTCTTCCTGTTTTCTCGATTGATCTGTGTTCAGTTTTTCAAGGCCTATCCACAGTGCCAACTTATAACCAAATCTGAGGGGGTGCGATGGGGAGGTTCCCTTGTAAGTAATAAATGGGTCCGTCGCTGATTCATACCACATTGTGTCATGGGACAATGTAAATGGGATACAACAGAGCCACTATATGGACAAGTGAAGTAAACAAAACCTGCATCTCGACTTTCTACTAATGAGGCTCGTCATCCTCGTCTCCTTGAAGGAAATAAAGAATTTACGTGTAAATAAACTTGCACGAATGTTAGCGTGAATAAAGTGTGGAAACAGTAATGCTAGAGGAAGCGGTAGACATGTTTACTTGCACATGTCCTTAAGCTGGCTTCTCCGACCCCAGTTTCCCCACCTCAAATTGTTCAGTGGAGCATTCTCTACGTCCTGTCACATTTTTGCACGGTCTTACGGAAACGCCGCGTATATGCAGACTGAAGTGACAATGTAAATTTGTATCTAGACCAGGGGTTAAACCACTTAAACACATTTGTTGCTGTGAACACTTAAACATTACGTTCTTTACCTACAGTATGCTGGGTTCTTTTTTACTGTGGAATAATGTAAACACGCAAGGCTTAAGTGTTAATGCTAACAAATGTGCTTAAGTCATAAATAGATGTTTCGTTATGTTTCCTTTCGGATTGTTGCCTAATAATTGTACTGCGACACTCCTAACTCCATTCCTCAGGCAGAAGTGGATGATGTGCACTGAAATCGTCGGAGAACGGAAACGGTACGTTTCCGGACATGGGCTGGTCTCCAAAATATTGTGTACTCACACCGCGGTACATGTCATAAAAGTTTGTAACGGGAATTTTCTAACACTCCGTATATCGGCTGCTTTTTTATTTTTGAGAGGTGCAGCCCCTCCGCGGTCACATCGGAATGATGGTCAACACAGGTCTGCTGCCATCTCTTTCTACTGGTTAGTTTTCATTGAGGTCTTGTCGGATATGTGTACTGCAATGTCTGCATACGTCTGGTTATGATTAACCATTAATACCCGCTCATCTGGCGATATATTGGATCCGAAATGAACCAAGAGTAGCGGTTTGAAGGGCAGAGGGGGAAAAAAGTGCCAAGAGGCATTCTCTATTATTCCAATCTCGTACAGCGTGCGGAAAGAACGAACACCTATATCTTTCCGTACGAGCTCTGATTTCCCTTATTTTATCGTGATGATCGTTTCTCCCTATGTAGGTCGGTTTCAACAAAATATTTTCGCATTTGGAAGAGAAAGTTGGTGATTGGAATCTCGTGAGACCATTCCGTCGTAACACGCCTTTCTTCTAATGATGTCCATCGCAAATACTGTATCATTTCTCTAACACTCTCTCCTATATTTCGCGATAATACAAAATGTGCTGCCTTTCTTTGAACTTTTTCGATGTACTCCGTCAGTCCTATCTGGTAAGGATCCCACACCGCGCAGCAGTATTCTAAAAGAGGACGGACAAGCGTAGTGTAGGCAGACTCCTTAGTAGGTCTGTTACATTTTCTAAGTGTCCTGCCCATAAAACACAGTCTTTGGTTAGCCTTCCCCACAACATTTTCTGTGTGTTCTTTCCAATTTAAGTTGTTCGCAATTGTAATACCTAGGTATTTAGTAGAATTTACGGCTTTTAGATTAGACTGATTTATCGTGTAACCGAAGTTTAACGAGTTCATTTTAGCACTCATGTGGATGACCTCACACTTTTCGTTATTCGGGGTCAACTGCCACTTTTCGCACCATTAAGATATCTTTTCTAAATCGTTTTGCAGTTTGTTTTGACCTTCTGATGACTTTATTGCTCGATAAACGACAGCGTCATCTGCAAACAACCTAAGACGGCTGCTTAGATTGTCTCCCAAATCGTTTATATAGATAAGGAACAGCAAAGGGCCTATAACAAATGGTTCAAATGGCTCTGAGCACTACGGGACTTCTGAGGTCATTACTCCCCTAGAACTTAGAACTAGTTAAACGTAACTAACCTAAGGACATCACACACATCCATGCCCGAGGCAGGATTCGAACCTGCGACCGTAGCGGTCTCGCGGTTCCAGACTGCAGCGCCTAATAATTCGTGTTAAAATAGGATCAATCGTCTTACAGACACTTAATGCTTCGCTGCAGTCTGGAAACGCGCCACCACTACGGTTGCAGGTTCGAATACTGCCTCAGGCATGGATGTGTGTGATGTCTTTAGGTTAGTTAGGTTTAACTAGTTCTAAGTTATAGGGGACTGATGACCTCAGAAGTTAAGTCCCATAGTGCTCAGAGCCATTTGAACCATTTTTTTTTTTTTTGGCCAGGAATGCACTCTCTGCCTGTGCTAATCTGGTTTTTGTTTCGTCCTCCATCTTCCTTCCGTCACTTGTTAGTTTGCTTCCAAGGTAAGAAAAGTCTTCGTCTATTTCGTGGTCACTAATTTTCATATGAAATTTATTCCGAGTCTCATTCCTCCTACTCCCGATTACTTCCTTTCTTTCTTCGCTTTACCCTACATCTACATCCTCACCTACATCTGCATACATATTCCGCAAGTCAGTCAGTGGTGCGTGGCGGAGGGTACCCTGTACCACTACTAGTCACTTCTTTCCTGTTCCACTCGCAAACAGAACGAGGGGAAATGACTATCTACATGCTTCTGTATGAGCCTTCGTTTCTCTTAATCTTCGTACTCGTTACGGGCAGCCTACGTTGGCGGCAGTAGAATCGTTCAACACTCAGCTTCAAATGTCGGTTCTCTAAATTTTCTCAATAGTGTTTCTCGAAAAGGAAGTCACCTTCCCTCCTGGGATTCCCATTTCCCTAAGCATCTCCTTGTTCGAACCTACCGGTAACAATTCTAGCAGCCCGCCTCTGAACTACTTCGACGTCTTCCTTCAATCCGGCCTGGTACGGATCCCAAACACTCTAGCAGTACTCAAGAACAGGTCGCACCAGCGTCCTACATGCGGTCTCCTGTACAAGTGATCCACTCTTTCCCAAAATTCTTCCAATAAACCGAAGTCGACGATTCGCCTTTCCACCCACAGTTCTCACGCGCTCGTTACATTTCACATCGGCTTGCAACGTTACGCACAGATATTTAAACGACTGTGTCAAGTAGAGCTCTAGTAATTACCGGTCTCTACTTCCTATTCTTCTGCACTGACCTACATTTTTCTGCATTTAAAGGTAGCTGCCCTTCATCACACCAACTAGGAATTTTGTCCAAGCCATTATCTTTCTTCGTACAGTCACTCAACTTCAGCACCTTACCGTACACCACGGCCTGATCAGCAAACAACTGCAGACTGCTCCCCACCCTCTCCGCGAAATCATGTACATACAGGGTGTTACAAAAAAGGTACGGCCAAACTTTCAGGAAACATTCCTCACACACAAATAATGAAAATATTTTACGTGGACATGTGTCCGGAAACGCTTACTTTCCATGTTAGAGCTCATTTTATTACTTCTCTTCAAATCACATTAATCATGGAATGGAAACACACAGCAACAGAACGTACCAGCGTGACTTCAAACACTTTGTTACAGGAAATGTTCAAAATGTCCTCCGTTAGCGAGGATACGTGCATCCACCCTCCGTCGCACGGAATCCCTGATGCGCTGATGCAGCCCTGGAGAATGGCGTATTGTATCACAGCCGTCCACAATACGAGCACGAAGAGTCTCTACATTTGGTATCGGGGTTGCGTAGACAAGAGCTTTCAAATGCCCCCATAAATGAAAGTCGAGAGGGTTGAGGTCAGGAGAGCGTGGAGGCCACGGAATTGGTCCGCCTCTACCAATCCGTCGGTCACCGAATCTGTTGTCGAGAAGCGTAGGAACACTTGGACTGAAATGTGCAGGAGCTCCATCGTGCATGACCCACATGTTGTGTCGTACTTGTAAAGGCACATGTTCTAGCAGCACAGGTAGAGTATCCCGTATAAAATGGTGATAACGTGCTCCATTGAGCGTAGGTGGAAGAACATGGGGCCCAATCGAGACATCACCAACAATGCCTGCCCAAACGTTCACAGCGAATGTGTGTTGATGAGGTGATTGCACAATTGCGTGCTGTTTCTCGTCAGCCCACACATGTTGATCGTGAAAATTTACAATTTGATCACGTCGGAATGAAGCCTCATCAGTAAAGAGAACATTTGCACTGAAATGATGATTGACACATTGTTGGATGAACCATTCGCAGAAGTGTACCCGTGGAGGCCAATCAGCTGCTGATAGTGCCTGCACACGCTGTACACGGTACGGAAGCAACTGGTTCTCCCGTAGCACTCTCCATACAGTGACGTGGTCAACGTTACCTCGTACAGCAGCAACTTCTCTGACGCTGAGATTAGGGTTATCGTCAACTGCACGAAGAATTGCCTCGTCCATTGCAGGTCTCCTCGTCGTTCTAGGTCTTCCCCAGTCGCGAGTCATAGGCCGGAATGTTCCGTGCTCCCTAAGACGCCGATCAATTGCTTCCAACGTCTTCCTGTCGGGACACCTTCGTTCTGGAAATCTGTCTCGATACAAACGTACCGCGCCACGGCTATTGCCCCGCGCTAATGCACACATCAAATGGGCATCTGCCAACTCCGCATTTGTAAACATTGCACTGACTGCAAAACCACGTTCGTGATGAACACTAACCTGTTGATGCTACGTACTGATGTGCTCGATGCTAGTATTGTAGAGCAATGAGTCACATGTCAACACAACCACCGAAGTCAACATTACCTTCCTTCAATTGGGCCAACTGGCGGTGAATCGAGGAAGTTCAGTACATACTGACGAAACTAAAATGAGCTCTAACATGGAAAGTAAGCGTTTCCGGACACGTGTCCACATAACATCTTTTCTTTATTTGTTTGTGAGGAATGTTTCCTGAAAGTTTGGTCGTACCTTTTTGTAACACCCTGTATATAGAGAGAGACTTTCCACGCCCGGGTTCCCGGGTTCGATTCCCGGCGGGGTCAGGGATTTTCTCTGCCTCGTGATGGCTGGGTGTTGTGTGATGTCCTTAGGTTAGTTAGGTTAAAGTAGTTCTAAGTTCTAGGGGACTTATGACCACAGCAGTTGAGTCCCATAGTGCTCAGAGCCATTTGAACCATAGAGAGAGCGACAGCGGTCCTACCACACTTCCCTGAGCAACTCCTGACGATACCCTAGTCTCTGATGAACACCCACCGTCGAGGACAACATACTGGATTCTATTACTTAAGAAGTCTCTCCGAGGCAATTGCATACCTGGGAACCTAAACTTTCGTTAACAGTCGGCAGAGTAGCACCGTGTCAAATGCTTTACGGAAATCTAGGACTGCGGAACACAGCTGTTGGCGTTCATACACAAGCCGCACAGGACCTCATATAAGAAAAGGGTAACCTCTCAGCCCACATTCTGCACTCATTAGATTGTTCATTCCATTCCGCAGTTACTGTAATACTTCTTCACTTTCTCTGTGCACAGCAGTGTCGTCACGAAATGTTACCATTGATACCCTTCATCCTGAACTTTTATCCCACTCTTGAACCTTAAAAGAATGGTCATTGGTTGTTCTATACAGTTTATAGATTCAACAGCAGGGGCGGAAGACTACATGTACAACTTTGCACCCTTACTAATTCGTGCACTTCGTTGATGGATGTATTTTTCAATTTTTGACGTACTTACTTCACATCTGAAATAGCCGTGCTCTTAGCTACCACGGTTGTAAGAAGCCATTCTAAGGTCGCCATGACATATTGCCTTCACCAACACAGATGTCTAGGATATGTGGTGCTACATGCTTGAAACTTTCTACACTGATGCAAGTTACAGAGTATGCTTGATAACGCCCAAAGGGACGAAATTAGGCTAAATCATGATGTAAGGTGGTAATATAAAAAATAAAACAGTTTACGCAGGTAAATGAGTTCCCTTAAGGTGCTCTAGTGCAGGGCTTAACAACTGGCCGGTTTTGAGCGCGACTACTCACGTCTGCTCAAGCACGTGCTCGCGAACAGCTGCAAGGTCGTTGAGTACGGCGGGAGGGGAGGGAGGGGAAATGCGCGCACACGTTTGAATAGGGCCGCAGCGTGCTTATTGAATTCGCGCCGACTGTGTAACGTTTAAAGTACTACTATCAGCTCTTAACAGTCACTTCGCTGGTTAAGAATCATGTGAAGTCGCCGTCGTGTAACCCCAACCATGCTTTCGCAGTTCAACCCCCATTGGGAGGAATTGTATCTGTTTACTGAAAAAGACGGTGTTGCAAAATGTTTAGTATGTTACAAAACGCTGAATTCTTTTACGAAATTTGATTTGCAGCGACATTATATGTCGTACCAAAATGTTTAGTATGTCACAAAACGGTGAATTCTTTTACGAAATTTAATTTGCAGCGACATTATATGTCGTACCACGCGAAAGACTACGGACGTGGAAAATGTGATGGACCAGATCGTGCACAGGAAGTTATTAAACTTAAAAGGAAGCTATCCGAAGAAGATCTGGACGACGAAGAAAAATCAACTGAGGCAGCTCTCAGAGTGGGTTACAAAATTGCTTTGCTTTTAGCAAAATCCCTGCGCCCCTTAACTGATGGTGATTTAATAAAAGAATGTTCGGTAGTTGCAGCGGAACATTTGTGTCCATCTCAAGTTGAACAGTTTCGGATTGTGCCATTATCTAACATGACCATTATGCGTCGCATACAGGACATGGCAGACGACGTCCAGAGCCAGTTTGCAAATATCTGTAACGATTTTATGGCCTATTCTCTAGCTCTGGACGAAAGTGTTGATATCACTGGAACAGCGCAGCTTGCCATATTTATTAGAGGTGCTAATAGAGATCTTCAGGTGAGGGAGGAGCTCCTCGATGTAGTAGCCATGAAGAACTCTACAACCGGAGGTGATGTTTTAAGTAGTGTTGAAGAAAGTGTTGAAAATATAGGATTGTCGTGGAATTCTTTAGTTTTAGTGTCTACAGATGGTAGAGGCATCCACTAAGCTAATAAAATTATGTGGCACGTGTACATTCTCCTTTATTTGTACCATTTGTCGCAGTAATAATTCGTGAGTGATATCCCTGGAGGTGGCCGCGGATTTACATTGACTGGCGGCAGCTGTTGTGTACCCCACGTGACTCCCCACTCTCCGCTCTGGTCCGGTAGTGGGGGTAGCGTGCTCGCGCTGCTCCGTGCTCGCGCCTTGCTGCTCACAGCTTGCTCCGCGAGCACGTATGTTGTGAAGCCCTGGTCTAGTGCCATATACAGGGTGAGTTACTAACTATTGCCACCAAGAATAACTCCGAAAGTATGGTAGGAGCTGAAAAGTTTGTGGGACAAAAGTTGCTTGGGACAACAAGGGTCATAATACGACGTTGGTTTTTTGTTGCTAGGTGGGGTCGCTTCACAGATCCGAAGGTCAACTTTGTTTTTTTGGATGGAATGCTATAGTTTGGTACTTATTTTCTGATAGCGGCTATCGAGACAAATTCAGTGATGTGTACGCAGTAAGGTCTTTGAACGTCAATGAAGGTCACAGAGGTAGCAAGAACTTATCATTGATTGAGTGGTATTGCTTATCACATCGGTAATTATCGAAGCACATGCTCTCACAATTCTGTCTCGCATATCTTCAGGTGTACAAGGTGCATTCAAGTTCTAAGGCCTCCGATTTTTTTCCTAATCAACTACTCACCCGAAATCTATGAAACTGGCGTTACTTCTCGACGTAATCGCCCTGCAGACGTACACATTTTTCACAACGCTGACGCCATGATTCCATGGCAGCGGCGAAGGCTTCTTTAGGAGTCTGTTTTGACCACTGGAAAATCGCTGAGGCAATAGCAGCACGGCTGGTGAATGTGCGGCCACAGAGAGTGTCTTTCATTGTTGGAAAAAGCCAAAAGTCACTAGGAGCCAGGTCAGGTGAGTAGGGAGCACGACGAATCACTTCAAAGTTGTTATCACGAAGAAACTGTTGCGTAACGTTAGCTCGATGTGCGGGTGCGTTGTCTCGGTGAAACAGCACACGCACAGCCCTTCCCGGACGTTTTTGTTGCAGTGCAGGAAGGAATTTGTTCTTCAAAACATTTTCGTACGATGCACCTGTTACCGTAGTGCCCTTTGGAACGCAATGGGTAAGGATTACGCCCTCGCTCTCCCAGAACACGGACACCGTCATTTTTTCACCACTGGCAGTTACCCGAAATTTTTTTGGTGGCGGTGAATCTGTTACTTTCATTGAGCTGACTGGCGCTTTGTTTCTGGATCGAAAAATGGCATCCACGTCTCATCCATTGTCACAACCGACGAAAAGAAAGTCCCATTCGTGCTGTCGTTGCGCATCAACATTGCTCGGCAACGTGCCACACGGGCAACCGTGTGGTTGTCCGTCAGCATTCGTGGCACCCACCTGGATGACACTTTCCGCATTTTCAGGTCGTCGTGCAGGATTGTGTGCACAGAACCCACAGAAATGCCAACTCTGGAGGCAATCTGTTCGACAGTCATTCGGCGATCCCCCAAAACAATTCTCTCCACTTTCTCAATTGTGTTGTCAGACCGGCTTGTGCGAGCCCGAGGTTGTTTCGGTTTGTTGTCACACGATGTTCTGCCTTCATTAAACTGTCGCACCCAGGAACGCACTTTCGACACATCCGTAACTCCATCACCACCTGTCTCCTTCAACTGTCGATGAATTTCAATTGGTTTCACACCACGCAAATTCAGAAAACGAATGATTGCATGCTGTTCAAGTAAGGAAAACGTCGCCATTTTAAGTATTTAAAACAGTTCTCATTCTCGCCGCTCGCGGTAAAATTCCATCTGCCGTACGGTGCTGCCATCTCTGGGACGTATTGACAATGAACGCGGCCTCATTTTAAAACAATCTGCATGTTTCTATCTCTTTCCAGTCCGGAGAAAAAAAATCGGAGGCCTTAGAACTTGAATGCACTTCGTATTTGGAACGTCTTTATACACAATGTCTTTTACGAATCCCCACAACAAAAAACCCACAGGCGTCAAGTCTGGCGAACGAGCCGGCCAAGACACATCTCCTCCGCGTCTAATCCAATGATTCGGGAATTGTCTCTGCAACTCATCTCTAACAATCAGCAAAAAATGTGCTGCACACCCACCGTGTTAATACAACATTCTGTTCCTCGTTCCTAAAGGTATTTGGCTCTGAGCACTATGGGACTTAACATCTGTGATCATCAGTTCCCTAGAACTTCGAACTACTTAAACCTAACCAACCTAAGGACATCACACACATCCATGCCCGAGGCAGGATTCGAACTAACGGTATTTCTTCTAATAAGAGACCTAATGTTTCTTGCAGGAATGTGGTATACTTCTTACCATTGAGGTTTCCTTCGAAGAAGTAGGGGCCTATAATTCCGTCCTCCAGAATCCCACACCATACATTCACCGACCACAATTTTTGGTGTGCACCTTGCCGCAGCCAACATGGATTTTCAGTTGCCCAATAATGCATGTTATGCAAATTAAAATTTCCACGGTTCGTGAATGTAGCCTCGTCAGTAAATAAAATAAAATCAATAAATGTGTGGTCGCTCTGAATCTGAAGTTGAGCCCATCGGCAGAATTCAATGCAACGCTTACAATCCGCACCAGTTAATTTTCGGTGGAGACTGATATGGTAAGGATGATATTTACGGCGATGTAGATCGCGAACAACACTACTGTATTTTGAACATAGCTGCTAAGGTTCAGTGACCGTGTCAGAATTATATTGCAACAAATAAGCCCTCGGTCACAAATATTAAGTCAAAATTGACCAGGTTTCGACGCTACTATGAGCGTCGTCTTCAGAATTAAACTACCTGTACTAAAACATTAGGTATATAGTACATTAATAAAATTAAAGTTTGTACTGACTCGAAAAGATGCAGTACTTACAAGTCACATAAAATTGTTGGAACCTTGTCCACAGTACTAGCAGCCCTTACAAGGGGAGGCCGCCAATTGTGAAATTCAGATTCGATTCATACTGCGCATTATAAAAGCTCATGACCAGAAGTGTAATGTGGCAAAGCACCAAGATGCACTTCTCAGCCGTTGTCGAGAAAATCGACAGTTAAAAGTAACCGTTGCGGTGAAATACTCTCTACGATTAATAACTTTCTACAGCGTCGTGGCGCAGCGGTAGGCGTTCGGATTCGTAATCCGAAGGTCGCCGGATCGAATCTAGCGGCATGCAACTTCTTTTATTATTAGTTTTTTGTAAAATATATATATATATATATATATATATATATATATATTAATGAATTACTTATGCATCTTGGTGAAGGCGGTTCGCTCTCCAATTGTACCGCTTCCACTTTTCCGTTTGTTTAACAGGGTGTACCAAAGCTGTCACGTCCGCACTGAATATATATATATAATTCCCGGCAATCAGTTGCAACAATTATGCATATAATAAGTTGTTGTGAGTCGTTTGTCGTGGAAAAACTGGCGACTTCGAACATCATTATGTTTTCCGCAAACGAAGTTGTATTTCACAAATGTTATTAATTGTCTTCATAATGTTAACCACGTATAGTTAACGGAAGACGTAGAAACGATATTCCGAAACGAATACGTATAGCGTAAGTCAAACGTTCGAATTAGAATAGAGACCCCACGAACACAAATTTGCTGTGGCAGGTATGAAATATAAACTCCGTTACTCGCTCGTTACACTTGAAGGACAGATGTTGAATGGGCCGAAACGAGCCGCCGCATAACAGCGTAGTTGCCTGCTAACTTCGAAAGAAGGTAGATGCGGTCCCTAGCGCAACTTATAACATCGTCGAAAACCAGTGCGGACGGGAAAGCTTTGGTACACCCTGTTAAACAAACGGAAAAATGGAGGCGGTACAATTGGAGAGCGATCCGCCTTCACCAACGTCCATAAGCAATTCATTAATGTTTGAATAACAAAAAAGTAATAATAAAAATAAATTGCATGGCGCGAGATTCGATCCGGCAACCTTCGGATTACGAACCCGAGCGCTTGCCGCTGCGCCAGGACGCTGTAGAAAAGTATTATTCGTAGAGAGTATTTCACTGCAACAGTTTCTTTTAACTGTCGATTTCCTCGACAACGGCTGAGAAGTGCATCTTGGTGCTTTGCCACATTACACCTCTGGCCATGAGCTTTTATTATGCGCAGTATGAATCGAATCTGAATTTCACAATTGGCGGCATCCCCTTGTTAGTGGCTCGCCATCTCACAACTATTCATGACGTCGCCTTTCCGGCTTAGATTTTTTTTTAATATGTGACTTGTAAGTACTGCATCTTTTACAGTCAGTACAAACTTTAATTTTATGAATGTACTATATACCTAATGTTTTAGTACAGTTAGTCTAATTCTGAAGACGACGCTCATAGTAGCGTCGAAACCAGGACAATTTTGACTTAATATTTGTGACCGAGGGCTTATTTGTTACAATATAACTACTGTATTTCATTCCGGATTCCCTTGCGTTTTGACACCAACTAACACAAAGGATCTCCTACCACAGTGGCCAACCAGTACCAATTTCCGTTTGCTCGTTAGTAACTTTCCTTTGCCGGATATGTTTCCGATGCGTTAATGTGCTAATTGTTCTCAATTTATCACACACATATTTAAATGTACGACGTGTAGGGTGAGAACGTCGAGGATGTCTTCCAATGCATAAGTCTCTACTTCTGGCCGAATTTCGTTGGCATTCTCCATAAATGAGAAGCATATCGACTTGTTCTGCGAAGGAATACATCATTCACTTTCGCGTCTTGCCGCTCCTTTTAATGTTGTATTGCGAAACCGTCGAGTGGTGTTTACATGTCAATGCCACGTTAGAATTTGAAACACGAACAGCTGCTAGCATGAGTTTCTTAGAAGTAGATACCTTAGGGGTTGCGAAGCAACTCAAATCGCTTGATACGGGCAAGTCTTCAGGTCCAGATTGTATACCGATTAGGTTCCTTTCAGATTACGCTGATACAATAGCTCCCTACTTAGCAATCATATACAACCGCTCGCTAACCGACACATCTGTACCTACAGATTGGAAAATTGCGCAGGTCGCACCAGTGTTTAAGAAGGGTAGTAGGAGTAATCCATCGAACTACAGACCTATATCATTGACGTCGGTTTGCAGTAGGGTTTTGGAGCATATACGAGGTGCGGCTAGAAAAAAACCGGACTGATGCTGGAAAAAACATTTATTTACAATTATTTACAATTTCATGTTATCTCCTTCAATGTACTCTCCTCCTCGGTCTCTACACCGCTCCATACGAATTTTCCACTGTTCATAGCAATGCTGCAGATCATTTTCGGTAAGTCCATACATTACTTCCGTCGCTTTTTCTTTTACTGCTTCAACAGTCTCAAATCTAGTTCCTTTCAAAGCTGACTTGACTTTAGGGAAAGGAAAAAAGTCACAGGGGGCCAAATCAGGTGAGTAGGGTGGATGATCTAAGATGGGAATGTTGTGTTTTGCCAAAAACGTCTTCACTGACAACGCACTGTGAGCTGGGGCATTGTCTCGGTGAAGGATCCATGACTTTTTTCTCCACAAATCGTTCCGTTTTCTCCGTACTCGCTCACGTAGGGTAGCCAGGACGCTAATGTAGTAATGCTGATTCACTGTTTGTCCCTCTGGTACCCAATCAATGTGCACAATCCCTTTGATGTCAAAAAAAAACCATCATCATTGCCTTGAATTTCGATTTTGACATTCGTGCTTTTTTTTTGTCGTGGAGAACCAGGAGTTTTCCAATGCATCGATTGGCGTTTAGTTTCGGGATCGTAAGTAAAAAACCACGATTCATCGCAAGTAATAACATTTTGTAAGAAGGTGGGATCACTTTCAATGTTTTCCAGGATGTCAGAAGAAATCATTCTTCGGCGTTCCTTCTGTTCAATTGTGAGACACTTTGGAACCATTTTTGAACACACTTTGTTCGTGTTGAAACTTTCGTGAAGAATCTGCCTAACACTTTCCTTGTCAACTCCTGTTAACTCAGACACTGCTCTGACTGCTAAACGGCGATCTTGTCGAACAAGTTTACCGATTTTTTCAATGTTTGCATCAGTTTTTGCTGACAATGGTCTGCCAGTGCGAGTGTCATCACTGGTGTCTTCGCGGCCATCTTTAAATCGTTTAAACCACTCAAACACTTGTGTTCGCGATAAACAATCATCGCCGTACACTTGTTGTAACATTACAAACGTTTCACTTGCAGATTTTCCTAGTTTGAAACAAAATTTGATGTTAACACGCTGTTCTTTCTGTACACTCAACATTTTCCGACGCACAGACAAAACGTCAACTACTTAAAACAGACGCCACGGGCAGACTGAGTGCAGGAGGCAGATGAAACTCGAGCAGTAGGCGGAGCGAGAGTCACGTGACAGGCCACGCGACTTTCAGCCTTATTGCATTCGTTTTATTGTTTCACCAGTACTAGTCCGGTTTTTTTCTAGCCACACCTCGTACTGTATTCAAACATTATGAATCACCTCGAAAGGAACGATCTATTGATATGTAATCAGCACGGTTTCAGAAAACATCGTTCTTGTGCAACGCAGCCAGCTCTTTATTCCCACGAAGTAATGGCCGCTATAGACAGGGGATCTCAAGTTGATTCCGTATTTCTAGATTTCCGGAAAGCTTTTGACACCGTTCCTCACAAGCGACTTCTAATCGAGCTGCGGGCCTATGGGGTATCGTCTCAGTTGTGCGACTGGATTCGTGATTTCCTGTCAGGAAGGTCGCAGTTCGTAGTAATAGACGGCAAATCATCGAGTAAGACTGAAGTGATATCAGGTGTTCCCCAGGGAAGCGTCCTGGGACCTCTGCTGTTGCTGATCTATATAAATGACCTGGGTGACAATCTGAGCAGTTCTCTTAGGTTGTTCGCAGATGATGCTGTAATTTGCCGTCTAGTAAGGTCATCCGAAGACCAGTATCAGTTGCAAAGCGATTTAGAAAAGATTGCTGTATGGTGTGGCAGGTGGCAGTTGACGCTAAATAACGAAACGTGTGAGGTGATCCACACGAGTTCCAAAAGAAATCCGTTGGAATTCGATTACTCGATAAATAGTACAATTCTCAAGTCTGTCAATTCAACTAAATACCTGGGTGTTAAAATTACGAACAACTTCAGTTGGAAAGACCACATAGATAATATTGTGGGGAAGGCGAGCCAAAGGTTGCGTTTCATTGGCAGGACACTTAGAAGTTGCAACAAGTCCACTGAAGAGACAGCTTACACTACACTCCTTCGTCCTCTGTTAGAATATTGCTGCGCGGTGTGGGGTCCTTAGCAGGTGGGGTTGACGGGGGACATCGAAAGGGTGCAAAAAAGGGCAGCTCGTTTTGTATTATCACGTAATAGGGGAGAGAGTGTGGCAGATATGATACGCGAGTTGGGGTGGAAGTCATTAAAGCAAAGACGTTTTTCGTCGCGGCGAGATCTATTTACGAAATTTCAGTCACCAACTTTCTCTTCCGAATGCGAAAATATTTTGTTGAGCCCAACCTACATAGGTAGGAATGATCAACAAAATAAAATAAGAGAAATCAGAGCTCGAACAGAAAGGTTTAGGTGTTCGTTTTTCCCGCGCGCTGTTCGGAAGTGTAGTGGTAGAGAGACAGTATGATTGTGGTTCGATGAACCCTCTGCCAAGCACTTACATGTGAATTGCACAGTAGTCATGTAAATGTAGATGGATACGCCGTATTCGGCGAATATTTACTGTTTGCACGATATACGAGAGAGAATTATCAGCGCATGTGCTTTGATAAGTGACAAAGTGGTAAGGAATACCGCTGAATCCACGATAACAAGATTGCAGCACTGCATTGATACCAATGGTTCATCACTTCGAACACCTTCTGTAAATGGACGTTCATGCAACCTTTTTTACCTTCGGCTACCTTCAAAGATCTTACTATTACACATTTTTGGATTCGTCTCGATAGCCGCTATCAGAACGCAGCATGTCATTCTCAATGGAGAGAAGTCTTCCGAAGTAAGAGTGATTTCAGGTGTGCCGCAGGGGAGTGTCGTAGGACCGCTGCTATTCACAATATACATAAATGACCTTGCGGATGACATCGGAAGTTCACTGAGGCTTTTTGCGGATGACGTTGTGGTGTCTCGAGAGGTTGTAACAATGGAAAATTGTACTGAAATACGGGAGGATATGCAGCGAATTAACGCACGGTGCAGGGAATGGCAATTGAATTTCAATGTACACAAGTGTAATGTGCTGCGAATACATAGAAAGATAAATCCCTTATCATTTTGCTAAAATATAGCAGGTCAGCGACTGGAAGCAGTTAATTCCATAAATTATCTGGGAGTACGCATTAGGAGTGATTTAAAATGGAATGATCATATAAAGTTGATCGTCGGTAAAGCAGATGCCAGACTGAGATTCATTGGAAGAATCCTAAGCAAATGTAATCCGAAAAGAAAGGAAGCAGGTTACAGTACGCTTCTTCGGCCACTGCTCGAATACTGCTCAGCAGTGTGGGATCCGTACCAGATAGGGTTGATAGAAGAGATAGAGAAGATCCAACGGAGAGCAGCGCTCTTCGTTACAGGATCATTTAGTAATCCCGAAAGCGTTACGGAGATGATAAATAAAGTCCAGTGGAAGACACTGCAGGAGAGACGCTCAGTAGCTCGGTACGGGCTTTTGTTGAAGTTTCGAGAACATACCTTCACCGAGGAGTCAAGCAGTATATTCCTCCCTCCTACGTATATCACGCGTAGATACCATGAGGATAAAATCAGAGAGATTAGAGCCCGCACAGAGGCATACCGACAATCTTTCTTTCCACGAATAATACGAGACTGGAATAGAAGGGAGAGCCGATAGAGGTACTCAAGGTACCCTCCGCCACACACCGTCAGGTGGCTTGCGGAGTATGGATGAAGATGTAGATGTAGACGTAGATCAGAAAAAAGTACCTAAGTATAGCACGCCATTTAAAAAAACGTAGTTGAACTTCGTATTGCCGACGCGACCCCACCAAGCATCAAAAAACCAACGTCGTATTACAGCCCCCGTTGTCGCATGCAACATTTCTGTCACAAAAACGTTTCAGCTGCTATCATACTTTCGAAGTTATTCTAGGTGGCAATAGTTAAATGGTTCAAATGGCTCTGAGCACTTAACTTCTGAGGTCATCAGTCGACTAGAACTTAGAAGTAACCTAAGGACATCACACACATCCATGCCCAGGGCAGGATTCGAACCTGAGACCGTAGCGGTCGCTCGGCTCCAGACTGAAGCGCCTAGAACCGCACGGCCACTCCGGCCGGCTGGCACTAGTTAGTGACGCACCCTGTATACAAAAGATTAAAGATGCCAGTCTGGCAAATATCCGGAGTGTAACTTAGGTGTGCAAAAAAATTGCCGTCTTTGTTTGGAAAAAAATCTGGCGACCGTGCGTGGGAAGCGAGACGGTGGGGAACAGCTGGTGTCGCGGTAAGTGTAGCCGCCGCGACTGACGCCTCATTACTGAGTAAGCAGCTGTGACCGGAAGAACAAAGCGTGGGTCCGCCGGGGTCCGAAGTGCGGCCCCATATGGCTGTCTGTGCGTGTGCAGTCAGGCGCATCCGTCGCGCGGGGGCCCGCGGTGATAAATACAGGATCCACGTCCTGTCGGCGACAGGTGCTGCAGCCACAAGGTGCCAATTGTGGGGTGACTGCGTAGTGGTTGGGGGGGGGGGGGGGAGGACTGTGTTGTGTAGCGGAAGACCGCACGGCACCGAATCTGGCCAGAGACCGCTGGGGAGTGAAAGGCGGTTCACGCGTGCAACCACGCCCGGATTATGTGTGTCCACGTCCAAGATCCTCAGTTAATGTACGGAAAATAAAATTGTGTGAAAAGTGTTGTGTACATAGTTCCGTGTAGTCAGCGCGCCCCGCTAAGCACAACAGCGCAGGCGCAGCGCTCGTCCATCTCCGCACTACGGACCAAATTCTGCTTCCGCCGATCTGCATATTAATATGTAATGCAGCCAGTGAGATTGCTGCTAATGTAGAACCTTTTCTCCTCGCGGATCACACTCGCGCAGTGGTACCTGAATGCTCGAGGTATTATAACGAGTGTACAGACCTCCGATTAGTCCTCCTATTCCTCGAACATATCCGCATCCTCTACACCTCCCGCTGCCTTGATCCCCCTCACCCCCTGGTTGCTCCTCTCCTCTCCCACCCCCGCCCCCTGCCACGCCTTCACCGTTGTGTCCCTCCTGCCCTCCACCTCTACACCCTTCATCTCCTTTCCCAAGGTGGCTTCCATCAACTCCCCCTCCAGGATGATGCCCTCTCTCCCTCCATTTATCCCTCCTATCACCTCTGATCCTCACTCCCCTCCTTTCTTCTGTCCTTTTCCCGGGCTCCCTCTCTCCCCCTTCCATCCTCTTTCTTCCCCACCTCCCCTCTCTTTGCCCCCTTCTCTCCCCCGAGTCCTTTTACATTTCCCTCCTCTGCCTGTTCTCATTCCCTCTCGCGTCTGCCCTTCTCCCCCTTTATTAGTCCTCTCCCTCCTTGGTTCCCCCCCCTTTTTCGTTTTTTTCCTTCCTCCCTCCTTGTTCTTCCCCCTCCTCCAGGTCCCCCCCCCCCCCCCATCTGCCTTTGGCTCGGGAGTGTCATCTTTGTGCCGCCACTTTCGTGCAGTGTTCTACAGTGAGTGTTCTACAGTGCGTGTTTTACAGTGAGTGTTCCGTGTTGTGTTTTTTGGGAAGTGTTGCGAACGGCCATCATACTGTCGCTGGGTGTGCCTTTTATCTCTTGCGAACAGAAACCAGACTGTCGCCGTGTTTTTTAATTGTGTGTGTACTATGTTACTTGTCTGATTCCTGTGTCTTTTATTAACGTTGCCAACCCCTTTTGCTTTCTGTTTTAACTTTCCGCATTTTTCCGCCATTTTACACTTGACGTCACCGTTTTATCGCCTGTTTTTCTTGTTTCTTTTCTTCTTCCATTCTTTAAAATAAAAGTCTGTAGGCTGTAGAGCAGCGTACGAAGCTGCTGCCAGCCTGCCCCCCTTCGGGGGGAACTGAAAATCAATAAAGGAAAGAAAAAAGCTCCGATTAGTCAGTCTGCATTAGTCTGTAGTCAAGTTTCAGTCTGTGCCTAATAAGATTATCATATTCCTGTACATAGCCATGAAGATAAATGACTAGACACTTTGTGAAGAATCAAAGATATGTGAGAATAAGATTAATGTACCAAGACCAAAGGAACTTCAGATTGTCAATTGTAAATAGCATCCAGAACCAAGTTAAGTTATTTCTATGCTTTTTATTATTTTAATAAATGTGTGTGAAAATTAATCAAGTTCTGTTTAAAGTTGGTCACCGTCAATCTGCTACTCTAAGCGTGCAAGTGGCATTTCTATCGTCTGACCTAACGGCAGAAGATAAACACGCCACGATAAGACCACGAGACATATTGCTGACACTCGCCTACTTCGTTAGAGCGACCAGTCAAATAATCTGATGGTGTGTGTACCGAAGGTCTTACAGTATGCATACCACAAAAACAGTCTAAAAACGGTGAGAAACTTCAGACTGTTGTACGCTACCCCAACCCAGCCGCGGATCTACGCTCTTCCCGAACAGGGGCAGAAACTTGATATTGGCGCCCCCCCCTCTGCCCCCCCCTCTCCACTCGCCATCGTGCGTCTGAGATAGGACGTCAAAAATTTTCCAAAAATCGATTTTTCAAAAATATGTTCATTTTGCAGTGCACATCTTTCTGTAGAGTTTGGCCGGCCGGAGTGGCCGTGCGGTTCTAGGCGCTACAGTCTGGAACCGAGCGACCGTTACGGTCGCAGGTTCGAATCCTGCCACGGGGATGGATGTGTCTGATGTCCTAAGGTTAGTTAGGTTTAAGTAGTTCGGGGACTGATGACCTCAGAAGTTAAGTCGCATATTGCTCAGAGTCATTTGAACCATTTTGTAGAGTTCGATATCTAAAACATACATTCGAGGAAATGTGAACCGAATTAACATACACGCCCGAGGCAGGATTCGAACCTGCGACCGTAGCGGTCGCGCGGTTCCAGAGTGTAGCGCCTAGAACCGGTCGGCCACCCAGGCCGGCTACGTATTGTATATTACCCGACTATCCCTATAGCTTACCCCTATTTTCCTCAGAATATCGAACAATTTTACATTGCCGATCGCCGAAGTGTAGTGCCACATCTTACAAGGGAACCTCCCCATCGCACCCCCCTCAGATTTAGTTATAAGTTGGCACATAGTGGATAGGTCTTGAAAAACTGAACACAGATCATTCGAGAAAACAGGAAGAAGTTGTGTGGAACTATGAAAAAATAAGCAAAATATACAAACTCGGTATTCCATGTGCAAGATAGGCACATCAAGGATAGCGTGAGCACAGGAGCGCCATGGTCCCGTGGTTAGTGTGAGCAGCTGCGGAACGAGAGGTCCTTGGTTCAAGTCTTACCTCGAGTGAAAAGTTTATTTTCTTTATTTTCGCAAAGTTATGACCTGCCTGTTCGTTCATTGACGTCTCTGTTCACTGTAATAAGTTTAGCGTCTGTGTTTTGCGACCGCACCGCAAAACCGTGCGATTAGTAGACGAAAGGACGTGCCTCTCCAATGGGAACCGAAAACATTTGATCGCAAGGTCATAGGTCAACCGATTCCTTCACAGGAAAACACGCCTGATATATTCTATACGACACTGGTGACGGCATGTGCGTCACATGACAGGAATGTGTTGTCCACCCACCCAACTTGTACACTTGGTGAATGGGTAAAAAGATTCTTCTACCTTGCCCGATTTAGGTTTTCTTGTGGATGTGATAATCACTCCCAAGAGTTTGTCACATAAACTGCAACAAATGAATGCAACAGTTTCACGGTCGCACAGTTTTCCTTGTGCTCTGTCAAAACATATGCATCGGACGGACGGACAGATAATAAATGTCTGAAAATAAAAAATTAAACTTTTCACTCGAGGGAAGGCTTGAACAAAGGACTTCCCGTTCCACAGCTGCTCACGCTAACCACGGGACCACGGCGCTCTTCAGCTCACACTCTCCTTGATGTTGCCTCTCTTGCGAATGGACTACTCAGTTTGTATATTTTGCTTATTTTTTTCATAGTTCCAGTCAGCCCGAATGCAGAACAGCTGATTATTATAGTAATGGTCTCCTGCTTCCAGCGTGACTCTGTGTCACATCTGCATTACTGAAATTAAAATGTTCTTGAAAATCTTGGAATCCCTGGCATGCGCGTACCCAGGGAGGGGTAGAAGATATTCGCAGTTTTTCACTATTTTACTGTTTTATTTAATAAGAAATGCTGCATGTTTTCTCGGATTGTACAAGTCCATTCTTGTATTTAAAATGTTTATTAAAAGCAGTTTTTCACTGGTTTACTGTTTTATTTAATAAGAAGTGCTGTACGTTGTCTCGAGTCCTTGTTTCCTGAGACTAGTTCGACCTGCCCCCCCCCCCCCCCCCCCCTAGTTCAGCTCCTGGGTACGCCCTTGATTCAAAATGGCTCTGAGCACTATGGGACTCAACTGCTGTGGTCATAAGTCCCCTAGAACTTAGAACTACTTAAACCTAACTAACCTAAGGACATCACACGCATCCATGCCCGAGGCAGGATTCGGATCTGCGACCGTAGCGATCGCGCGGTTCCAGACTGTAGCGCCTAGAACCGCTCGGCCACTCCGGCCGGCTACCCTTGATTCCTGGGACTGATATCTTTCCGATATCAAAACCTTTTCAGATGAATCAGCTTAGTACAGACGACAGCTGTGCCAATGCAATGCCCTTTTGTACCTTGTGTACGAGATACTACCACCTTAAGTATACTGTAAGTGCATATCTGTATCCCGTGACTTTTGTCACCTCAGTATATATTGTCTACCATGGCTGGCGAATCTTCTTTGTTTCGGACATAGGATCAGGGGATGTAGTCTGTAAATTGCAAGATGCAGATGTGTCAACACGCAGTTTACTTGTAACACTTATATCCGTTAGCAGTAGGTTTATTTTAAGTAACTGGGTATCTGCAATTTATGAAGTGTGCAGTATGTGTCGTTTGAACTCCTTGATGTACAGCAAGAAAATTAGGGTGTTGTAATGTATACAGGGTGTTACAAAAATGTACGGCCAAACTTTCAGGAAACATTCCTCACACACAAAGAAAGAAAATATGTTATGCGGACATGTGTCCGGAAACGCTTACTTTCCATGTTAGAGCTCATTTTATTACTTCTCTTCAAATCACATTAATCATGGAATGGAAACTCACAGCAACAGAACGTACCAGTGTGACTTCAAACACTTTGTTACAGGAAATGTTCAAAATGTCCCCCGTTAGAGAGGATACGTGCATCCACCCTCCGTCGCACGGAATCCCTGATGCGCTGATGCAGCCCTGGAGAATGGCGTATTGTATCACAGCCGTCCACAATACGAGCACGAAGAGTCTCTACATGTGGTACCGGGGTTGCGTAGACGAGAGCTTTCAAATGCCCCCATAAATGAAAGTCAAGAGGGTTGAGGTCAAGAGAGCGTGGAGGCCACGGAATTGGTCCGCCTCTACCAATCCATCGGTCACCGAATCAGTTGTTGAGAAGCGTACGAAGACTTCGACTGAAATGTGCAGGAGCTCCATTGTGCATGAACCACATGTTGTGTCGTACTTGTAAAGGCACATGTTCTAGCAGCACAGGTGGAGTATCCCGTATGAAACCGTGATAACGTGCTCCATTGAGCGTAGGTGGAAGAACGTGGGGCCCAATCGAGACATCACCGACAATGCCTGCCCAAACGTTCACAGAAAATCTGTGTTGATGACGTGATTGCACAATTGCGTGCGGATTCTCGTCAGCCCACACATGTCGATTGTGAAAATTCACAATTTGATCATGTCGGAATGAAGCCTCATCTGTAAAGAGAACATTTGCACTGAAATGAGGATTGACACATTGTCGGATGAACAATTCGCAGAAGTGTACCGGCGGAGGCCAATCAGCTGCTGATAGTGCCTGCACACGCTGTACACGGTACTGAAACAACTGGTCCTCCCGTAGCACTCTCCGTACAGTGACATGGTCAACGTTACCTTGTACAGCAGCAACTTCTCTGACGCTGACATTAGGGTTATCGTCAACTGCACGAAGAATTGCCTCGTCCAGTGCAGGTGTCCTCGTCGTTCTAGGTCTTCCCCAGTCGCGAGTAATAGGCTGGAATGTTCCGTGCTCCCTAAGACGCCGATCAATTGCTTCGAACGTCTTCCTGTCGGGATACCTTCGTTCTGGAAATCTGTCTCGATACAAACGTACCGCGCCACGGCTATTGCCCCGTGCTAATCCGTACATCAAATGGGCATCTGCCAACTCCGCATTTGTAAACATTGCACTGACTGCAGAACCACGTTCGTGATGAACACTAACCTGTTGATGCTACGTACTGATGTGCTCGATGCTAGTACTGTAGAGCAAAGAGTCGCATGTCAACACAAGCACCGAAGTCAACATTACCTTCCTTCAATTGGGCCAACTGGCGGTGAATCGAGGAAGTACAGTGCATACTGACGAAACTAAAATGAGCTCTAACATGGAAATTAAGCGTTTCCGGACACATGTCCACATAACATCTTTTCTTTATTTGTGAGGAATGTTTCCTGAAAGTTTGGCCGTACCTTTTTGTAACACGCTGTATATGAAAAAAGCAAAAGAATATGTTGAAATTTTAAATTATTGTAATATTAATATGTTTATGAAAGAAGTATGTTTGTTAAAAGCTCGTTCATGCTTAGGGCACTTGTATTTGTAAGATGTAAGCGCTGTAGGGAAGTCTCTCTGCAACGAAAGTGCCATGGCGCGATGTAAAAGGTGGGTTTGGCAGCCGGTGTGAGGGGTTCCTTTGTGTGAACGGCACGCAGTATGTGGCTAGCCTTACCACGGTACACTTCGACGGTGCTAAGAGAGACAACTGGAAGGTGCATTAGAAAGGATTTGCCTCAGATGTGAGTCTGGCTATTACTTCGTCTTCACGGAATAATGGAACGGCTCTAGTATGTTGAAAATCCATCGCCAAGAAGAGGTTTTATAGAGCATTCACATATCAAGAGCCGTTGGTACAGTTAGCCGCCATTTTGCTTGCCGCTAATCTTCGCCGCTGCTTCAGAGACTTCATACATTACGTAGTGTACATTAGCATGGACCAGTCTTTTTTGTGTTGTTTCAATGATAATCACATAAAACGTCAGTTCGTGTTCGAATCCATAAGTCCAATCCTGATCACGAACCTACGCAGGATCCCCACCTAAGTGCTACTAAATCCGAGCATCCTGATTTAAATGAACAATTATGGCATTCATGTGATTAAATGTGATTTTTTGTTTATTGTAAAGGGACTAGCAAAAGTGAAAGTAAGAGTAAATTTTGGACGCTTTGATTATGAACTACTCCAAGTGAAATTGTTAACGTAGGAAGTTTAAGTACAAAAATATAAAGATCAATCAATAGGAAAGTGAAAACCTTAATTATTTAAAAGTTAAAACCATAAAAGTGAAGTTAGAAATAGGCTTTTGCTCAAGTTGTTGTTGTTGTTGTGGTCTTCAGTCCTGAGACTGGTTTGATGCAGCTCTCCACGCTACTCTATCCTGTGCAAGCTTCTTCATCTCCCAGTACCTACTGCAGCCTACATCCTTCTGAATCTGCTTAGTGTATTCATCTCTTGGTCTTCCTCTACGATTTTTAACCTCCCCGCTGCCCTTCAATACTAAATTGGTGATGCCTTGATGCCTCAAAACATGTCCTACCAACTGATCCCTTCTTCTAGTCAAGTTGTGCCACAAACTCCTCTTCTCCCCAATTCTATTCAATACTTCATCATTAGTTATGTGATCTACCCATCTAATCTTCAGCATTCTTCTGTAGCACCACATTTCGAAAGCTTCTATTCTCTTCTTGTCCAAACTATTTATCGTCCACGTTTCACTTCCATACATGGCTACACTCCATACAAGTACTTTCAGAAACGACTTCCTGACACTTAAATCTATACTCGATGTTAACAAATTTCTCTTCTTCAGAAACGCTTTCCTTGCCATTGCCTCTCTACTTCGACCATCATCAGTTATTTTGCTCCCCATATAGCAAAACTCCTTTACTACTTTAAGTGTCTCATTTCCTAATCTAATTCCCTCAGCATCACTCGACTTAATTCGACTACAATCCATTATCCTCCTTTTGCTTTTGTTGATGTTAATCCTATATCCTTCCTTCAAGACACTGTCCATTCCCTTCAACTGCTCTTCCAAGTCCTTTGCTGTCTCTGACAGAATTACAATGTCATTGGCGAACCTCAAAGTTTTTATTTCTTCTCCATGGATTTTAATACCTACTCCGAACTTTTCTTTTATTTCCTTTGCTGCTTGCTCTATGCAGAGATTGAACAAAATCGGGGAGAGGCTACAACCCTGTCTCACTCCCTTCCCAACCACTGCTTCCCTTTCATGTCCCTCGACTCTTATAACTGCCATTTGGTTTCTGTACAAATTGGAAATAGCCTTTCGCTCCGTGTATTTTACCCCTGCCACCTTTAGAATTTGAAAGAGAGTATTCCAGTCGACACTGTCAAAAGCTTTCTCTAAGTCTACAAATGCTAGAAACGTAGGTTTGCCTTTCCTTAATCTAGCTTCTAAGATAAGTCGTAGGGACAGTATTGCCTCACGTGTTCCAATATTTTTACGGAATCGAAACTTATCGTCCCCGAGGTCGGCTTCTACTGGTTTTTCCATTCGTCCATATTTTGCAGCAGTGACTTATTAAACTGATAGTGCGTTTGCTCATGTATCCTTAGTTTATTACAAAGTATGGTTTTGTAGGATTGGTTCAAATGGCTCTGAGCACTATGGGACTTAACTTCTGAGGTCATCAGTCCCCTATAACTTAGAACTACTTAAACCTAACCAACCTAAGGACATCACACACATCCATGCCCGAGGCAGGATTCGAACCTGCGACCGTAGCGGTCTCGCGGTTCCAGACTGTAGCGCCTAGAACCGCTCGGCGACTCCGGCCGTCTTTTGTAGGATTACAGTGCAAGATTGTACAAATATTATTGCCAAGAATACCTGCTTCACAGGTACATATAAATCTTTAATGAATTGATTTCCAGCAGGACTATTAGAAGTGAAGTTATGCACATTTTCAAAGATAGAGTAGTTTAGGTCCCATATCATGAATGGTTCCTTTTGAAGTTAATTAAGCCCAGTGTTGCGTTTATTTACACGGGAAAGTAATTTAACTGAATGATTAACTTTTAGAAATAGATTTTACTTTTACAATAGTGAAAGAACATTGGGTAGTGAAAATATACCAGTTTTGGATCCCCATCATATTGTCCTCCTATTAAGAAAAATTGGGCTAATACCGTTACTAAGGAAAACTGCTACATGCAGAGGAACTTAAACACTTTATTTAAGATGTTATTCATCTTTATTTGTGTCATTCATGTCAGTCAAGATAGAAGACCCTCATATCCAAAATTAGTTCTGCACTTCGTGTGATGTTTCAGTGTTTTGATTAAGCAATGCTATTGAGTGTGGCTGTCATTACTATGAATACGATGCAGTTTTGCTCCCCATTCTGTACTGCTGTGTGTATTATTGGTAACTGCTGCTATACACAGTACAGAGAGCACTGTATCAGTTTGTATCCTGTTTGCTATTCAAAGGCAAATCTCAACAAAAGTAGCTTCAATAAGTAATATCCAATTTTCTCAAATATATATTTCCAAATTAATGTGCCTAAGTAGGCTGGCGACCGTTCATTTTGTTTCAGTCACTCATAATTTTACCGGTGTGCGGACATTTGCCATGCCGGACGTTTGCCACGACTTTACCTGCTCTGAAGGGTTGGGTCCCTTGTCTCCCCCTCCTCCTCCACATCGCTTACTGAGCCTTTCCGCTGGTTTACTTAACATAGAACCAGAATCTCTTTGCATTTTCCGCCACATTCCTAGAGAGAGTTCCGTTCTGGAAACTATTAAATGCATCTCGCATTGAAATCCGCACCAAAATTCGAGCCTCAGTAAAACTTCGCCAATCTTGGAGATTTTGCGTTCGTCTAAATTATACGTGCCTTTTTCGGTGCTCCTGCAGCAGCTTTCTGTCGTGTTTTGTGTACCGTGGGGGATCAGTTCCGTCTCTTATTAATTTATTTGGTATGAATTTCTCGAGTACTGTTGATACTATTTCTTTGAACTTAAGCCACATATGGTCTTCACTTACATAGTTTGGAAGGATTGGAGACTGTCTCTTAGAAAGACGTCAACCGAATTTTTGGTTGCTTTTATAAACAGATATATTTCGCGTTTAGTTTTGGTGAATTTCTTTGTTACGGAATGAGCCTCGCTACGATTACGTGGTCACTAATCCCTGTATTCGTCCTGATGCTCAGGATTATTTGTGGCTAAGAGGTCAAGTGTGTTTTCGTAACCATTTACAATTTGAATGGCCTCGTGAACTAGTTGTTCAAAATAATTTTAAGAAAAGCATTTAGAACAATTACGGAAGTTGTTTTCTATCTACAGTAGGCTCAGAAGATGTATTTTTGTTAACATACAGAAGATAGATTGAAGTCACTGCCAACTATAATTGTATGAGTAGGGTACCTATTTGTGATGAGACTCAAGTTCTCTTTGAACTGTTCAGCAATTGTTTCATATGAGACCGGGGGTCGGTAAAAGGAGCCAGTTATTAATTTATTCCGGTTGTCGAATATAGCCTCGGCCCATACTAAGTCACAGGAACTATCTGCTTCACTGTCGCGTGTGAGCTGGAACACACATTACATTATTTTTCCTTAAGTTGTGCTTCTTGTTTCTGTTGTAGTGCAGACCATTACAGTTACGGCTTTTCCCTCCAAAACCTAGAATGATGTCTCTGTGACTCTGTAAATACCAGAGCTAAACAATGTACAACAACAACGTACGTTACAAGTGTAGCATTCTGTATTACTTCATTTCCTTATTTCCAAAATTTAAAAATTGTACATCGACTTTAGATGACATGTCAATCATAGATGTTCTTATCTCTATTTAGTGAACGTATTTTCAGTCATGTTTTGAACAATGTCCCGCTACACTTTATTAACTAATGTTTCGCCGCAAGGGATATCTCATTTTAGAGAGTAAATTAATATGGAATATGTCGTTCTTCTTTTCGAACATTCACATACCCATTTCTGCTTTCCTTATTGTCTTTTGGGCATGGTGTTGTAGGAATTAAAGTAGACACAAATGCAGTGATCAAAAAGAAATTAGCGTACATTCGCATTCTGTTTACATCGTTCCTTTCTTGTTGCTCCCATGGCGATGGACAGTTTCTACCGCAATCAGTAAGCGTGAAAGGAAGCTACCGTACAGACAGAGGGACCTATATTTATACTTGGCAGAACTACTTACATACTGACATAATAGTCGGTATTGCTTTCGTTTCCCAAAAGTTGTAAATATTTCGATTTCGGAAAAGAAGCTCTGTATTTGGCCAAGATGTCGAAGAAGAAAGTCTCTTACGTACTGGTTGTATCGACTAAGATGTGGAGACGGTGGTTTGAAAGCGGACACAAGAAGTACGAGGAAGGGAGTCCCTTACCTGAGGGATCGCTACCTGGCGAAGGGGCAAGTGTGGCAAAAGTACGGCGTGGCAAATGTCCGGCATTCAATTTTACCACTTTTGTCAACTCCAGAGGTTAAGGCCCGTTTGGGTTTACTGTCAACTTCACAAAATTCGAAATTATAGTCAGATAACCTTTTCTATCAGACATACGCACCGTCGAACTCTGACATCCTCTCAGAGGCTACCATTAGTGTGCTTCACGGCACGTTTGTATTATAAGCTCACTGCGCTGGCAAAGTGTGGTCAACTCGTAGAAAAGAGGGAGTACATCAAGATTTTTTCATTTAAATGTCTTCCAATCTGCCAGATAAGTTCCCTTCTTCTACATCCCTGTCTCTGTCCGGCACATATTCGCCTATTTTAGTGCTACGATACGAGCATTTTTCACTCTGGTTCCCAGCTTTTACTCCACCGCAATTTTGACATTAGGCCCCTGTAGCTTAGGGAGACGAAAATTTAATAGTCATGGGTGACTGGAATTCGTCAGTAGGAAAAGGGAGAGAAGGAAACATAGTAGGTGAATATGGATTGGGGGGAAGAAATGAAAGAGGAAGCCGCCCTGTAGAATTTTGCACAGAGCATAACTTAATCATAGCTAACACTTGGTTCAAGAATCATAAAAGAAGGTTGTATACCTGGAAGAATCCTGGAGATACTAATAGGTATCAGATAGATTATATAATGGTAAGACAGAGATTTAGGAACCAGGTTTTACATTGTAAGACATTTCCAGGGGCAGATGTGGATTCTGACCACAATCTATTGGTTATGAACTGCAGATTGAAACTGAAGAAACTGCAAAAAGGTGGGAATTTAAGGAGATGGGACCTGGATAAACTGAAAGAACCAGAGGTTGTAGAGAGTTTCAGGGAGAGCATAAGGGAACAATTGACAGGAATGGGGGAAAGAAATACAGTAGAAGAAAAATGGGTAGCTCTGAGGGATGAAGTAGTGAAGGCAGCAGAGGATCAAGTAGGTAAAAAGACGAGGGCTAATAGAAATCCTTGCGTAACAGAAGAAATATTGAATTTCATTGATGAAAGGAGAAAATATAAAAATGCAGTAAATGAAGCAGGCAAAAGGGAATACAAACGTCTCAAAAATGAGATCGACAGAAAGTGCAAAATGGCTAAGCAGGGATGGCTAGAGGACAAATGTAAGGATGTAGAGGCTTGTCTCACTAGGGGTAAGATAGACACTGTCTACAGGAAAATTAAAGAGACCTTTGGAGAGAAGAGAACCACTTGTATGAATATCAAGAGCTCAGATGGAAACCCAGTTCTAAGCAAAGAAGGGAAGGCAGAAAGGTGGAAGGAGTATATAGAGGGTTTATACAAGGGCGATGTACTTGAGGACAGTATTATGGAAATGGAAGAGGATGTAGATGAAGATGAAATGGGAGATAAGATACTGCGTGAAGAGTTTGACAGAGCACTGAAAGACCTGAGTCGAAACAAGGCCCCGGGAGTAAACAACATTCCATTAGAACTACTGATGGCCTTGGGAGAGCCAGTCATGACAAAACTCTACCATCTGGTGAGCAACATGTATGAGACAGGCGAAATACCCTCAGACTTCAAGAAGAATATAATAATTCCAATACCAAAGAAAGCAGGTGTTGACAGATGTGAAAATTACCGAACTATCAGTTTAATAAGTCACAGCTGCAAAATACTAACGCGAATTCTTTACAGACGAATGGAGAAACTGGTAGAATCGGACCTCGGGGAAGATCAGTTTGGATTCCGTAGAAATGTTGGAACACGTGAGGCAATACTGACCTTACGACTTAGAAGAAAGATTAAGAAAAGGCAAACCTACGTTTCTAGCATTTGTAGACTTAGAGGAAGCTTTTGACAACGTTAACTGGAATACTCTCTTTCAAATTCTGAAGGTGGCAGGGGTAAAATACAGGGAGCGAAAGGCTATTTACAATTTGTACAGAAACCAGATGGCAGTTATAAGAGTCGAGGGCCATGAAAGGGAAGCAGTGGTGGGGAAAGGAGTGAGACAGGGTTGTAGTCACTCCCCGATGTTATTCAATCTGTATATTGAGCAAGCAGTAAAGGAAACAAAAGAAAAATTCGGAGTAGGTATTAAAATTCATGGAGAAGAAGTAAAAACTTTGAGGTTCGCCGATGACATTGTAATTCTGTCAGAGACAGCAAAGGACTTGGAAGAGCAGTTGAACGGAATGGACAGTGTCTTGAAAGGAGGATATAAGATGAACATCAACAAAAGCAAAACGAGGATAATAGAATGTAGTCAAATTAAATGGGGTGATGCTGAGGGGATTAGATTAGGAAATGAGACACTTAAAGTAGTAAAGGAGTTTTGCTATTTAGGGAGTAAAATAACTGATGATGGTCGAAGTAGAGAGGATATAAAATGTAGACTGGCAATGGCAAGGAAATCGTTTCTGAAGAAGAGAAATTTGTTAACATCGAGTATAGATTTAAGTGTCAGGAAATCGTTTCTGAAAGTATTTGTATGGAGTGTAGCCATGTATGGAAGTGAAACATGGACGATAAATGGTTTGGACAAGAAGAGAATAGAAGCTTTCGGAATGTGGTGCTACAGAAGAATGCTGAAGATTAGGTGGGTAGATCACGTAACTAATGAGGAGGTATTGAATAGGATTGGGGAGAAGAGAATTTTGTGGCACAACTTGACTAGAAGAAGGGATCAGTTGGTTGGACATGTTTTGAGGCATCAAGGGATCACAAATTTAGCATTGGAGGGCAGCGTGGAGGGTAAAAATCGTAGAGGGAGACCCAGAGACCAATACACTAAGCAGATTCAGAAGGATGTAGGTTGCAGTAGGTACTGGGAGATGAAGAAGCTTGCACAGGATAGAGTAGCATGGAGAGCTGCATCAAACCAGTCTCAGGTCTGAAGACCACAACAACAACAACAACAACAACAGCTTAGCAACCGAAATATCACAATCATAGGTGGAAGAGTAACAGGCCGAAGACGCTGCAAAAGCTAGAGCATAACCATTTCTGGCTGTGGTGCCAGAAGATGCTATCCCAAGCTTCACTTCATAGTTTGGCTGAAAGTGCATTAGCTACGGCGAGCTAACACACACTCCCAAGCGACAACATCGGCAAGGCCCTACCCATCAGCAACACTGGATATGCCAGCTGCTACCACAGCCGACGAGCAGGCTACAGCAGGGAAGCAAACTAACGCACAAACAAACCGCCAACACTATCCTACACTGTGCATCAGATACATGACCTATCGGACACTAACCGATGATGAATGCAACTGTGTGAAGTATGTTAGCGGCAACGTACAATGAATGTCTTCTCCGCGCGATAGCAATGGAGTTACTACCGAAAACAGTGCTGCCAAAGCACAGTTACTAAACATAGCCTTCCGAAATGCGTTCACAAAAGAAGACGGAGTAAACTTGTCAGAATTCGAATCAAGAACAGCTGCCAACATCAGCAACGTAGAAGCAGATATCCTCGGAGTAGTGAAGCAACTTAAATCACTTAAAAAAAGCGTCTTCTGGTCCAGACAGTATACCAGTTATGTTGCTTTCAGAGTATGCTGATGCATTAGCTCCATACTTAACAATCACATACAAACGTTTGCTCGACGAAAGATCCGTACCCAAAGACTGGAAAGTTGGACGGGTCTCACCAATACTCAAGAAAGGCAGTAGGAGTAATGCACTAAATTGCAGGCCCGTGTCATTAACGTCGATATGCAGCAGGTTTTTGGAATATATATTGTGTTCCAACATTATGAATTACCTCGAACAAAACGGTCTATTGACGTACAGTCAACATGGACTTGGAAAACATTGTTCTTGTGAAACACAGCTAGCTCTTTACTCGCATGAAGTGTTGAGTGCTATTGACAAGGGATTTCAGATCGATTTCGTATTTCGGGATTTCCGAAAGGCTTTTGACACTGCGCCATACAAGCGGCATGTAGCGAAATTCCACGCTTATGGAATATCGTCTCCGTTGCGTGACTGGATTTGTGATTTCCTGTCACAGAGATCACAGTTCGTACTAATTGACGGAAAGTCATCGAGTAAAACAGAAGTGATTTCTGGCGTTCCCCAAGGTAGTGTTATAGAGGGCCCGCCGAAGTGGCCGTGCGGTTCTAGGCGCTGCAGTCTGGAACCGCGAGACCGCTACGGTCGCAGGTTCGAATCCTGCCTCGGGCATGGATGTGTGTGATGTCCTTAGGTTAGTTAGGTTTAACTAGTTCTAAGTTCTAGGGGACTAAAGACCTCGGAAGTTGAGTCCCATAGTGCTCAGAGCCAGTTGAACCATTTGTTATAGGCCCTTTGCTGTTCCTTATCCATATAAACGATTTGGGAGACAATCTAAGCAGCCGTCTTAGGTTGTTTGCCGATGACGCTGTCGTTTATCGAGCAATAAAGTTATCAGAAGATCGAAACAAACTGCAAAACTATTTAGAAGAAATATCGGAATGGTGCGAAACGTGGCAGTTGACCCCGAATAACGAAAAGTGTGAGGTCATCCACTTGAGTGCTAAAAGGAACCCGTTAAACTTTGGTTACACGATAAATCGGTCTAATCTAAAAACCGTAAATTAAACTAAATACTTAGGTATTACAATTACGAACAACTTAAATTGGAAGGAACACACAGAAAATGTTGTGGGGAAGGCTAACCAAAGACTGAGTTTTATTGGCAGGACACTTAGAAAATGTAACAGACCTACTAAGGAGACTGCCTACACAACGCTTGTCCGTCCTCTTTTAGAATACTGCTGCGCGGTGTCGGATCCTTATCAGATAGGACTGAAGCAGTACATCGAAAAAGTTCAAAGAAATGCAGCACGTCTTGTATTATCGCGAAATATGGGAGAGAGTGTTAGAGAAATGGTACAGGATTTGGGATGGACATCATTAGAAGAAAGGCGTGTTGCGACGGAATGTCCTCACGAGATTCCAATCGCCAACTTTCTCTTCCAAATGCGAAAATATTTTGTTGAAACCGACCTACATAGGGAGAAACGATCACCACGATAAAATAAGGGAAATCAGAGGTCGTACGGAAAGATATAGCTGTTCGTTCTTTCCGCGCGCTGTACGAGATTGGAATAATAGAGAATGCCTCTTGACTTGGCACTTTTTTCCCCCTCTGCCCTTCAAACCGCTACTCTTGGTTCAAGTTCGGATCCAATATATCGCCAGATGAGCGGGTATTAATGGTTAATCATAACCAGAAGTATGCAGACATCGCAGTACACATATCCGACGAGACCGCAATGAAGACTAACCAGTAGAAAGAGATGGCAGCAGACCTGTGTTGACCGTCATTCAGATGTGACCGCGGAGGGGCTGCACCTCTCAAAAATAAAAAAAGCAGCCGATATACGGAGTGTTAGAAAATTCCCGTTACAAACTTTTATGACATGTACCGCGGTGTGAGTACACAATACGAGGTGCGGCTAGAAAAAAACCGGACTGATGCTGGAAAAAACATTTATTTACAATTATTTACAATTTCATGTTATCTCCTTCAATCTACTCTCCTCCTCGGTCTCTACACCGCTCCATACGAATTTTCCACTGTTCATAGCAATGCTGCAGATCATTTTCGGTAAGTCCATACATTACTTCCGTCGCTTTTTCTTTTACTGCTTCAACAGTCTCAAATCTAGTTCCTTTCAAAGCTGACTTGACTTTAGGGAAAAGAAAAAAGTCACAGGGGGCCAAATCAGGTGAGTAGGGTGGATGATCTAAGATGGGAATGTTGTGTTTTGCCAAAAACGTCTTCACTGACAACGCACTGTGAGCTGGGGCATTGTCTTGGTGAAGGATCCGTGACTGTTTTCTCCACAAATCGTTCCGTTTTCTCCGTACTCGCTCACGTAGGGTAGCCAGGACGCTAATGTAGTAATGCTGATTCACTGTTTGTCCCTCTGGTACCCAATCAATGTGCACAATCCCTTTGATGTCAAAAAAAAAAAAAAAAAAACAATCATCATTGCCTTGAATTTCGATTTTGACATTCGTGCTTTTTTTTGTCGTGGAGAACCAGGAGTTTTCCAATGCATCGATTGGCGTTTAGTTTCGGGATTGTAAGTAAAAAAGCACGATTCATCGCAAGTAATAACATTTTGTAAGAAGGTGGGATCACTTTCAATGTTTTCCAGGATGTCAGAACAAATCATTCTTCGGCGTTCCTTCTGTTCAATTGTGAGACACTTTGGAACCAATTTTGAACACACTTTGTTCATGTTGAAACTTTCATGAAGAATCTGCCTAACACTTTCCTTGTCAACTCCTGTTAACTCAGACACTGCTCTGATTGTTAAACGGCGATCTTGTCGAACAAGTTTACCGATTTTTTCAATGTTTGCATCAGTTTTTGCTGACAATGGTCTGCCAGTGCGAGTGTCATCACTGGTGTCTTCGCGGCCATCTTTAAATCGTTTAAACCACTCAAACACTTGTGTTCGCGATAAACAATCATCGCCGTAAACTTGTTGTAACATTACAAACGTTTGACTTGCAGATTTTCCTAGTTTGAAACAAAATTTGATGTTAACACGCCGTTCTTTCTGTACACTCAACATTTTCCGACGCACAGACAAAACGTCAACTACTTAAAACAGACGCCACGGGCAGACTGAGTGCAGGAGGCAGATGAAACTCGAGCAGTAGGCGGAGCGAGAGTCACGTGACAGGCCACGCGACTTTCAGCCTTATTACATTCGTTTTATTGTTTCACCAGTACTAGTCCGGTTTTTTCTAGCCACACCTCGTATTTTGGAGACCAGCCCATGTCCGGAAACGTACCGTTTCCGTTCTCCGACGATTTCAGTGCACATCATCCACTTCTGCCTGAGGAATGGAGTTAGGAGTGTCGCAGTACAATTATTAGGCAACAATCCGAAAGGAAACATAACGAAACATCTATTTATGAGTTAAGCACATTTGTTAGCATTAACACTTAAGCCTTGCGTGTTTACATTATTCCACAGTAAAAAAGAACCCAGCATACTGTAGGTAAAGAACGTAATGTTTAAGTGTTCACAGCAACAAATGTGTTTAAGTGGTTTAACCCCTGGTCTAGATACAAATTTACATTGTCACTTGTGTCTGCATATACGCGGCGTTTCCGTAAGACCGGGCAAACATGTGACAGGACGTAGAGAATGCTCCACTGAACAATTTGAGAGCCGGCCGAAGTGGCCGTGCGGTTAAAGGCGCTGCAGTCTGGAACCGCAAGACCGCTACGGTCGCAGGTTCGAATCCTGCCTCGGGCATGGATGTTTGTGATGTCCTTAGGTTAGTTAGGTTTAACTAGTTCTAAGTTCTAGGGGACTAATGACCTCAGCAGTTGAGTCCCATAGTGCTCAGAGCCATTTGAACCAAACAATTTGAGGTGGGGAAACTGGGGTCGGAGAAGCCAGCTTAAGGACATGTGCAAGTAAACATGTCTACCGCTTCCTCTAGCATTACTGTTTCCACACTTTATTCACGCTAACATTCGTGCAAGTTTATTTACACGTAAATTCTTTATTTCCTTCAAGGAAACGAGGATGACGAGCCTCATTAGTAGAAAGTCGAGATGCAGGTTTTGTTTACTTCACTTGTCCATATAGTGGCTCTGTTGTATCCAATTTTCATTGTCCCATGACAGAATGTGCTATGAATCAGTGACGGACCCATTTATTACTGACAAGGGAACCTCCCCATCGCACCCCCTCAGATTTAGTTATAAGTTGGCACTGTGGATAGGACTTGAAAAACTGAACACAGATCAATCGAGAAAACAGGAAGAAGTTGTGTGGAACTATGAAAAAATAAGCAAAATATACAAACTGAGTAGTCCATGCCCAAGATAGGCAACATCAAGGAGAGTGTGAGCTCAGGAGCGTCGTGGTCCTGTGGTTAGCGTGGGCACCTGCGAAACGAGACGTTCTTGGTTCAAGTCTTCCTTTGAGTGAAAAATTTTTCTTTCTTTATTTTCGCAAAGTTATGACCTGTCCGTTCGTTCACTGACGTCTCTGTTCACTGTAATAAGTTTAGTGTCTGTGTTTTGCGACCGCACCGCAAAACCGTGCGATTAGTAGACGAAAGGACGTGCCTGTCCAATCGGAACCCAAAACATTTGATCGCAAGGTCATAGGTCAACCGATTCCTCCACAGGAAAACACGTCTGATATATTCTATACGACACTGGTGACGGCATGTGCGTCACATGACAGGAATATATTTTCGACCCACCTAACTTGTACACTTGGCGAATGGGTAAAAAGATTCTTCTACCTTGCCCGATTTAGGTTTTCTTGTGGATGTGATAATCACTCCCAAAAAAGTGATGAAAACATAAGAGTTTGTCACATAAACTGCAACAAATGAATGCAACAGTTTCACAGTCGCACAGTTTTCCCTGCGCTCTGTCAAAACATATGTTTTTAACGTTTTCAAATTTTTCCGTGCGTAGACCGTCAAATCCTCCATATGTCCAAGCAAATGTGAACATGTCCTGGAATTTTGGAGAGCGAAGTTCATTATGTGTGAGTGCCTGAACATTGATAATTGTCTGAAAATAAAAAAAAATTAAACTTCTCACTCGAGGGAAGACTTGAACCAAGGACATCTCGTACCCCAATTGCTCACGCTAACCACGGGACCACGGCGCTCTTGAGCTTATAATCTCCTGTTATGTTGCCTATCTTGCTCATGGACTACTCAGTTTGTATATTTTGCTTATTTTTTTCATAATTCCACACAACTTCTTCCTGTTTTCTCGATTGATCTGTGTTCAGTTTTTCAAGTCCTATCCACTGTGCCAACTTATAACTAAATCTGAGGGGGGCGCGATGGGGAGGTTCCCTTGTTAGCGCTATTCAGAGACGTACAGTACTGTACGGTGGAGCAGTACCAGCGAAGTTTCGCAGAATTAACTTTCATGCACCTTGTATATGAGGAAGCACATTGTGCAGTGCTCTCGCTTATGAAAGGCTGTACAGGGAACGGTTTCCTAACAGGCACCTTCCGTCACGACAAGTGCTTACTTGTCTCGATCGACGAATGCGGGAGATTGGTTCATTGGAAAGAAGAGACGGGGGACGTGACAACATGAGGTTTACTCACACACTCGATTCTGAAGAGGAGATGGAGGGACGTGTTGCAGCGGACGCCACTGCAAGTACTCGTCGTACTGCACGCGAAATGGGTACCGCACGTACTCGCGTGTGGCAGGTACTCCACGAACAACAGTCACACCCGTATCATCCAAAACGAGTCCGTGCAGAGCTTGTGACTGACATTGCACCAAGGGTGGCATTGCGTCAGTCGCTGCTCCAACAGTGAATTGGCAGACGAGATTTGTTTCAATCTTACTGTTTACCGCGAGAGTTGGCAATACTCTCTTAGGATGTAAAGGTTGGCTACATTGCGCATACACAAGCTCTGGAATCTAAGATATTGTTGTCGCGCTTCGCAGCGCACAGATTAATTAGTGGCAGTTTGGAACATGGAGGTAAGAATAGAGGGAGACGCCGTGACGTCACAGCTGTGAAGCTATGTGAAGCCGAGGGTAGCCATCTCAATCCGACCAAAAGATTGCTGCTGTAAGCTTGTGTGCATAGGCTTGTCGCTCGCTTTTGGAAGGATTTTGCGCTATTATGGTGACTTGTGTCGTGTTCGGATGTACGAATCGTTCTGATTGTGATGCGAAATCGAAGGGAATAACATTTCATGTGTAAGTTGTCTCGTTAAGTGTGATTTTACAACTTCATTGTGAATGAACGTGTGCTACATCGGTACTTGTACTATAGCGTATTTTTCTCCTGTATGATTTTAGATTTCCTAAAAATGAAAGTCGGAAAGCTCTGTGGGAGAATGCCATGAGGAGGAAGAATTGGCGTGCGTCTAAATGGAGCACTATATGTTCTCAGCATTTCCGAGAAGAGGACATAGACCGAACTTCCCTTTCAACAGTAAGGCTCCGAGAAAATGCTGTACCATGAGTTTTCCCTACACACCCAAAACATTTGCAAAAGGTATGTTAATTCAAAGAACTAAATTCTTAGTTTTCAAGTTCACGTTTCGTTATAATACGTACGTATCGTCGATAATCGAAGTGTTGAGTAACTCACTTTGTCTTCATCATGCACCAAATTGAAAGCTAACACTACATTAACTGGCGTAAAGTATAGGCCTAAACAGGACACTGTGTAGATTTGCCATTCTATGTACCGTATTTCAGTAAATATTGGTGGTAATGAAGAGTGTTTCCCAGTAGTGTAACGTAACTGAAATGTCCCAGTACGTATTACAAACAAGATGTATTTATGGGGCTTTGGAGGGAGGGTGTTGTGTCTAGACAAGACAGCCTAGACGCAATGAGAGGAAGCCGAAAGGCACGCGCTTAAACTCACGCAGGCAGGGGAGAGGTCTGAAACAGGATACGTAATGAATGCTATAAAGAAAAGTACGTAGCTTGTGGAATACTTAACTTTAATCCACATTTGTAGAACATCGCTCATGTACAGATATAATCTCCATTTTCACTATACACTGGTAATGGCGCCTTGCTAGGTCGTAGCAAATGACGTAGCTGAAGGCTATGCTAACTATCGTCTCGGCAAATGAGAGCGTAATTTGTCAGTGAACCATCGCTAGCAAAGTCGGCTGTACAACTGGGGCGAGTGCTAGGAAGTCTCTCTAGACCTGTCGTATGGCGGCGCTCGGTCTGCAATCACTGACAGTGGCGACACGCGGGTCCGACGTATACTAACGGACCGCGGCCGATTTAAAGGCTACCACCTAGCAAGTGTGGTGTCTGGCGGTGACACCACAGAGGGTATAGCTAACTTAGTTTTCAGTTTCTATTATTTAGTTTGTGATACACGTTTATTACTGAATTAACAAAATTGTATCGTTTACATTGAAGGCAAGCTATTCGTAATATTACATTAAAAACTATTTTTAATCAGATGAAATGCGGAATTTCGCCTTTACGAGATTTTATTTTAAACAAAAACTTTGAAACAACCAATCTGATGACGTTACATGCGTATATGGTGCAATTAGCGACTGTAATACACGCAGCGCTATAGCACACTGGCAATGTTTTGGTCAGAGTGTCACGGCAGCGAGCCACGCCCCCATGGCTTCAAAACGTAGTACGGCTGGGATACGTAGCGCCATCTCCCCTTATTCTTACCTCCATGGTTTGGAAGCCAGTGTAGGAGCCCGCCTGCTGTGTGTTGGGCGAGCGGTCGTCGCCGAGCTGCCGTACTGCCGTGTCCGCCAGCAGCGACACAGGATTGGGTATTTAGTTGATATTTTTTATAATTTGCAGCGCGCTTATTAATTTAAAGAAAAGGGTTTGTCTATGTGCGAAGCAGCAGGCGGTAATTTTGAAAATGACAGGAGTTGAATTCTTAAGGGAAACCATTGTTAGATTAAGTATTGACTTTTATCATTGATTTCTTTTGTAATTGTCAGGGAATTGTTTCACTGTGTATTAAATTGAGAAGTATTTCAGTGTGTCTCAAGAGTTTGATTAATTTGTAATATTGCTTTAACGCCACTGGAGGCAGATTTACATACGAAGCGATTGTTCAAAGAGCTTCTAGCGTTTTGTTAACTGAATGAGAAAGAATCACTTTCGGAATATAGTTTTCTATTTAGGTTATCATTTATCGAGTTTAGATTTGACCAAACCCTTTCTCTTGAATTATATATAGTTGTAGTAAGCAGCAGCAGCCGCAGCAACAGCAGGAGCCGCCATACAGAACATGCATTGCACTCAGCATGAATAATAGGGTTTTTTTATGTTTTTGTTAAATAATGGAATGCAGGAGATCAGGCAGTGGCAGCAGAAAGACCAAGTAAGTTATCTGTTGCGCACAGGACCAATAAAAATAAAATAAGAGTTTAGGCGATCTCTGTAATAGTAAAGTTAACAAGAGTAAAAAATGGTTCAAATGGCTCTGAGCACTATGGGCCTCAACTGCTGTGGTCATCAGTCCCCTAGAACTTAGAACTACTTAAACCTAACTAACCTAAGGACATCACACACACATCCATGCCCGAGGCAGGATTCGAACCTGCGACCGTAGCGGTCGTGCGGTTCCAGACTGTAGCGCCTTTAACCGCTCGGCCACTCCGGCCGGCTAACAAGAGTAGAAGCAAGATATTTTCAGCAGAAAACTCGAGATAAGAACATATACAGCTCGCTACTTTCAACCGACGAGGCCTCATTTGATCGTGACGATATTTCGAACAGCAGGAATTACCATGTGTGGGATAGGGGAAAGCTTCACGCTGTCGTAGGGTCACACGATCAAGTACGTTTTGGTGTCAATATCTGACCCGGCATTGTAGGCGACAAACTCATTGGGCCATGTCCTCTACCTGTATGGCCACCTCTACTTGGGGTTCGTGCAGAGCGTTCTACCTGAGTTGTTGGAGACCGTAGCCTTGTTTGTTGGTGAGAGGATGTGGATGCAACACCGCGTCCCTTCAGTGCAGATGTCCGCATCCATCTCAGTGCTGTATTTCCTGGTGGCTGGATTGGAACGGCAGGTCCTATTCCTGACCTGAATCGCCTTGATTATTTCCTGTGAGGATACCTGAAGCATCCAGTGGATGCAGAGATGGAACTGTTGTTGTTGTTGTTGTCGTCAGTCCTGAGACTGGCTTGATGCAGCTCTCCACGCTATTCTATCCTGTGCAAGCTTCTTCATCTCCCAGTACCTACTGCAGCCTACATACTTCTGAATCTGCTTAGTGTATTCATCTCTTGGTCTCCCTCTACGATTTTTACCCTCCACGCTGCCCTCCAATGCTAAATTTGTGATCCCTTGATGCCTCAAAACATGTCCTACCAACTGGTCCCTTCTTCTTGTCAAGTTGTGCCACAAACTCCTCTTCTCCCCAATCCTACTCAATATTTCCTCATTAGTTACGTGATCAACCCGTCTACTCTTCAGCATTCTTCTGTAGCACCACATTTCAAAGCTTCTATTCTCTTCTTGTCCAAACCATTTATCGTCCATGTTTCACTTCCAGACATGGCTACACTCCATACAACTACTTTTAGAAATGACTTCCTGACACTTAAATCAATACTCGATGTTAACAAATTTCTCTTCTTCAGAAACGCTTTCCTTGCCATTGCCAGTCTACATTTTATATCCTCTCTACTTCGACCATCATCAGTTATTTTGCTCCCCAAATAGCATAACTCCTTTACTACTTTAAGTTTCTCATTTGCTAATCTAATTCCCTCAGCATCACCCGACTTAATTCGACTACATTCCATTATCCTCGTTTTGCTTTTGTTGATGTTCATCTTATACCCGCCTTTCAAGACACTGTCCATTCCGTTCAACTGCTCTTCCAAGTCCTCTGCTGTCTCGGACAGAATTACAATGTCATCGGCGAACCTCAAAGTTTTTATTTCTTCTCCATGGATTTTAATACCTACTCCGAACTTTTCTTTTGTTTCCTTTACTGCTTGCTCAATATGCAGATTGAATAACATCGGGGACAGGCTACAACCCTGTCTCACTCCTTTCCCAACCGCTGCTTCCCTTTGATGCCCCTCGACTTTTATAACTGCCATCTGGTTTCTATACAAATTGTAAATAGCCTTTCGCTCCCTGTATTTTACCCCTGCCACCTTTAGAATTTGAAAGAGAGTATTCCGAGCCGGCCGAAGTGGCCGTGCGGTTAAAGGCGCTGCAGTCTGGAACCGCAAGACCGCTACGGTCGCAGGTTCGAATCCTGCCTCGGGCATGGATGTTTGTGATGTCCTTAGGTTAGTTAGGTTTAACTAGTTCTAAGTTCTAGGGGACTAATGACCTCAGCAGTTGAGTCCCATAGTGCTCAGAGCCATTTGAACCATTTTTAGTATTCCGATCAACATTGTCAAAAGCTTTGTCTACAAATGCTATAAATGTAGGTTTGCCTTTCCTTAATCTATTTTCTAAGATAAGTCGTAGGGTCAGTAGAGATGCCAGAATTGTACTGCCTGTGACGTGACTCGAAGCACACCAGGGATTTTTGTCAGGGTGCGTCAGAATTGTGTTCGCCGATGGTCACGCTTGCATTTAGGTTGATGACCGTCAGTTGCAGCATGTTTCTTAAGATACAGTGCAAATGGTGCATTAATTGTGTCAGTGATAGTATTTGCAGTTAACTGTAACTGATGTTAACTAAGATGTACTCAGTAATGTGATTTTATTCCTATTATCGCCTTAAGCTGGTTTCTTCGACCACAGGTGTGTGCGTGTGTGTGTGTGAAATCTTATGGGACTTAACTGCTAAGGTCATCAGTCCCTAACCTTACACACTATTTAACCTAAATTATCCTAACACACACTTCCATGCCCCAGTCCATGACTGCATCGCCTCAGACTGCTCGGCTCGACCCCAGGTTCCCTGCCTGAAATTGTTCAGTGGCGCATCGTCTATGTCCTGTTAAACTTTTGCATGCTCTTACAGAAACAACCTTATACATCATAAATGTTTGAGACTTGAAAAGATGTCTGGAACCACACGGTTCATGTTGATTAAATTGGCAGTGAAAGGGATAACAGAGACAGGTGGATATAAACTATTGCATGTGAGAGTGAAGCAGGCTGTGTACCGACCCCTGAGGATGACCTTCTTGGGCTGATCGCGCAGCGGGCCGTGGCCCACGCCGCGCAACCCGCCACCGCCGAGTCCACCCCCGGCGCCGCCGCCGACGCCTCCTGCCGCCCCTGCACGGTCCGACGCCACCAACTCGCTCAGGAAGTTGATGTAGCCGATGGCCAACTTCAGCGTGTCCACCTATCAATAGATTTCTGCAATGTAAAGAGAGGAAGAGAGAGAGAGAGAGAGAGAGAGATACAAACTTAAAGGAGAGAATTGAGTGACAGAAAGATAGAGAGAGAGAGAGACTTAAAGGAAAGAGTTGTGTGTGAGAGAGAGAGGGGGGGGGGGAGAGATACAGACTTAAAGGAGAGAATTGAGAGACAAAGAGAGGGCCGGCCGGTGTGGCCGTGCGGTTAAAGGCGCTTCAGTCTGGAACCGCGTGACCGCTACGGTCGCAGGTTCGAATCCTGCCTCGGGCATGGGTGTGTGTGATGTCCTTAGGTTAGTTAGGTTTAATTAGTTCTAAGTTCTAGGCGACTGATGACCACAGGAGTTAAGTCGCATAGTGCTCAGAACCATTTGAACCATTTTTGACAAAGAGAGACAGAGAGACTTACAGGGAAGAGATAGAGAGAGAGAGAGAGAGAGAGAGAGAGAGAGAGGGAGAGAACTGAGAGACAGAAAGAGAGAGAGAGACTTAAAGGGAAGAGTTGATTTTGAGAGAGAGAGAAAGAGGGTGAGAATTTAGAGACAAAGAGAGAGAGAGAGACTTAAAGGGAAGAGTTGATTTTGAGAGAGAGAGAAAGAGGGTGAGAATTTAGAGACAGATAGAAAGAGAGAGAGAGAAAGGGAAGAGGGAAGAGTTGACAGAGATAGATAGATAGAGAGAGACAGAGAGAGAGAGAGACAGAGACAGAGGGGGAAGTAGAGAGGGAGAGAGAGGGAGGTAGGCAGAAAGAGAAGGAGAGATACTTACAGGAGACTTAAAAGACAGGCAGAGAGAGGGGGGTGGTGGTGGAGGGGAAGAGAGAGAAACTTAAAGGAGACAGGGGAAGGGAGTTCTCACCAATACTACAAGGGTCACTCTTTAACAACATCACACTAACAAATTAAACAGCTCTCAGCCATTACTTATACGAATCTATTTTTCCTAGCTAAAAGCTCACTTAAAAAATGCAAATAACTACTCACTTAATAAACTGAAAATAATTCACCATAGAAACAAGAGCTCATCGAAGTTATTTCACGTGCTCACATAAGAAAACTGGACAGGAAATACTGGGGACATATACAGGGTGTATAAAAATAAATCATCCGAAAAAAAAAACTTATGTTGTTTTAGATATGTGCGTGAACAACGCACTGTTGGAAAGAGGCAACTCTCGAGCTTTAAATGGTTCCCACTTCAGTTCTAGTAAAAATGGTTTCGGGGCAACAGAAAGCGTTTTTTGTTCTGCGTTTTCCGCAGTGCGAGTCAGTAATAACTGTTCAGTTATTTAAGGTACCAAAAATGGCGTAATAACAGGGAGGGAGGTCCGAACTGTATGGAGGGTGGCCGAGAACCTCCCACTTGAATTTCTGCAGGAGTGTCGCGACTGTGTTGGCCGTGTGAGGCTTTTGCATTGTCGTGGAGCATAATGACACCACACGTGAGATTGCCTGGTCGTTTTGATTTGATCGCTCGGAGGAGGGTGGTCGAGGTTTGCGAGTAACGCTGGGCATTCACTGTTGTCCCTTGCTGCAGGAAGTGAACCAGAAGGGGAACATCTTGGTCAAAGAAGAACGTCAGCATAACCTTTCCTGCACTCGCGTGGACGACAACGCCCAGCTGTACGTGCAGAACTGGTTAACATCGTATCCCCGGGAATTTTATGAGACAGCCATTCACCGCCTTGTGTCACAGTGGGGAAAGTGTCTCAACAGTCAATGCTTCTAAAATACAGGCACTGGTTTCTGTAATTATGCCTCCGGCTCGTTTCTGTTTGAACGCCCCTTATAGTAGGAAAGAAAACAAGGATTTTTGGCTCAAATAGCTCTGAGCACAATGGGACTTAACTACTGCGGTCATCAGTCCCCTAGAACTTAGAACTACTTAAACCTAACTAACCTAAGGACATCACACACATCCATGCCCGAGGCAGGACTCGAACCTGCGACCGTAGCGGTCGCGCGGTTCCAGACTGAAGCGCCTAGAACCGCTCGGCCACTTCAGCTGGCGATCGGCAATGTAAAATTGTTCGATATTCTGAGGAAAATAGGGGTAAGCTATAGGGATAGTCGGGTAATATACAGAACGTAGCCGGCTGGGGTGGCAGAGCGGTTCTAGGCGCTATAGTCTGGAACCGCTACGGTCGCAGGTTCGAATCCTGCCTCGGGCATGGATGTGTGTGATGTCCTTAGGTTAGTTAGGTTTAAGTAGTTCTAAGTTCTAGAAGTCCCATAGCGCTCAGAGCCATTTGCACCATACAATAGGTACAAGAGTCAAGAGGGAATAATGAGATTGGACGGCCAAAAACGAAGAGCTCGTATTAAAAAGGGTGTAAGACAGGGATGCAGTCTGTCGCCCCTACTGTTCAATCTGCACATCGAAGAATAAATGATGGAAACAAAACAAAGGTTCAGGAGTGGAATTAAAATTCAAGGTGAAAGGATATCAGTGATACGATCCGCTGATGATATTGCTATCCTGAGTGAAAGTGAAGAATAATTACATTATCTGATGAATGGAATAAACAATCGAATGAGTACAGAAAAATGGATTAAGAGTAAATCGAAGAAAGACGAATGTGTAGAGAAGTAGCAGAAATGAGAACGGCGAGAAACTTAATGTCGGGATTGATGGTCACGAAGTAGATGATGTTAAGGAATTCTGCTAGCTAGGCAGCAAAATAACCGATGACGGACGGAGCAAGGCGGACATAAAAAGGAGACTAGAACTGGAAAAAAAGAGCATTCCTGGCGTAGAGAAGGTTACTAGTATCAAACACGGGAAAAAACACAGCATCATACTTGTAAACGGAACAGGCACTTGCAATATCCTACGTATCCGATATTTGATAGTCTGCGATTTTTACATCCCCTGCTACACGGTAACTACACTGAAGCCCCAAAAGAAACTGGTACACGCATGCGTATTCAGATACGGAGATATGTAAACAGGCAGGATAAGGCACTGCGGTCGGCGGCGCCTATATAAGACAACAAGTGTCTGGCGCAGTTGTTTTTATTTATTTATTTCACTATTTGATTACAAAAAAGGTGAATGAATGAGTGTGAGAATGTGTTAACTGCAATATGTATGAGTGTCTACAATGTGTATATGGTGTGAATGTGTGAGCGAATGGGAGAAAAAAAATAAAAAGATAAAAAATAAAAATAAAGAGAAAGTAAGGAAAAATAAAAATAAAAAGAAAGTAAGAAAAAATAAAAAATTAAAAAGAAATAAAAAATAAAAAATAAAAATAAAGTAAGAAAAAAGAAAAATTAAAAAGAAATAAAAAAATAAAAAATAAAAATAAAAAGAAAGTAAGAAAAAAGAAAAAATTAAAAAGAAATAAAAAATAAAAAATAAAAAGAAAGTAAGAAAAAAGAAAAAAATTAAAAAGAAATAAAAAAATAAAAAATAAAAATAAAAGGAAAGTAAGAAAAAATTAAAAATTAAAAAGAAATAAAAAATAAAAAATAAAAATAAAAAGAAAGTAAGAAAAAAAATTAAAAAGAAATAAAAAAATAAAAAGAAAGTAAGAAAAAAGAAAAATTAAAAAGAAATAAAAAATAAAAAATAAAAATAAAGTAAGAAAAAATAAAAAATTAAAAAGAAATAAAAATAAAAAGGAAGTAAGAAAAAAGGGAAAATTACAAAGAAATAAAAAAATAAAAATAAAAATAAAGTAAGAAAAAAGGAATAATTAAAAAGAACTAAAAAAATAAAAAATAAAAATAAAAGGAAAGTCAGAAAAAATTAAAAAGAAATATAAAAATTAAAAATTAAAATAAAAAGAAAATAAGAAAAAAGAAAAAATTAAAAAGAAATAAAAAAATAAAAATAAAAAGAAAGTAAGAAAAAAGAAAAAATTAAAAAGAAATAAGAAAATTAAAAAAATGAAAAAATTATTTTATCCAACCAATGTCTTCTTAAATCATTTAAAAACAGAAAAAAACAAGACAACCAAAAAAGCTATTGGTTTAATGTCAATTTTTATTATTGAAGGCTTGAGCTTCTATTTTCAGACTGGGCAATCCTTGATGCCCCAATATATTCTGCAGCGCCGGCGCAGTTGTTAGATCGCTTACTGCTGCCACGTTGGCAGGTTATCAAGGTTTAAGTGAGATTGAACGTGGTGTTATAGTCCGCGCGCGAGCGATGGGACGTAGCATCGTCGAGGGAGTGGTGAAGCGTGTATCTTCCAGCAGGGCCATTTCATCAGTGTGCGGCGAATATCAGGAATCAGGTAAAACATCAAATCTCTTACATTACTGCGGCCGGAAGTAGATCCTGCACGAACGGGACCAACGGCGACTGAAGAGAATCGTTCAACGTGACAGAAGTGCAACCCTTCTGCAAATTGCTGCAGATTTCAGTCCTGTGCCTCGGATTGAAGAGTTCCTGGATAGCAGAACGCAGCATGTCATTCTCAATGGAGAGTCTTCCGAAGTAAGAGTGATTTCAGGTGTGCCGCAGGGGAGTGTCGTAGGACCGCTGCTATTCACAGTATACATAAATGACCTTGTGGATGACATCGGAAGTTCACTGAGGCTTTTTGCGGATGATGCTGTAGTATAACGAGAGGTTGTAACAATGGAAAATTGTACTGAAATGCAGGGGGATCTGCAACGAATTGACGCATGGTGCAGGGAATGGCAATTGAATCTCAATGTAGACAAGTGTAATGTGCTGCGGATACATAGAAAGATAGATCCCTTATCATTTAGCTACAATATAGCAGGTCAGCAACTGGAAGCAGTGAATTCCATAAATTATCTGGGAGTACGCATTAGGAGTGATTTAAAATGGAATGATCATATAAAGTTGATCGTCGGTAAAGCAGATGCCAGAATGAGATTCATTGGAAGAATCCTAAGGAAATGCAATCCGAAAACAAAGGAAGTAGGTTACAGTACGCTTGTTCGCCCACTGCTTGAATATTGCTCAGCAGTGTGGGATCCCTACCAGATAGGGTTGATAGAAGAGATAGAGAAGATCCAACAGAGAGCAGCGCGCTTCGTTACAGGATCATTTAGGAATCGAGAAAACCTTACGGAGATGATAGATAGACTCCAGTGGAAGACTCTGCAGGAGAGACGCTCAGTAGCTCGGTACCGGCTTTTGTTAAAGTTTCGAGAACATACCTTCACGGAGGAGTCAAGCAGTATATTGCTCCCTCCTACGTATATCTCGCGTAGAGACCGTGAGGATAAAATCAGAGAGATTAGAGCCCACACAAAGGCATATCGACAATCTTTCTTTTCACGAACGAGACTGGAATATAAGGGAGAACCGATAGAGGTACTCAAAGTACCCTCCGCCACACACCGTCAGGTGGCTTGCAGAGTATGGATGTAGATGTAGATGTAGATGTACAAGTGTGAGCATGCGAACAATTCAACGAATACTGATCGATATGGGCTTTCAGAGCCGAAGGCCCACTGGTGTACCATCGATGACTGCACGACACAAAGATTTACGGCTCGCCTGGGCCCGTCAACACCGAATTGGACTACTGATGAGAGATGTTGCCTGGTCGGACGAATCTCGTTTCAAATTGTATCGAGCGCATACACGTGTGCGGGTATGCAGACAACCTTATGAATCCATGGACCCTGCGTGTCAGCATGGGACTGTTCAAGCTGGTGGAGGCTCTGTAACAGTATGGGGCGTGTGCAGTTGGAGTGATATGGGACCCCTGATGCGTCTAGATATGACTCTGACGGATGACACGTACGAAAGCATCCTGTCTGATCACCTGCATTCCGACGGACGTGGGCAATTCCAGCAGGACAATGCTACACCTCACACGTTCAGAATTGCTGCAGAGTGGCTCCAGGAACACTCTTGCGAGTTTAAACGCTTCCGCTGGCCATCAGACGCCCACGACCTGAACATTATTGAGCATATCTGGGATGCCTTGCAACGTGCTGTTCAGAAGAGATCTCTACTCCCTCGTACTCTTACGGATTTATGGATAGCTCTTCAGGATTCATGGTGTCAGTTTCCTCCAGCACTACTTCAACCATTAGTCCATTCCATGCAACGCCGGCCGCTTTGGCCGAGCGGTTCTAGGCTTTTCATTCCGGAACCTTGCTGCTGTAAGGGTCGCAGGTTCGAATCCTGCCTCGGGCATGGATGTGTGTGATGTCCTTAGGTTAGTTAGGTTTAAGTAGTTCTAAGTTCTAGGGGACTTATGACCTGTTGAGTCCCATAGTGCTCAAAGCCATTTGAACCATTTTTTTTAACAAGCTTATCGAATGCTGCCAAAAAACTGGAACTGTGAACCCCAACCGTTATGCAACTGATTCCTCATCGCAAAGCCCGCTTGGGACGAACGCAACAAGGTCCTTGGCGACCTACAAGGAAGAGTAAGGCAACATGGTGTCACAATTAATTTGGAAAAAATCTTTTTCGGAGCGAGGAAGGTGGATTTTCTTGGGCACGTGATTTCGACTGAAGGGCTTGCACCTAATCCGGAAAAACTGGAAGCTATAGCCCAATTCCCGAGACCACAGACCAGGAAGGAGGGTTCCCGCGTGTCGTAAATTGTTATAAGAAGTTTATCAGAACGAAGGCAGCGCACTTGCCGCAGTGGATACACCGGTTCCCGCGAAATCACCTTCTTGCAGCGGTGTACCGTAGGTCTCTAGAAGAGCGTAGCGTTCCAAAGGATTGGAAAAGGGCACAGGTCATCCCCGTTTTCAAGAAGGGGCGTCAAACAGATGTGCAGAACTATAGACCTATATCTCTAACGTCGATCAGTTGTAGAATTTTGGAACACGTATTATGTTCGAGCATAATGACTTTTCTGGAGACTAGAAATCTACTCTGTAGAAATCAGCATGGGTTTCGAAAAAGACGATCGTGTGAAAACCAGATCCCGCTATTCGTCCACGAGACTCAGAGGGCCGTAGACACGGGTTCCCAGGTAGATGCCGTGTTTCTCGACTTCCGCAAGGCGTTCGGTACACTTCCCAACCGTCGTTTAATGAACAAAGTAAGAGCATATGGACTATCAGAACAATTGTGTGATTGGATTGAAGGTGCCTAAATAACAGAACTCAGCATGCCATTCTCAATGGAGAGACGTCTTCCGAAGTAAGAGTGATTTCAGGTGTGCCGCAGGGGAGTGTCGTAGGACCGTTGCTGCTCACAATATACATAAACGACCTTGTGGATAACATCGGAAGTTCACTGAAGCTTTTTACGGATGATGCTGTGGTATATCGAGAGGTTGTAACAATGGAAAACTGTACTGAAATGCGGGAGGATCTGCAGCGAATTGACGCATGGTGCAGGGAATGGCAATTGAATCTCAATGTAGACAAGTGTAATGTGCTGCGAATACATACAATATAGCAGGTCAGCAACTGGAAGCAGTGAATTCCATAAATTATCTGGGAGTACGCATTAGGAGTGATTTAAAATGGAATGATCATATAAAGTTGATCGTCGGTAAAGCAGATGCCAGACTGAGATTCATTGGAAGAATCCTAAGGAAATGCAATCCGAAAACAAAGGAAGTAGGTTACAGTACGCTTGTTCGCCCATTGCTAGAATACTGCTCAGCAGTGTGGGATCCGTACGAGATAGGGTTGATAGATGAGATAGAGAAGATCCAACGGAGAGCAGCTCGCTTCGTTACAGTATCATTTAGTAATCGCGAAAGCGTTACGGAGATGATAGATAAACTCCAGTGGAAGACTCTGCAGGAGAGACGCTCAGTAGCTCGGTACGGGCTTTTGTTGAAGTTTCGAGAACATACCTTCACCAAGGAGTGAAGCAGTATATTGCTCCCTGCTACGTATATCTCGCGAAGAGACCTTGATGATAAAATCAGAGAGATTAGAGCCCACACGGAGGCATACCGACAACCCTTCTTTCCACGAACAATACGAGACTGGAACAGAAGGGAGAACCGATAGAGGTACTCAGGGTACCCTCCGACACACACCGTCAGGTGGCTTGCGGAGTATGGATGTAGAAGCAGAGTTTAAGCGCTGTCGGGAGTGGTCGGCACTTGGATGGGTGACCGTCCAGGCCGCCATGCGCTGTTGCCATTTTTCGGGGTGCACTCAGCTTCGTGATGACAATTGAGGAGCTACTCGACCGAATAGTAGCGGCTTCGGTCAAAGAAAACCATCAACTAACGGCCGGGAGAGCCACGTCCCTCCTATCCGCATCCTCCACTGAGGACAACACGGCGGTCGGATGGTCCTGGTAGGCCACTCGTGGCCTGAAGACGGAGTGCTTGTTAGAACGAAGGAGAATGGAGCACCGAGACTTCGTGTCTTAACAGGAAAGAAGACACCATGGGTTTGGGATGAGGCAGCCGATCATGAATTCAATTCGCTTAAACAGGCCCTTGTGGGGGCACCTATCCTAGCTCACCCTGATTTAACAGCGGATTTTTGTATGTGGACTGCACAGCGAGAAACAGGTCTTGGCGTAGTAATATTCCAACAAATTATGGAAAAGGGGACATTAGTAAACAAGACGATATCATTTTGGAGCCCAGTCCATACAAAATGCGAAAGGAATTACTCAGTAACTGAGCTGGAGGCATTGCCTATCGCGTAGGCTTTCAAAAGTTTAAATATTTCCTGCTTGGACACAAGATCCATGTCTTTAAAGACCATAGAGCGTTGGAATTTTTGCTGTCGGCAAAATTGAGACACGATAGGCTGACAAGGTGGGTTTTATTTCTCCAGCAATTTGACTTCCGCATCACACATGTCCCGGGAAAAAACAAATGTAATTGCGGATGCACTTTCACGTTCGACGATTGGGAGACCGCATGCAAAGGGAGAAAATGCGGAGGATAGTGACTTTAGTCGCTAATATTTACTATCAAAAACTGTCTTGATCACAATTTATTTATTGTGGTGACCGGTTTCGACCACTACTGTGGTCATCTTCAGACCAATGAGTAAGCACCTCCTTCTACTGAGGGATTCTCCAACACAAGGAGGTCCTTATTCATTGGTCTGAAGATGACCACAGTAGTGGTCGAAACCGGTCACCGTAATAAATACATTGTCTACATCTACATACATCCTCCGCAATCCACCATACAGTGTGTGGCGGAGGGTACCTCGTACCACAACTAGCATCTTCTCTCCCTGTTCCACTCCCAAATGCAGCGAGGGAAAAATGACTCCCTATATGCCTCTGTACGAGCCCTAATCTCTCTTATCTTATCTTTGTTGTTTTTCCGCGAAACGTAAGTCGGCGGCAGTAAAATTGTACTGCAGTCAGCCTCAAATGCTGATTCTCTAAATTTCCTCAGTAGCGATTCACGGAAAGAACGCCTCCTTTCCTCTAGAGACTCCCACCCGAGTTCCTGAAGCATTTCCGTAACACTCGCGTGATGATCAAACCCACCAGTAACAAATCTAGCAGCCCGCCTCTGAATCGCTTCCACGTCCTCCCTCAATCCGACCTGATAGGGATCCCAAACGCTCGAGCAGTACTCGAGAATAGGTCGTATTAGTGTTTTATAAGCGGTCTCCTTTACAGATGAACCACATCTTCCCAAAATTCTACCAATGAACCGAAGACGACTATCCGCCTTCCCCACAACTGCCATTACATGCTTGTCCCACTTCATATCGCTCTGCAATGTTACGTCCAAATATTTAATCGACGTGACTGTGTCAAGCGCTACGCTACTAATGGAGTATTCAAACACTACGGGATTATTTTTCCTATTCATCTGCATTAATTAACATTTATCTATATTCAGAGTTAGCTGCCATCCTTTACACCAATCACAAATCCTGTCCAACTCATCTCGTATCCTCCTACAGTCACTCAACGACGACACCTTCCCGTACACCACAGCATCATCAGCAAACAGCCGCACATTGCTATCCACCCTATCCGAAAGATCATTTATGTAGATAGACAACAACAGCGGACCTACCACACTTCCCTGGGGCACTCCAGATGATACCCTCACCTCCGATGAACACTCACATACTGGGTTCTATTACTTAAGAAGTCTTCGAGCCACTCACATACTTGGGAGCCAATCCCATATGCTCGTACCTTAGTTAGGAGTCTGCAGTGGGGCACCGAGTCAAACGCTTTCCGGAAGTCAAGGAATACGGCATCCGTCTGATACCCTTCATCCACGGTTCGCAAGATATCATGTGGAAAAAGGGCGAGTTGCGTTTCGCAGGAGCGATGCTTTCTAAAGCCGTGCTGATGCATGGACAACAACTTCTCTGTCTCAAGGAAATTCATTATTGATACGTCCCCTTACAAAAATTAGTGAATTACTGTGCGGGTAAACACCTTACGTTATTTGAGTTTCAAACAGCTGAGCAAAACTGAACCTACTCAGACATTTCTCTGTTTACTTATTCTGATCATCACTAAACAGACACACAGTATTTTTAGCGCAACGCAATCTGACTTTCAAAAATCCCTATAAAAGAATGGCCCTGACGAACAATAACCTGCACCTTTCATGAATCACTTACCTCACAAAAATCTTCGTTACTCGAACTACTGCAATACAGCGAGCGCCAATACTGCCAGCTGAATAAAATATTCTAACTACTGAAGGCACTAACTACGGATAGGGATAGTTAGCAAATGAAAGATTTTGATAAAGAACAAACAATGTATTTACCTTAATAGTGTCCAAAAGTCAATATATATATATATATATATATATATATATATATATATATATATATATATATATATATATCAGTTAATGACATCCAGTCTTACAAATTTACTGTCTCCGATGGACACACGTCCAGATCGTCCGCTCTCAAAACTCCGCCATCTCTCTCCCCACATCCACCACTGCAGGCGGCTCACCTCCAACTGCCTAACGCTACGCGCTGTTCACATCCAACTGACCAACACTACAATAGCGAACATTCCAACAACAATGCCACCCAGCCACAGACTGCACGCAGCACAGCCAGTGATTTTCATACAGAGCGCTACGTGGCGTTACCAACATAAAAACATAAACAGCCTACTTACATTATATTCGAACTGAGAATATGTCCGAGAATCCTGCAGCAAACAGATGTTAAGGATATTGGTCTGTAATTTTGAGGATCCGTCCTTCTACCCTTCTTATATATAGGCGTCATGGAAGGAGAAACAGCATTGGACGTATTTTTTGTTTTTTTGTTTTATTATCCGCTAAATCGATTTTCGGTCACTTACTGACCATCCTCAGTGCTGTAATATACAATTTAAATTGGTTGGCACTGGTGTCAACAAGCTTAGAGCGATCACATAAACTATTTAAATTGTATATTACAGCGCTGAGGATGGTCACTAAGTGACCTAAAATCGATTTTGCGGATATTAAAACAAAAAAAAAAAAAACAAACAATACGACCAATGCTGTCTCTCCTTCCAAGTATATCCATTATGTGGTCGTGGTGCACAGGGCACTCCATGGAGTCGCCAATCAATACAGGCGTCACCTGCGCTTTTTTCCAGTCGCTCGGGACTTTACGTTGGGCAAGAGATTCGCGATAAATGCAAGCCAAGTAAGGAGCCAATGCAGTAGAGTACTCTCTGTCAAACCGAACTGGAATCCCATCAGGACCTGGCGATTTATTTATTTTCGGCCCATTCAGCTGCTTCACAACCCCACGGATATCTATCACTATGTCCTCCATACGGGAATCTGTACGAGACTGTTTTTGATAGTAAATATTTGTAACACTTTGATCACTGTTCACTCCCATAATCTATTCAAAAGTAATTACTTCAGTCACTTTCTGGTCTCGGCTGACCGGGCACGCACCTTGGACAGCCGCTTCTCGTAGGGCAGGGTGGGGATGTGCGCGCGCAGCCCTTCGAACGCGTCGTTGATGCTCTGCATCCGCCTCCGCTCGCGCAGGTTGGCCGCCTGCCGCTGCTGCACCTGCTGCTGGGGGCAGCGACCGCCCCCGCCGCCCCCGCCGCCCACGGAGCTGCAGCGCCGCCTCCCGGACTGCGACGCCGCCTCCAACGGCCCGCCGCCGCCGCCGGCGCCGCCTCCGGGGGCCGGAGACGTCGCGTGGTTGTGGTGGTGGTGGTTGTGGTTGTGGTGGTGGTGGTGGTGATGGTGGTGGTGTCTGCAGCCATGGTGGTGGAGGTTGTATTGGTGCTGCCTGCACTCACACGGGCGGCGAGGTTATCACGTCTACAGGGGCAGCAGACTCACATACCAGGGGTACTCGTCAAGTGTCAAATACAGTAATCGTGTTGAGAAATAAAACCGCTTTAGCTGTAAAATTCTTTTATTCTCTGCAAGCTGTATTTTTATGTCCTAATCTGTATACACTGATTGGCAAAAATGAAGTGGACCAGCAAACAATAAAGTAGAGTAAAGAAATTTGGGGAATACATTTGTCTACACTACTGGCCATTAAAATTGCCACACCAAGAAGAAATGCAGTTGACAAACGGGTATTCATTGGACAAATATATTATACTAGAACTGACATGTGATTACATTTCCACGCAATTTGAGTGCATAGATCCTGAGAAATCAGTACCCAGAACAACCACCTCTGGCCGTAATAACGGCCTGCGCATTGAGTCAAACAGAGCTCGGATGGCGTGTGCAGGTACAGGTGCCCATGCAGCTTCAACACGATACCACAGTTCATCAAGAGTAGTCACTGGCGTATTGCGACGAGCCAGTTGCTCGGCCACCATTGACCAGGTGTTTTCAATTGGTGAGAGATCTGGAGAATGTGCTGGCCAGAGCAGCATTCGAACATTTTCTGTATCCAGAAAGGCCCGTAGAGGACCTGCATCATGCGGTCGTGCATTATACTGCTGAAATTTAGGGTTTCACAGGGATCGAATGAAGGGTAGAGCCACATTCGCAACATATCTGAAATGTAACGTCCACTGTTCGAAGTGCCGTCAATGCGAACTAGAGGCACCCCATACCATCACGCCGGGTGATACGCCAGCGTGGCGGTGACGAATACACTCTTCCAATGTGCGTTCACCGCGATGTCGCCAAACACGGATGCAACCATCATGATGCTGTAAACAGAACCTGGATTCATCCGAAAAAATGACGTTTTGCCATTCGTGCACCCAGGTTCGTCGTCGAGTACACCATCGCAGGCGCTCCTGTCTGTGATGCAGCGTCAAGGGTAACCTCAGCCACGGTCTCCGAGCTGATAGTCCATACTGCTGCAAACGTCGTCGAACTGTTCGTGCAGACGGTTGTCGTCTTGCAAACGCCCCCATCTGTTGACTCAGGGATCGAGACGTGGCTGCACGATCCGTTACAGCCGTGCGGATAAGATGCCTGTCATCTCGACTGCTAGTGATACGAGGCCGTTGGGATCCAGCACGGCGTTCCGCATTACCCTCCTGAACCCATGGATTCCATATTCTGCTAACACTCATTGGATCTCGAGCAACGCGAACAGCAATCTTGCGATACGATAAACCGCAATCGCGATAGGCTATGCAATCTGACCTTTATCAAAGTCAGAAACGTGATGGTACGCATTTCTCCTCCTTACACGAGGCATCACAACAACGTTTCAACGGTCAACTGCTGTTTGTGTATGAGAAATCGGTTAGAAACTTTCCTCATGTCAGTACGTTGTAGGTGTCTCCACCGGCGCCAATGCTCTGAAAAGCTTATCATTTGCATATCACAGCATCTTCTTCCTGTCGGTTAAATTTCGCGTCTGTAGCACGTCATCTTCGTGGTGTAGCAATTTTAATGGCCAGAAGTGTATATAACATGTTTCGATGGTTAACAGCGCAAGATCACAGGTGAATGTAAGCGCCAGATAAGCCATCGCAAATGTGAAGTGCTGGTACATTGCGCGGGGTAGCCGCGCGGTCTTGGGCGCCTTGTAACGGTTCGCGCGGCTTCCCCTGTACGAGGTTCCACTCCTCCCTCGGGCATGAGTTTGTGTCTTGTCCTTAGCGCAACGAAAAAAGCATGTCAAATTTAAATGAACGCAAAATCCCCAAAATTGGCAAAGTTTTACAGAAGTTCGAAATATGGTGGGTACTTCAATGCGAGATGCTTTTAATAATTTCAACAACGAAATTCTGTCTCGAAATCTGGCAGAAAACCCAAAGAGATTCTGGTCATACAGTAAGCACACCAATGGCAAGACGCAATCAATACCTTCACTGCGAGATAAAAACGGCAGAATTATTAGACACGGTTTTCCGAAACTCCTTCACCAAAGAAGACGAAGTAAATATTCCTGAATTCCAATCAAGAACAACTGCCAAGATGAGAAATATAGAAGTAGACACCCTCGGAGTAACGAAGCAGCTTAAATCACTTAATAAAGGCAAGGCCTCCGGTCCAGATTGTATACCAGTCAGGTTCCTCTCAGAGTATGCTAATAAAGTAGCTCCATATTTAGCAGTTATACACAACACTCGCTCACAGAAAGATCCGTGCCTAAAGACTCGCAAATTGCTCAAGTCACACCAATACCCAAAAAGGGAAGTAGGAGTAATCCGCTGAATTACGGGTCTATATCACTAACGTCGATTTGCAATAGGGTTTTGGAACATATACTATATTCGAACGTTATGAACTACGTCGAAGAAAACGATTTATTGACACGTAGTCATCACGGATTCAGAAAATATCGTTCTTGTGAAACACAACTAGATCTTTATACTCATGAAGTAATAAGTGCTACCGACAGGGGATGTCAAATTGATTCCATATTTTTATATTTCCAGAAAGCTTTCGACACCGTTCCTCACAAGCGTCTTCAAACTGCGTGCCTGCGGAGTATCGCCTCAGTTGTGCAACTGGATTCGTGATTTCCCGTCAGAAAGGTCACAGTTCGTAGTAACAGACGGAAAGTCCTCGAGTGAAACAGAACTAATATCCGGCGTTCCCCAGGGAAGTGTTATACGCCCTCTACTGTTCCACATCTATATTAACGACGTAGGAGACAATCTGAGTAGGCTTCTTAGATTGTTTTCAGATGATGCTGTCATTTACCGTTTTGTAAAGACATCAGATGATCAAAAAGACTTGCAAAATAAGATATCTGAATGGTGCGAAAAGTGGCAATTGACCCCGAATAAGAAAAAGTTATTCATGTGAGTAGTAAAAGAAATCAACTAAATTTCGATTAGCGGTAAGTCGCATAAATCACATAAGTCACATAAATATGAAGGCTGTAAATTCAACTAAATACTTAGGGATTGCAATAACAAATAACCTAAATTGGAACGATGACATAGATAATATTGTGGGTAGAGCAAACCAAAGACTCCGATTCATTGGTTCAAATGGTTCAAATGGCTCTGAGCACTATGGGACTTAACATCTATGGTCATCAGTCCCCTAGAACTTAGAACTACTTAAACTAACCTAAGGACATCACACAACACCCAGCCATCACGAGGCAGAGAAAATCCCTGACCCCGCCGGGAATCGAACCCGGGAACCCGGGCGTGGGAAGCGAGAACGCTACCGCACGACCACGAGATGCGGGCTCCGATTCATTGGCATAGATAATATTGTGGGTAGAGCAAAACAAAGACTCCGATTCATTGGCAGAACACTTAGAAGGTGCAACAGGTCTACCAAAGAGACTGCTTACACCACGCTTGTCCGCCCTATTCCGGAGTATTGCTCCGCGGCGTGGGATCCGCATCAGGTGGGACTGACCGATGATATCGAAAAAGTACAAAGAAGGGCAGCTCGTTTTCTACTATCGCGAAATAGCGGACATAGTGTCACTGACGTGATACGTGAATTGAAGTGGCAATCACTAAAACAAATGCGTTTTTTGTTGCGACGGGATCTTCTCATGAAATTTCAACCACCAGTTTTCTCCTCCGATTGCGGAAACATTCTGTTGGCACCCACCTACATAGGGAGAAATGATCGTCACGATAAAATAAGAGAAATCAGGGCTCGCACAGAAAAATTGAAGTGCTTGTTTTTCCCGCGTGCCTTTCGAGAGTGGAACGGTAGAGAGACAGCTTGAAGGTGGTTCATTGAACCCTCTGCCAGCCACTTTAATGTAAATAGCAGAGTAATCACGTAGATGTAATGTAGTTTAAGGCCGATTAAGTAATGTGTAAGCTTAGGGACCGATGACCCCAGCAGTTTGGTCCCATAGACCATTTTGCTGGTACATTGGCCGGCCGCAGTGGCAGAGCGGTCATAGCCGGTACAGTCTGGAACCGCGCGCCGCTGCAGTCCCAGGTTCTCATACTGCCTCGGGGATGGATGTGTGTGATGTCCTTAGATTAGTTAGCTTTAAGTAGTCCTAAGTTCTAGGGGACTGATGACCTCAGAAGTCAAGTCCCTTAGTGCTCAGAGCCATTTGCTGGTACATTAATAACAGGTGTCAACGCCTGAATGTTAAATGCAAGCACGCAAACGTGCATGCACTACGTTGCACACGTGCCGGATATCAGTTTGTGGGATGGAGTTCCATGCCTGTTGTACTTGGTCGGTCAGTACGTAGATGGCTGATGCAGATTGTGGATGACGCTGGAGTCGTCGTCCGATGATGTCCCATACGTGCTCGATTCGAGACAGATCTGGTGATCGAGCAGGCGAAGGCATCTACAGCATGTTGGGTTACAACAGCGGTATGCGAGCGAGCGTTATCTTGTTGGAAAACATCCCCTGGAATGCTGTTCATGACAGCCGTGGTGGCCGAGCGGTTCTACGCGCTACAGTCTGGAACCGCGCGACCGCTGCAGTCGCAGGTTCTCATCCTGCCTCGGGGGTGGATGTGTGTGATGTCCTTAGGTTAGTTACTTAGGTTTAAGTAGTCCTAAGTTCTAGGGGACTGATGACCTCAGAAGTCAAGTCCCTTAGTGCTCAGAGCCATTTGCTGGTACATTAATAACAGGTGTCAACGCCTGAATGTTAAATGCAAGCACGCAAACGTGCATGCACTACGTTGCACACGTGCCGGATATCAGTTTGTGGGATGGAGTTCCATGCCTGTTGTACTTGGTCGGTCAGTACGTAGATGGCTGATGCAGATTGTGGATGACGCTGGAGTCGTCGTCCGATGATGTCCCATACGTGCTCGATTCGAGACAGATCTGGTGATCGAGCAGGCGAAGGCATCTACAGCATGTTGGGTTACAACAGCGGTATGCGAGCGAGCGTTATCTTGTTGGAAAACATCCCCTGGAATGCTGTTCATGACAGCCGTGGTGGCCGAGCGGTTCTACGCGCTACAGTCTGGAACCGCGCGACCGCTGCAGTCGCAGGTTCTCATCCTGCCTCGGGGGTGGATGTGTGTGATGTCCTTAGGTTAGTTACTTAGGTTTAAGTAGTCCTAAGTTCTAGGGGACTGATGACCTCAGAAGTCAAGTCCCTTAGTGCTCAGAGGCATTTGCTGGTACATTAATAACAGGTGTCAACGCCTGAATGTTAAATGCAAGCACGCAAACGTGCATGCACTACGTTGCACACGTGCCGGATATCAGTTTGTGGGATGGAGTTCCATGCCTGTTGTACTTGGTCGGTCAGTACGTAGATGGCTGATGCAGATTGTGGATGACGCTGGAGTCGTCGTCCGATGATGTCCCATACGTGCTCGATTCGAGACAGATCTGGTGATCGAGCAGGCGAAGGCATCTACAGCATGTTGGGTTACAACAGCGGTATGCGAGCGAGCGTTATCTTGTTGGAAAACATCCCCTGGAATGCTGTTCATGACAGCCGTGGTGGCCGAGCGGTTCTACGCGCTACAGTCTGGAACCGCGCGACCGCTGCAGTCGCAGGTTCTCATCCTGCCTCGGTGGTGGATGTGTGTGATGTCTTTAGATTAGTTAGGTTTAAGTAGTCCTAAGTTCTAGGGGACTGATGACCTCAGAAGTCAAGTCCCTTAGTGCTCAGAGCCATTTGCTGGTACATTAATAACAGGTGTCAACGCCTGAATGTTAAATGCAAGCACGCAAACGTGCATGCACTACGTTGCACACGTGCCGGATATCAGTTTGTGGGATGGAGTTCCATGCCTGTTGTACTTGGTCGGTCAGTACGTAGATGGCTGATGCAGATTGTGGATGACGCTGGAGTCGTCGTCCGATGATGTCCCATACGTGCTCGATTCGAGACAGATCTGGTGATCGAGCAGGCGAAGGCATCTACAGCATGTTGGGTTACAACAGCGGTATGCGAGCGAGCGTTATCTTGTTGGAAAACATCCCCTGGAATGCTGTTCATGACGGCCGTGGTGGCCGAGCGGTTTTTTTTTAATTAGTCATAACATTCCACAGTAGTTCATAATTTTCAACTGACATTTAAAAGTAATAAAACAAACTAAAATTAATTACAGGTTCCTTGACATTTTAGAAAAAAATCCAAGTCTAAACCAGATAGTGATGTTCGTCACTTGGTCGTGTTTGTTTTTCAAAGATCAAATTGTCTCTCGTTTCTTCATGTTCTGAATTGCATCATCGAAAATGGAGTTCACATGACTGTTCTTCTGAGGAAGTTGGCGTATGTATCGTAATAATTATTCATGCGTAGTAGCTTGTGATGCTGGTCGGAAATGTACGTCCAAAAATCTTCTTCGCTCCTTTCTTTACTGGACAGCAGGTAAAATACCGCGTGTCCCTTCAACCAGTTGACGGCATTTTTCTTCCAGGTGGGGTATAGCTCTTCTTCCGGGTATAAAAGGCACGCTGGCGTTATCAAATACGGCGGTTTTCTCTGCATAGTTGCTAATTTTTTTCTGATTGACAACCATATATGATTCGCATTTCCACAGACAAAGGGGAATCAGCCAGGTGAGTGGAATGTAGTCTGGAGTTTGTTGGAAATTTCCTATTCACAAAATAGTACCACAATGACCGCACTTTTGTTGGTAAATACGGGTGGTGTATGTTCCTCCAGACATCATGCCGAGAGTGAGCGACGTATTTTTGTTCTATGATGTTCTCGGTCTGGAAGTTCATTAAGTTTTGGTATATTTTGTTGACTTTGATGACATCTTTCTCGGGTGTTCCCAGTCCAATGTAGCTATATTCTACGAAGAAATGTTTTAGGTGGTAAAGTTCATTTGGGATGTGGTGAACGTCTATTGGGGCGTCCTGGCTGGCCGGCGCTATTTCATTTAACAAGAATGCGGCGACACTGTCGACTGACCTCTTCCACGGTTTATATGTTTTACAGACGTACAATGCTTGTGCCTTATTGTACACGCGGTTCTAGGCGCTTCAGTCTGGAACCGCGCGACCGCTGCGGTCGCAGGTTCGAATCCTGCCTCGGGCATGGATGCCTGTATGATGTCTTTAGGTTAGTTAGGTTTAAGTAGTTCTAAGTTCTAGGGGACTGATGACCTAAGATGTTAAGTCTCATAGTACTTAGAGCCGTTGGGACCATTTGAACACGATGTCGTTGAAACTAAGTCACGTGTTGATAATGGCGTCTCTGTCGCCTTAAAGACATTCTTGATTAACATGAATTCACCACGTCCAATCTCAAAGCTAGCTACGGTCTCGCCGTTAAGCGTGTATTTAAAGCAAACCTGATTACCATCCTCATAGTGGCGCTACTTGCCGTTGCAACTTTTCTTTCCGGACTAGAATCAAAAATATTGTTGATACTGTTCAGAGTATGATGTCTTATGTTTTTAAAGTAATTGCTGTTGGCAGAATTAATGCAATTTCTACATCAAAGATTAGAAAAATTTCAGCGATTAAGAAGAATCGGAGGGAAAATGGTATTCGTGCTGATGTTTTTGGATCATATTCACATTCAAATGGCGATTTTTTTTCTCGGTCAGTAGTTAATTTTTTCGATGGTGCTGTTTCGAGGATTATAACGATTACCGGAATAATAAATCTAATGAAAACTGTTGTGTATACGTGGAAAACGAATCGTGTAGAAAAACGAGGTCTCAAACCTACGATGAAAACGTAATAATGATGTACTCACTGGAGTCATGTCATGATATACATAGCATAAAGACGCTACGTTCATAGTCAGCCCCATGCAACAAATTACTCAAAGACAAAGGAATGGCCTAAAAGTAATAAAAAAAATTCTGGGGAGCTCTCCCGTGAATCTTAAGGAGCAATGAGGAGTACATTTACGTAATGTCACTGTGGGTAATTTTATGTGTATCATGACTTGACTCCAGTCAGTGCGTCTTTTAGGCTATTAGGTTTTCTACATCTAAATCTACATTTATACTCCGCAAGCCACCCAACGGTGGTGGCGGAGGGCACTTTACGTGCCACTGTCGTTACCTCCCTTTCCTGTTCCAGTCGCGTATGGTTCGCGGGAAGAACGACTGTCTGAAAGCCTCCGTGCGCGCTCGAATCTCTCTAATTTTACATTCGTGATCTCCTCGGGAGGTATAAGTAGGGGGAAGCAATATATTCGATACTCCATCCAGAAACGCACCCTCTCGAAACCTCGCGAGCAAGCTACACCGCGATGCAGAGCGCCTCTCTTGCAGAGTCTGCCACTCGAGTTTGTTAAACATCTCCGTAACGCTATCGCGGTTACCAAATAACCCTGTGACGAAACGCGCCGCTCTTCTTTGGATCTTCTCTATCTCCTCCGTCAACCCGATCTGGTACGGATCCCACACTGATGAGCAATACTCAAGTATAGGTCGAACGAGTGTTTTGTAAGCCACCTCCTTTGTTGATGGACTACATTTTCTAAGGACTCTCCCAATGAATCTCAACCTGGCACCCGCCTTACCAACAATTAATTTTATATGATCATTCCACTTCAAATCGTTCCGCACGCATACTCTTAGATATTTTACAGAAGTAACTGCTACCAGTGTTTGTTCCGCTATCATATAATCATACAATAAAGGATCCTTCTTTCTATGTATTCGCAATACATTACATTTGTCTATGTTAGGGTCCGTTGCCACTCCCTGCACCAAGTGCCTATCCGCTGCAGATCTTCCTGCATTTCGCTACAATTTTCTAATGCTGCAACTTCTCTGTATACTACAGCATCATCCGAGAAAAGCCGCATGGAACTTCCGACACTATCTACTAGGTCATTTACATATATTGTGAAAAGCAATGGGCCCATAACACTCCCCTATGTCACGCCAGAGGTTACTTTAACGTCTGTAGACGTCTCTCCATTGATAACAACATGCTGTGTTCTGTTTGCTAAAAACTCTTCAATCCAGCCACACAGCTGGTCTGATATTCCGTAGGCTCTTACTTTGTTTATCAGGCGACAGTGCGGAACTGTTAGGTTTGACATTATCTATTTCCACGTAATTGTTCTTCCACTTATGTATGGATCTGCTCCTGGAGATGGATTGATAAGTGCTGTGAAACCTGTAGTACCTAAGAATAAAATGATTTTACAGCTGAAGCAGTTTTGTTTCTCCACGAGACACATACTGGTTGTGGTTGCCTCCCTAACCCTGACGCCTCTAATTCCGATTTCACGTCGGTCTGTCGCAGAATTATGGAACATGTTTTATACTCAAGACAATTTTGGAAAACGGAATTCTCCTCCATAAAATTCAACATACACTATGTCATCAAAAGCATCCGGACACCTGACTGGAAATGACTTACAAGTTCGTGGCGCCCTCCATCGGTAATGCTGGAATTCAATATGGTGTTGGCCCACCCTTAGCCTTGATGACAGCTCCCACTCTCGCAAGCATACGTTTCTGGAGACTAGAAATCTACTCTGTAGGAATCAGCATGGGTTTCGAAAAAGACGATCGTGTGAAACCCAGCTCGCGCTATTCGTCCACGAGACTCAGAGGGCCATAGACACGGGTTCCCAGGTAGATGCCGTGTTTCTTGACTTCCGCAAGGCGTTCGATACAGTTCCCCACAGTCGTATAATGAACAAAGTAAGAGCATACGGACTATCAGACCAATTGTGTGATTGAAGAGTTCCTAGATAACAGAACGCAGCATGTCATTCTCAATGGAGAGAAGTCTTCTGAAGTAAGAATGATTTCGGGTGTGCCGCAGGGGAGTGTCGTGGGACCGCTGCTATTCACAATATACATAAATGACCTTGTGGATGACATCGGAAGTTCACTGAGGCTTTTTGCGGATGATGCTGTGGTATATCGAGAGGTTGTAACAATGGAAAATTGTACTGAAATGCAGGAGGATCTGCAGCGAATTGACGCATGGTGCATGGAATGGCAATTGAATCTCATGTAGACAAGTGTAATGTGCTGCGAATACATAGAAAGAAATATCCCTTATCATTTAGCTACAATATAGCAGGTCAGCAACTGGAAGCAGTTAATTCCATATATTATGTGGGAGTACGCATTAGGAGTGATTTAAAATGGAATGATCATATAAAGTTGATCGTCGGTAAAGCAGATGCCAGAGTGAGATTCATTGGAAGAATCCTAAGGAAATGCAATCCGAAAACAAAGGAAGTAGGTTACAATACGCTTGTTCGCCCACTGCTCGAATACTGCACAGCAGTGTGGGATCCGTACCAGATAGGGTTGATAGAAGAGATAGAGAAGATCCAACGGAGAGCAGCGCGCTTCGTTACAGGATCATTTAGTAATCGCGAAAGCGTTACGGAGACGATAGATAGACTCCAGTGGAAGACTCTGCAGAAGTTTCGAGAACATACCTTCACTGAAGAGCCAAGCAGTATATTGCTCCCTCCTACGTATATCTCGCGAAGAGACCGTGAGGATAAAATCAGAGAGATTAGAGCCCACACAGAGGCATACCGACAATCTTTCTATCCACGAGCAACACGAGACTGGAATAGAAGGGAGAACCGATAGAGGTACTCAAGGTACCCTCCGCCTCACAGTCAGGTGGCTTACGGAGTATGGATGTAGATGTAGAGGAGAATGGCAGCCCATTCTTCACGGAGTGCTGCACAGGAGAGGTATCGATGTCGGTCGGTGAGGCCTGGCACGAAGTCGGCGTTTCAAAACATCCCAAAGGTGTTCTATAGGATTCAGGTTAGGACTCTGTGGGGGCTAGTCTATTACAGGGATGTTATTGTCGTGTAACCACTCCGCCACACACCGCGCATTATGAAGAAATGCTCGATCGTGTTGAAAGATGCAATCGCCGTCCTCGAATTGCTCACCAAAAGTGGCAAGCAAGAAGGTGCTTAAAGCATCAATGTAGGGCTGTGCTGTGATAGTGCCACGCAAAACAACAAGAGGAGCAAGCCCACTCCATGAAAAACACGACCACGCCATAACACCACCGCCTCCGAATTGTACTGTTGGCACTACGCACGCTGGCAGATGACGTTCACCAGGCATTCGTCATACCCACACCCTGCATCGGATCGCCACATTGTGTACCGTGATTCGTCACTCCACACAACGTTTTTCCGCTGTTCAGTCGTCCAATGTTTACGCTCCTTACATCAGGCGAGGCGTAGTTTGGCATTTACCGGTGTGATGTGTGGCTTATGAGCCGCAACTCGACCGTGAAATGCAAGTTTTCTCACCTCCCGCATAACTGTCATAGAACTTGCTGTGGATCCTGATGCAGTTTGGAATTCCTGTGTGAGGGTCTGGATAGACGTCTGCCTATTACATGCTACAACCCCCTTCAACTGTCGGCGGTCTCTGTCAGTCTACAGACGAGGTCGGCCTGTACGCTTTTGTGCTGTACGTGTCCCTTCACGTTTCCACTTCCCTATCACATCGGAAACAGTGGACCTAGGGATGTTTAGAAGTGTGGAAATCTCGCGTACAGACGTATGACGCAAGTGAGACCCAATCACCTGACCACGTCCGAAGTCCGTGAGTTCCGCGGAGCGCCCCATTCTGCTCTCGCTGAGGTCGCTGATAGGGAGTACCTGGCAGAAGGTGGCAGTACAATCCACCTAATATGGGGTGTCCGGATACTTTTGATCACATAGTGTAAATTCCACAAACAGAGATATTGCGAAACCCAGGTCGCTCTATTCCTCCACGAGATCCACAGAGCTGTAGACAAGGGCTCTCAGAATGAAATTCACACTCTCAAAAAAATGGCTCAAATGGCTCTGAGCACTATAGGACTTAACATCTGTGGTTATCACTCGCCTAGAACTTACAACTACTTAAACCTATCTAACCTAAGGACATCACACACATCCATGCCCGAGGCAGTATTCGAACCTGCGACTAGCCGGCCGCTGTAGCCGTGCGGTTCTAGGCACTCCAGTCCGGAGCCGCGCTGCTGCTACGGTCGCAGGTTCGAATCCTGCCTCGGGCATGGGTGTGTGTGACGTCCTTAGGTTAGTTAGGTTTCAGTAGTTCTAAGTTCTAGGGGGCTGATGACCACAGCAGTTGAGTCCCATAGTGCTCAGAGCCATTTGAACCTGCGACTGTAGCGGGCACGCGGTTCCAGACTGAAGCGCCTAAAACCGCACGGCCACATCGGCCGGCGAAATTTACACTCTACAGTAGAGTGTACGCTGATATGAAACCGTGCCAGATTAAAACTGTGCGCCAAACCGTCACTCGAACTAAGGTCCTCTGCCCTTTCACAGGCGAGTGCTCTACTCAAGCACGAGCTCTGGCCTGCGAAAAGCAGAGGACTCGAGTTCGAGTCTCGCTCCAGCACACAGTTTTAATCTGCCAGGAAGTTTCATATCGGCACACACTCCACTGCAGAGTGAAAAATTCGTTCTGGAAACATCCCCCAGGCTGTGAAGTTTGGAAGGTAGGAGAGTAGTTATTGGCGGAAGGAAAGTTGCGACGACCGCTCGTGAGTCGTGCTTGGGTAGCTCCGCCGATGGAGCGAAAGGCAAAGGTGCCGGGTTCGGGTCCCGGTGAGGCAGACAGTTTTCATCTGCCAGGAAGTTTCAAGGGCACCCCGATTGATGCCGTGTTCCTTGACTTCAGGAAGGCATTTCACACCGTCTCGCACTGCCGTTTAGTGAAAAAATAAAAAATAAAAAAAAAAAACAATTCGAGCTTTCCGAGCTGGTAGGTTGACTTGCTGCGAGCGGACCAAACTGCGAGGTCATCGGTCCCATCGCATTAGGTAAGGATGAGGAAGGAAGTCGACCGTGCACTTTCAAAAGAACCATCCCGGCATGTGCCTCGAGTGATTCAGAGAAATTACGGAAAACCTAAATCACGATGGCCAGACGCGGGTTTGAACCGTCGTCCTCCCGAATGCGAGTCCAGTGTGCTAACCTCACCACTGCACCACCTCGCTGTGTTGCTTACCGAGCATCGGACCAGGTTTGAGACTGGATTCAAGACTTCCTTGCAGACAGAACTAAACACGTCGCCCTTAACGGAACACAATCGACATATGTAAAGGTAATTTGCGGAGTGCCCCAAGGAAGTATTTACGTATAAATGTTCTAGTAGAAAGCGCAGGACCCATTGTAAGACTGTTCGCAGATGATGATCAGGTTGTCTATAACAAAATAGTAACGCCAGAAAACAAGATCGATCTGCAGAATCATCTAGAGAGGGCTCATCAATGGTGCAGGGTCTGGCAGAAGACCTTGAAGGTGAATAAGTGTAACATACTGTTTATAGATACCAAAATATATCCATTACAGTACAACTATAATGTTTTTGCTGTGGTCTTCAGTCCTGAGACTGGTTTGATGCAGCTCTCCATGCTACTCTATCCTGCGCAAGCTTCTTCATCTCCCAGTACCTACTGCAGCCTACATCCTTCTGAATCTGCTTAGTGTATTCATCTCTTGGCCTCCCTCTACGATTTTTACCCTCCACGCTACCCTCCAATGCTAAATTTGTGATCCCTTGATGCCTCAGAACATGTCCTACCAACCGATCCCTTCTTCTAGTCAAGTTGTGCCACAAACTCCTCTTCTCCCCAACTCTATTCAGTACCTCCTCATTAGTTATGTGATCTACCCATCTAATCTTCAGCATTCTTCTGTAGCACCACATTTCGAAGTCTTCTATTCTCTTCTTGTCTAAACTATTTATCGTCCATGTTTCACTTCCATACATGGCTACACTCCATACAAATACTTTAAGAAACGACTTCCTGACACTTAAATCTATACTCGATGTTAACAAACTTCTCTTCTTCAGAAATGCTTTCCTTGCCATTGCCAGTCTACATTTTATATCCTCTCTTCTTCGACCATCATCAATTATTTTGCTCCCCAAATAGCAAAACTCCTTTACTACTTTAAGTGTCTCATTTCCTAATCTAATCCCCTCAGCATCACCCGATTTAATTTGACTACATTCCATTATCCTCGTTTTGCTTTTGTTGATGTTCATCTTATACTCCTTTCAAGACACTATCGATTCCGTTCAACTGCTGTTCTAAATCCTTTGCTGTCTCTGACAGAATTACAATGTCATTAGTGAACCTCAAAGTTTTCATTTCTTCTCCATGGGTAGAAAATCAGATGCACATAATTACCAGCATTTGTAGCATAGTCAACATAAAATCTTACGGGGATACCGTCTGGGCCAGATGCCTTCCTGGCGTCTAAGGATCTTAACTGTTTTACAGTCCCAGATACACTAAACAGGATGTCAGCCATCCTTTCGTTTGTTCGATAGTTGGAAGGGAGAATGGTGCTGCTGTCCTCTATCGTAAACGAGGTTTTGAAAGCTAGGTTTAGAATTTCGGCCATCTGTTTATCATCATCAGTTACATTACCCGTACTGTCAGCGAGAGAAGGTATTGAATTATTTGTAGCGTTCATAGATTTCACGTACGACCAACATTTTTTGGGGTTATTTATGGAGTCTGCAGGTAAAATATTGCTTTCAAATTCGTTAACAGAGTCTTTCATTGTCCTTCTGACAGATGCTTTCATTTCGCATAATTTCTGTTTGTCAGTGGGGCAGTGAGTACGTTTAAAACGACTGTTGCTTTCTCAGCAATTTCCTAACTTGTTTGTATGGGGATTGAGTAGTGAGTTGAGAGTCTGGTGCAAAGGCTATGCTAGGCTGGGCTAGTCTAGGCTTGGCTAGTCTAGGCTGGTCTAGTCTAGGCTGGGCTAGTCTAGGCTGGGCTAGTCTAGGCTGGGCTAGTCTAGGCTGGGCTAGGCTAGGCTGGGCTAGGCTGGGCTATAGGCTGGGCTAGTCTAGGCTGGGCTAGTCTAGGCTGGGCTATTCTAGGCTGGGCTATTCTAGGCTGGGCTAGTCTAGGCTGGGCTAGTCTAGGCTGGGCTAGTCTAGGCTGGGCTAGTCTAGGCTGGTCTAGGCTGGGCTAGTCTAAGCTGGGCTAGTCTAGGCTTGGCTAGTCTAGGCTGGTCTAGTCTAGGCTGGGCTAGTCTAGGCTGGGCTAGTCTAGGCTGGGCTAGGCTAGGCTGGGCTAGTCTAGGCTGGGCTAGTCTAGGCTGGGCTAGTCTAGACTGGGCTATTCTAGGCTGGGCTATTCTAGGCTGGGCTAGTCTAGGCTGGGCTAGTCTAGGCTGGGCTAGTCTAGGCTGGGCTACTCTAGGCTGGGCTAGTCTAGGTTGGGCTAGTCTAGGTTGGGCTAGTCTAGGCTGGGCTGGGCTGGGCTAGGCTAGGCTGGGCTGGGGTAGTCTAGGTTGGGGTAGTCTAGGCTGGGCTGGGCTAGGCTGGGCTGGGCTAGTCTAGGCTGGTCTAGTCTAGGCTGGTCTAGGCTGGGCTAGTGTAGGCTGGTCTAGTCTAGGCTGGGCTAGTCTAGGCTGGGCTCGTCTAGGCTGGGCTATAGGCTGGGCTAGCCTAGGCTGGGCTAGGCTAGGCTGGGCTAGTCTAGGCTGGGCTAGGCTAGGCTGGGCTAGGCTAGGCTGGGCTAGGGTAGGCTGGGCTAGGCTAGTCGTGACAGCTACCTGTGAGCGGGTAGCAGCAGGAATCGCGAGTGGGCGTTCTCCTGGTCGCTGTGGCAGCTGCTCGACGAGCTGTCGTCGACGTCCGCGTCTTCGGCGCCGCGCCGCTGTCCGCCCCCACGCCTCGCCCTCCGCCGCAGAGCGTCGCACGACGCGGCCGAGGAGCCCGCCTCCCCGCCGCCCCCGCCGCCCCCCGCCACGTCGTCGTCGTCCTCTTCGTCCTCCTCGTCGTCTTCGTCGTCGTCGTCGTCGTCGTCAGCGTCGTCGTCCATGTCGTCGTCGTAGAGGAAGAGATCCGCGGTGGAAGACGTGGTCGACGAGCAGGACCCACCCGTCGACAGCGGCCCGGGGGCGGACAGCGAAGGCGGCACCGCGCCGGCGGGGGTGGCAGGGGCGGCGCCGGGCGCCAGCGGGGGCGGCGCCGCCTCGCCCAGCACGGGGAAGTGCAGCATCCGTGCCGCGCTGCAAGAAGAAACGACACAGTGGCGAATGCTGTCAGCACCTGGCCTATATACAATGAAGTAGTGTTACGCGAAGCTCCGCACGCCTACCACAAGTTTTGTTATGGTTTGATGGTGACGACAAACGTACCGCCGTTTGAGGCTCGTACAGATTCCCTTATGGAGGACATAGTGATAGACATCCCTGGGGTTGTGAAGTAGCTGAATGGGTTGAAAATAAATAAATCGCCAGGTCCTGATGGGATTCCAGTTCGGTTTCACAGAGAGTACTCTACTGCATTGGCTCCTTACTTGGCTTGCATTTACCGCGGATCTCTTGCCCAACGTAAAGTCCCGAGCGACTGGAAAAAAGCGCAGGTGACGCCTGTATATATGAAGGGTAGAAGGACGGATCCTCAAAATTACAGACCAATATCCTTAACATCGGTTTGTTGCAGCATATTCGAACATATTCTCAGTTCGAATATAAAGAATTTCCTTGAGACAGAGAAGTTGCTGTCCAGGTATCAGCGCGGCTTTAGAAAGCATCGCTCCTGCGAAACGCAACTCGCCCTTTTTTCACATGATATCTTGCGAACCATGGATGAAGGGTATCAGACGGATGCCATATTCCTTGACTTCCGGGAAGCGTTTGACTCGGTGCCACACTGCAGACTCCTAACTAAGGTACGAGCATATGGGATTGGTTGCCAAGTATGTGAGTGGCTCGAAGACTTCTTAAGTAATAGAACCCAGTACGTTGTCCTCGATGGTGAGTGTTCATCGGAGGTGAGGGTATCAACTGGAGAGCCCCAGGGAAGTGTGGTATGTCCGCTGCTCTTTTCTATCTACATAAATGATCTTTTGGATAGGGTGGCTAGCAATGGGCGGCTGTTTGCTGATGATGCTGTGGTGTACAGGAAGGTGTCGTCGTTGAGTGGCTGTAGGAGGATACAAGATGACTTGGACAGGATTTGTGGTTGGTGTAAAGAATGGCAGCTAACTCTAAATACAGATAAATGTAAATTAATGCAGATGAATAGGAAAAAGAATCCCGTAATGCTTGAATACTCCATTAGTAGTGTAGCGCTTGACACAGTCACGTCGATTAAATACTTGGGTACTGCTCGAGCATTTGGGATCCCTATCAGGTCGGATTGAGGGAGGGCATAGAAGCAATTCAGAGGCGGGCTGCTAGATTTGTTACTGGTAGGTTTGATCATGACGCGAGTGTTACGGAAATGCTTCAGGAACTCGGGTGGGAGTCTCTGGAGGAAAGGAGGCGTTCTTTTCGTGAATCGCTACTGAGGAAATTTAGAGAACCAGCATTTGAGGCTGACTGCAGTACAATTTTATTGCCGCCAACTTATATTTCGCGGAAAAACCACAAAGATAAGGTAAGAGAGATTAGGGCTTGTACAGAGGCATATAGGCAGTCATTTTTCCCCCGTTCTGTTTGGGAGTGGAACATGGAGAGAAGATGTTATTTGTGGTACGAGGTACCCTCCGCCACGCACCGTATGGTGGATTGCGGAGTATGTATGTAGATGTAGATGTTCGGTTTGTGGGGCGCTGAACTGCGCGCTCATCAGCGCCCATACAAAGGCCCAGTTCTTACTCACTCCAAAATTTATACCCAATCGACTGTCACCAATGGTGGGAATGATGATGTAATGTTGAGGAAAACACAAACATCCAGTCTCTGGGCATTTTTTTTACGGTGAGTGATGGTCACTAAGTAAGTTACTGTACGCGCGGTAACGTCAGATTTCGACACGTCAGCCTGTTTGGGTCAGCATAACTCATCGTAGAAGTGACGATGGAAATAAAACAACCAGTGGAATCAAAATTCAAGGTGAAAGGATAAGTGATGCGATTCGCTGATGACATTGCTATACTGACTGAAAGCAAAGAAGAATTACTTGATCTGCTGAATAAAATGAATAGTGTACAGAATATGGATTGAGAGTAAACCGGAGAAAGGCGGAAGTAATGAGAAGTAGCAGAAATGAGAACTGCGAGAAACTTAACAACGGGATTGATAGTCACGAAGAAGATGAAGATATAGGAATTCCGCTACATAGGCCACAAAATAACCAATGATGGACGGAGCAATGAGGACATCAAAAGCAGACTAGCAATGGCAAACAGAGCATTCCTGGCCAAGAGAAGGCTACTAGTTCCAAACATGGGCATAAATTTGAGGAGGAAATTTCTGAGGATCTGCGTTTGGAGCACAGCATTGTAAGGTAGTGAAACGTGGACTGTGGGAAAACCAGAACAGAAGAGAATCGAGGCGTATGAGATGTCATGTTACACACGAATGCTGAAAATTAGGTACTGTAATGAAAGAGGCGGTTTTGCACAGGGACAGAGAGGAAAGGAATATATGGGAAACACTGATAAGGAAAGGGGATGCCCCAACCCCTCCCCCCCACTCCAGTACACCTCTTGCAGTATGCCGATGACACCGCATTCCTCACCCTCGCTCCTACCTTCCAACGGTCCCAACGCCTTGTCCAGAATCACCTTGACCTTTTTACCACATGGTGTAACCAGTGGCTCCTGAAAATCAATCCTTCCAAGGCCCAGGCAATCATCGTAGGTCGTACCACTCGCTCCTTCCAGCTCCTTGATATCTCCCTTACCATCTGTGCTCGTTCTGTCTGCCTCGCCCCCAGCCTCACCTACCTTGGCCTCACCATTGACCGTCACCTCACCTGGATCCCTCATCTCCACTGTATCCAATCCGAAGCCCACAACTGCCTCCGACTCCTCAAACCCCTCTCTGGCCGGACATGGGGGTTGCACCCCTCTACCATCCTCCACACCTACAAATCCTTAATCCGTCCCATCCTCTGTTATGCCAGTCCCGCCTGGATATCGCCCCCCCCCCCCCCCCAAATTCTATAAGTCCCTCCAGATCTTCGAGCATCATGCACTCCGCCTCACCTTCAAAAATGGTTCAAATGGCTCTGAGCACTATGGGACTCAACTTCTGAGGTCATTAGTCCCCTAGAACTTAGAACTAGTTAAACCTAACTAACCTAAGGACATCACAAACATCCATGCCCGAGGCAGGATTCGAACCTGCGACCGTAGCGGTCTTGTGGTTCCAGACTGCATCACCTTTAACCGCACGGGCCTCGCCTTCCGTATATGCCTCCCGTCCCCCACGCGGATCCTCTACGACCTCATTCCTTTCCCTCATCTGCTCCTATTCCTCAAACATATCCGCATACTCTACACCTCCCGCCGCCTTGATCCCCCTCACCCCCTGGTTGCTCCTCTCCTCTCCCATCCCCGCCCCCTGCCACGCCTTCACTGTTGTGTCCCCCCTGCCCTCCATCTCTACACCCTTCATCTCCTTTCCCAAGGTGGCTTCCATCAACTCCCCCATCCTGGATGATGCCCTCTCTCCCTCCATTTATCCATTTATCCCTATCAACTCTGATCCTCACCCCCCCTCCTTTCCTCTGTCCTTTTCCTGGGCTCCCTCTCCCCCCCTACCCTCTCTCTGCCCCCCTTCTCCCCCCCAAGTCATTTCCCTCCTCTGCCTTTTTCCATTCCCTCTCACGTCTGCCCTGCCAACCCCCCCTTATGCGTCCTCTCCCTCCTTTGGTTCCCCCCTTTCGTTTTTCTTCTCCTCCCTCCTTGTTTTCCCCCTCATCCGTCCAGGTTCCCCCCCCCCCCCCGCCACACCTGCCCTCGGCTAGGGTGTGTCATCTTTGTGCCGACATTTTCGTGCAGTGTTTACAGTGAGTGTTCAGTGTTGTGTGTCTTTTCAGAAGTGTTGCGACCGGACATCATACTGTCACTGGGTGTGATTTTTTTTATCTCTTGCGAACAGAAATCAGACTGTCTCCATGTTTTTTAATTGTCTGGCTACTATGTTACTTGCCTAATTCCTGTGTATTTTACTAGCATTGCCAACCCTTTGCTTTACGTTTTAACTTTCCACAACTTTCCGCCATTTTACAATCTAAGTCACCGTTTTAACGCCTGCTTTTATTGTTTCTTCTCTTCTTCTTACATTTTAAAAAGTCTGTAGGCTGCAGAGCAGCGTAATAAGCTGCTGCCAGCCCGCCCCATTCGGGGGGAATCGAAATTCAGTAAAGGAAAAAAAAAGAAGAAAAAGGAGAAGGGACAGGATAATAGGACATCTGTTAAGACATCAGGGAATGACTTCCATGGTACTAGAGGGAACTGTAGCAGGGAAAACTGTAGAGGTAGACAGAGATTGGAATACGTCAAGCAGATAATTGAGGATGTAGGTTCAAAGTGCTACTCTGAAGTGAAGAGGTTGGCACAGGAAAGGAATTTGTGGCAGGTCGCATCAAACCAGTCAGAAGACTGATGACTCAAAAAAAAAAGAAGAAGAAGAAGAAGAAAGATGGTCATGATATGGGCACTGGAGAAGGAAAGGAACACCGTTTACGATGAAATGAACACTCTTAGCTTCTTACAGGCGTTGACATACGTGAACGCGGACAGATGAAAATGTGTGCCCCGACTGGGACTCGAACCCGGGATCTCCTGCTTACATGGCAGACGCTCTGTCCAACTTATTTTTTATTTTTTTTTTTATTATTCATTTTGTTCGATACTGCTAGTTGCGTTTGGTCTGGGCGGACGTCACAAGACATCCGTTCAAGTTGATCGTTAATTCCTTGACTCAGTTTTTTTATTACAGAGAGCAGGCAGCCCTCTGACCGAACACGCTGAGCTACCGTGCCGGCTATTCATCTGAGCCACCGAGGACACAGAGGATAGTGCAACTGCAGGGATTTATCTCTGGCACACCTCCTGCGAAACCCACATTCTCCACCTATTGTCCCGCACTACATTCGTAGTGCCCCCGTCCATTTTACTCATTACTCGCGGCGCGTTGCCGACTCCCGTAAGAGTTCGGGCACTGTTTGTGCATTCGCACAGAAGGAAAAGATGGAAGATGGTCAAGTGGCCGGTGAGCCTTAACTATATATATATATACTGTTCTTTCGGACATGTCCGAAAGAACAGATACCATCTTAGTATATATATAAGGAACACCGTACCACAAGAACGTCTTAGCAAACTTGTACCCACCATGTACTGCCATCCGTGGTCATCACACACCATATTAAGAACCATGACCCATTTTTTGCAATGTCCAGCGGACCATCATGAATAGTGGTGACTTCAGTTTAATTATTGTCTGTGAATAAAAGTGTCATTTCTGTTCGTCTCATAGCATACTTATTTCAGTTAACTTCAGTACTATACTGTAGCACATCATTCAGTGTATGGTCCAAGTTTCAAAGAGCTGTCTATGAAGGACATTCAGTTACTAATTGACCACATTCTTTTTCTCGGCCAGTTTAGGATGAAAACATTCCGGAATTTGTTGTGGGACACCGTGGAATATCCCGTTTTAGCCCCTGCAGTTTCGTAACTCCCGATAGGTGGCAGCACTATATGTAACCTTCAAAATGGTGTCTCTAAGGGAGTTGCAGCTGTCCTTTGGCAGAACACCAGAGCATCGCAAATAGGGGCATACAGAACGTCTATGGAGGCGTGGCAGTGAACAAAAGCACGTTGAGTCGTTGGGCGAGGCGTCTGTCAAAATCGCAGCAAGGTAGCGCAAACCTGTCCAATCTCCCGCGGCAGTGAACAAACGTACGTTGAGTCATTGGGCGGGGCGTCTGTCAGCATCGCAGCAAGGTAGCGCAAACCTGTCCGATCTCACACGTCAGTGAACAAAAGCGCGTTGAGTCGTTGGGCGAGGCGTCTGTCAGCAGCGCAGCAAGGTAGCGCAAACCTGTCCGATCTCCCACGGCAGTGAGCAAAAGCACGTTGAGTCGTTGAGCGAGGCGTCTGTCAGCATCGCAGCAAGGTAGCGCAAACCTGTCAGATCTCTTGCGGCAGTGAACAAAATGGTTCAAATGGCTCTGAGCACTATGGGACTTAACAGCTGTGGTCATCAGTCCCCTAGAACTTAGAACTACTTAAACCTAACAAACCAAAGGACCTCACACACATCCATGCCCAAGGCAGGATTCGAACCTGCGACCGTAGCAGTCATACGGTTCCGGACTGTGCGCCTAGAACCGCGAGACCACCGCGGCCGGCGCGGCAGTGAACAAAAGCACGTTGAGTCGTTGGGCGGGACGTCTGTCAGCATCGCAGCAAGGTAGCGCAAACCTGTCCGATCTCCCGCGGCAGTGAACAAAAGCGCGTTGAGTCGTTGGGCGAGTCGTCTGTCATCAGTGCAGCAAGGTAGCGCAAACCTGTCCGATCTCCCGCGGCAGTGAACAAAAGCACGTTGAGTCGTTGGGCGAGGCGTCTGTCAGCAGCACAGCAAGGTAGCGCAAACCTGTCCGATCTCCCGCGGCAGTGAACAAAAGCACATTGAGTCGTTGGGTGGGATGTCTGTCAGCATCGCAGCAATGTAGCGCAAACCTGTCCGATCTCCCTCGGCAGTGAACAAAAGCACGTTAAGTCGTTGGGCAGGGCGTCTGTCAGTAGCGCAGCAAGGTAGCGCAAACCTGTCCGATCTCCCGCGGCAGTGAACAAAAGCACATTGAGTAGTTGGTCGAGGCGTCTGTCAAAATCGCAGCAAGGTAGCGCAAACCTGTCCGATCTCCCGCGGCAGTGAACAAAAGCACGTTGAGTCGTTGGGCGGGACGTCTGTCAGCATCGCAGCAAGGTAGCGCTAACCTGTCCGATCTCCTGTGGCAGTGAACAAAAGCACGTTGAGTCGTTGGGCGAGGCGTCTGTCAGCAGCGCAGCAAGGTAGCGGTAACCTGTCCGATCTCCCGCGGCAGTGAACAAAAGCACATTGAGTCGTTGGGTGGGATGTCTGTCAGCATCGCAGCAATGTAGCGCAAACCTGTCCGATCTCCCTCGGCAGTGAACAAAAGCACGTTAAGTCGTTGGGCAGGGCGTCTGTCAGTAGCGCAGCAAGGTAGCGCAAACCTGTCCGATCTCCCGCGGCAGTGAACAAAAGCACATTGAGTAGTTGGTCGAGGCGTCTGTCAAAATCGCAGCAAGGTAGCGCAAACCTGTCCGATCTCCCGCGGCAGTGAACAAAAGCACGTTGAGTCGTTGGGCGGGACGTCTGTCAGCATCGCAGCAAGGTAGCGCTAACCTGTCCGATCTCCCGTGGCAGTGAACAAAAGCACGTTGAGTCGTTGGGCGAGGCGTCTGTCAGCAGCGCAGCAAGGTAGCGGTAACCTGTCCGATCTCCCGCGGCAGTGAGCAAAAGCACGTTGAGTCGTTGAGCGAGGCATCTGTCAGCGTCACAGCAAGGTAGCGCAAACCTGTCAGATCTCTTGTGGCAGTGAACAAAATGGTTCAAATGGCTCTGAGCACTATGGGACTTAACAGCTGTGGTCATCAGTCCCATAGAACTTAGAACTACATAACCTAACTAACCTAAGGACATCACATACATCCATGCCCGAGGCAGGATTCGAACCTCTGACCATAGAAGTCACACGTTCCGGACTGTGCGCCTAGAACCGCGAGACCACCGCGGCCGGCGCGGCAGTGAACAAAAGCACGTTGAGTCATTGGGTGGAACGTCTGTCACCATCGCAGCAAGGTAGCGCATACCTGTCCGATCTCCCGCGGCAGTGAACAAAAGCACGTTGAGTCCTTGGGCGGAACGTCTGTCAGCATCGCAGCAAGGTATCGCAAACCTGTCCGATCTCCCGCGGCAGTGAACAAAAACACGTTGAGTCGTTGGGCGAGGCGTCTGTCAGCAGCGCAGCAGGGTAGCGCAAATCTGTCCGATCTCCCGCGGCAGTGAACAAAAGCATGTTGAGTCGTTGGGTGAGGCATCTGTCAAAATCGCAGCAAGGTAGTGGAAACCTGTCCGAACTCCCACGGCAGTGAACAAAAGGACGTTGATTCGTTGGGCGAGGCATCTGTCAAAATCGCAGTAAGGTAGCGCAAACCTGTCCGATTTCCCGCGGCAGTGAACAAAAGCACGTTAACTCGTTGGGCGACACATCTGTCAGCAGCACAGCAAGGTAGCGCAAACCTGTCCGATCTTCCGCGGCAGTGAACAAAAGCACGTTGAGTCGTTGGGCGGGACGTCTGTCAGCATCGCAGCAAGGTAGCGCAAACCTGTCCGATCTCCCTCGGCAGTGAACAAAAGCACGTTGAGTCATTGGGCGAGGCGTCTGTCAGCAGCGCAGCAAGGTAGCGCAAACCTGTCCGATCTCCCGCGGCAGTGAACAAAAGCACGTTGAGTCGTTGGGCGGGGCGTCTGTCAGTAGCGCAGCAAAGTAGCGCAAACCTGTCTGATCTCCCGCGGCAGTGAACAAAAGCACATTGAGTCGTTGGTCGAGGCGGCTGTCAAAATCGCAGCAAGGTAGCGCAAACCTGTCCGATCTCCCGCGGCAGTGAACAAAAGCACGTTGAGTCGTTGGGCGGGACGTCTGTCAGCATCGCAGCAAGGTAGCGCAAACCTGTCCGATCTCCCGCGTTAGTGAATAAAAGCACGTTGAGTCGTTGGGTGAGGCGTCTGTCAAAATCGCAGCAAGGTAGCGCAATCCTGTCCGATCTCCTGCGGCAGTGAACAAAAGCATGTTGAGTCGTTGGGCGAGGCGTCTGTCAGCACCGCAGCAAGGTAGCGCAAACCTGGCCGATCTCCGGCGGCAGTGAACAAAAGCACGTTGAGTCGTTGGGCGAGGCGTCTGTCAGCAGCGCAGCAGGGTAGCGCAAACCTGTCCGATCTCCCGCGGCAATGAACAAACGCACGTTGAGTCGTTGGGCGGGGCGTCTGTCAGCATCGCAGCAAGGTAGCGCAAACCTGTCCGATCTCCCGCGGCAGTGAACAAAAGCGCGTTGAGTCGTTGGGCGAGGCGTCTGTCAGCAGTGCAGCAAGGTAGCGCAAACCTGTCCGATCTCCTGCGGCAGTGAGCAAAAGCACGTTGAGTCGTTGAGTGAGGCGTCTGTCAGCATCACAGCAAGGTAGCGCAAACCTGTCAGATCTCTTGCGGCAGTGAACAAAATGCTTCAAATGGCTCTGAGCACTATGGCACTTAACAGCTGTGGTCATCAGTCCCCTAGAACTTAGAACTACTTAAACCTAACTAACCTAAGGACATCACACACATCCATGCCCAAGGCAGGATTCGAGCCTGCGACTGTAGCAGTCATACGGTTCCGGACTGTGTGCCTAGAACCGCGAGACCACCGCGGCCGGCGCGGCAGTGAACAAAAGCACGTTGAGTCATTGGGCAGGATGTCTGTCAGCATTGCAGCCAGGTAGCGCAAAACCTGTCCGATCTCCCGCGGCAGTGATCCAAAGCACATTGAGTCGTTGGGTGGGATGTCTGTCAGCATCGCAGCAATGTAGCGCAAACCTGTCCGATCTCCCTCGGCAGTGAACAAAAGCACGTTGAGTCGTTGGGCGGGGCGTCTGTCAGTAGCGCAGCAAGGTAGCGCAAACCTGTCCGATCTCCCGCGGCAGTGAACAAAAGCACATTGAGTAGTTGGTCGAGGCGTCTGATAAAATCGCAGCAAGGTAGCGCAAACCTGTCCGATCTCCCGCGGCAGTGAACAAAAGCACGTTAAGTCTTTGGGTGGGACATCTGTCAGCATCGCAGCAAGGTAGCGCTAACCTGTCCGATCTCCCGCGTCAGTGAACAAAAGCACGTTGAGTCGTTGGGCGAGGCGTCTGTCAGCAGCGCAGCAAGTTTGTAACGTTTTAGCTTTAATTTTGGTATGCTGGAAGCGTTACTGCTAGCCAATAGATAATGAAAGCGGGTTGAAAGCCGTGCGCCGTCTGGGGAGGTTAACCGTGCGTTTTCTGGGCACACTGTTTCAGCAGGTAACTAGTCTTGGTTTACCACATTACCCATCAGACTAACATTGATTATAATCATTTACAGTCACACAACAACCGGTAATATATATATATATATATATATATATATATATATATATATATATATATATATATATATATATATATAAGGAGAATTTAAATAAAAAGCAAGAAATCAGTTTATATTTGCAAATTTATTTTAAAGATTGTTCATTGAAATTTCAGCATATTATATGTGAGTTATAACTGAGCTGGTGCCTTATTTACGATTGTGAAAATGTGAGATTGGAATCTTACTGAACACATAAAATATGGAGCCAAGATTGGGAGACTGGATACAACACTGCATTCATAAAACAACACACAAAGAACATTGAAACACATGCAAGAGAAAGTTAGTCACTACAAACAGATTCAAATTTTTACCCAAAGAATTTACTTTCGTAGCACAATCCTGTCCGTCATGTAATTACCACACACTGGTATACTAAATTCATATTAACTCTTTGTGAAATCTTCCCAAGAAGAATAGCTGAGGGCTACTTTGATGATTACCACATGCTTCACGTGGTCAACTTGGTTTACAGAAAGGGTATAACTCCACAATAATTTAGATAATAAAAATAAATTAGATCCAAAAGCAATTGACAAAAGAAAAACCTTGAACTGGTTACTAACGTCTTACTATTAACCTGATGGGTCAAACAGTTATATAACCACGTGGTACTGGTCTCACAAAGTACACCCCACGTGGGTTGAACATAAAGAAAAGTTGCTATATTGAAAATATTATCAAGACCAGACGTTATAATCACACAAGCATTCGCATTTAAGATTGATCTTAGAGTTACTGACCAACACGTGGTTCCACTTTACTCACAAACTAGTAACAAAGCAACTACCGGAAAATAATCTGAACTGGACACGAGAATTACACTCCGCTGCAGTTAAAGATAACCTTACATATTTTAGAGCTAACCCGAAATAAACGGTGATTAAATTCTCAGGCTGAACTTAACAATTCCATTGTCCTACGGACTCAGCAGACACGCGCTTAGCCAGAGATCTTACCATTTCAGACGCTCGCTACCGCCAGACTGCAACTGCCTACTGCTAGACTGCTACCCTCCAACTGCTAGACTGCAACTGCCTACTGCCAGACTGCTACTCTCCAACTGCCTACCCCCGAGCGTGCTCCCTGAGGGTCGCTCACAAAGACAAACGGAAGGGGCCAGAGGGGCAGCTTCCTATACCAACCTGACAACGGACGGACCGGACCATACTAAGAATAGAAACCTCTCTGCTTTTAGGAACCGTAGCTACCTGTTCCGACGTTGGTCCTACTGTTCTCTAGCAGACAGCCTTGTCTGCTACCCTCAAGCATGCAACTACAAACACATTTGATCATTCATCCTCTCACACAGAAGGGAAGGGGGATGACAGTATCTTATCATATACAGTATATAACAGAAAGCGGATGTAGGTTCCGTATGAGACTGTGTGACATGAATTACATATAAGAATTACATATAAACTGTGCTTTAAAGTGTAGTAGTGTGACATGAATTACATATAAGAATTACATATAAACTGTGCTTTAAAGTGTAGTAGTGTGACAGATCGTTCTTGTTTACGTGTAAAAGTAACACGTTCCACTACTCAGTCTCCTCCCAGATAGTCAGAAACGCCACAGTAAATTTAGAAGAGGAATTTATGCCGTAAAAGACAACAAATTTGAGAAATTAAACATGAAAGGAATCCAATAGAGACCTTTCATAACCCCAACGCTCCGGGAAAAGACTGTGCAGGGAATTTTCTAGCCATGCTAGGACATTCCCAAGCAGGCTTCTCACACCCTACTTAAAACAAAAGTGTAAAGAAAAGGCAAAAGGTCACCAGCTACTTGCTAAAACACAATAATTCCAAACATCTTTACAATCTACCAATTTCAAAGAGAGAAAAAAAACACACAATCTGTGACACCTATTTAAAAGATCGTGTAGACCTAAATCGGTCAGCAAGTAAAAACAATGGTTCCTGTGTCATTAATATGAAAACAATTTCTGGTTGTTACCCTTATGGAGTTCACCAGTATTTGCTCATTGCAAGAGCCAACTGATCAGAGGCAAATTTATGACTGTTTATTAACAAGCAAAATTTATGAAAATAGCAAAGGTGCCACAGCAATTAAAAGGCAACATGAAATAACATCAGTATTACAAGGCAGAACATTACAATGCACAATCGGCAAAAGCAAAAAAAATGATAAGAGAAAAAAACATGTTTTACAAAGTGGTTATCGCAAAAAAGTTCTATATCTTATAAAACTAATAATTTGTAGAATTAAAATAACTATGTGGCACTAATTTAATCACTCTACTATATTTCAATTAGCTAGCAAACAATGATCACTGTGTCGTTATACTGAAACTACAATAATTATGTGATTGTTACCCTTAAGGGGTTCCTCACAATAAATATGCCCCATGCAAAGGCTAATCGATCACAGCCCAATGAGAATGAATAGCAATCTGACTGATAAACGAAGCAATGCCACTTGAATGAAATTTACGAAACAAAATAACACAAATCTAATACATCACACAAGAACAAACATTGATCAATAAAACAGTACAATAGTCAACATCTAAAAAAAAACACCAATAAATAAAACACCTGCAAAATACAAGAGTCAAAGTTTAAAAAAAAATATAGAACACCTGCAAAATACAAGAGTCAGAGTTTAATAAACACCAATAAATCGAGTCCCTGCAAAACACACGAGTCAAAGTTTCTGTGACAGAAACACACGTATATGCATTGAACTAAGAACCGTATAATCACTGTTCACTGATACACTCACTAGTTCCACTGTTCCGTGGCACAATATAAGGGGAGGGGGAGGGGGTTCGTCGCCGCAGCTGTCAGTAGGGATTTTTGTCCATCTGTTGCGTGCAATCCCGCCGTCTCTGCCCTCTCATGAAGTTTCTCTTGGTGGTCTGTGTCACGTACATGTCGATTTTGTTCCATGTTTGTATTGTCAAATTCGTGTGGTATCCTCTATTGACATGCCAGGTTGATATTCTTGGGCAAGGATGACACTTAATGGCTCTTCTGTGTGTCACCCTTAGCGACCAGAGAACATCGAACCATGATTTACTGTCGCTTGACAGTAGGCATCCGTCAGGAAATGTCGATAGGCGTCGTTGACGTCTGCAAGTTTCTTTGGACAGTACCTGTCAAAAGGCTCCTCGCCCTTTCATCCCCTGTCTTTTGTCGTTTCACCGCGGCCGTCTCGTCACGGTCGCGTGCGTGTGGTGCGTTGCCAGGAGATGGATTTCCGCGCGGTGGACCGCTCGCCCATGTCAGGTCAACGCCTTCACGAAGGGTCCCGCGGGGCGGCCGCCCATTAGCAGCAGGTACAAGGAAAAGTGTTTGCCGGAGCCCTTCTTTTGTGGTCGACCGCACTCCCGAAGTGGCCCGGTTGACAGCGTCTCCTGCTGGGAAACCCGCCAGTGTACTACTAGTCCGGCTGCTCCCGCTGTCTCTTAAGAGTTTTGCCGGTTCGCTTTCACGTTCTCAACTGCATTCACAGAAATTTTTCATCATCCTTATGTGATTACACAATGTCATACATAATACCACTTAGTATTGTCTTTCACCATTTTTAAGAACAAAGTGAGACTTAATTAATTTTTTTTAAATAATTAGATGAATCGACAATATAAAATAAAATTTAAATGACTTGACAATGTAAAAAAAATAAAAGTGAAATGACTTGACAATGTAAAAATAAAAATTAAATGAACTGACAATACAATATTTAAATCCACATCACTAATGTGGTTCACTCACGTTCAAATAAATCAAATGCTATTAATTAATTCACTAAAATGAATAGGATTATGCCTTGCGCAAGTATAGGTCAGGAGAGCATGGGGTTCACATGTTATTTACACACACACATGCACACCTGTTGTCTATTCTACAAACTAACTACCCATAAACATGCATTACTCATAATTCTACTTCTATCCACTACTAATTAAGCCAACAAGCTACTTCAATGCTATTTCAACACCGTGTTTACACCACTACAGCAATGTTCTAATTCGACCTCTTCTTGACGCTCGCGGCATACGTCTTGTCACATGATAAATGGAGAAACTTTCCTTAAACATACACAGTAAAAAGAACAATGGTTATTTACACGCAAAAACATTTATATCAGTTCACACACCTGAAAAGAGACTCGCAATTATACATTTATCATACTCATATATTCACACATAAAACAGTAAGAAAATTTCATCTAAAATTACGTTATCACTAGAATTAATCACACAGATGGCTCTGAGAAGGGTAAAAATATTTTAATTATACAGGTTATACTACATTCTCTTACCCATTTTGCTTCGATTTCGTTCCTTCTTTACGTTACCTTTCGCTTCCAAATCAGTTATTTCGCCTGTGGTGGTTATTCTGGATTCATTTCTCATGAATGGCAAAATTGTGGTCACCTCTATTCTGTAAAACAGTTTCATCTTAACATATTGAACTTACAACAGACACAAAAGATCCGAATCCTCCTGTAGTTTAAATGACAAATGTTTTGCTTCATCCTTATTACCTTAAACCAAGCTTTCCTTCGTCCCATAATCAAAATTATTTAATCATCCTCTACCTTCAAGAGGGAAATTTCCTCAGTACACATCATATAGGCTGCAGTGCATCCCGCACCAGCGAAAACAGTAGGCTGTAATGCTCACAGCATCAGCAAAACACATAAACGTCGCTTTTCTAGGACAAGTATTAACGCAGAATAATTTTTTAGGCTTTGGCTCAACATCAATCAAGACTACAAAAAGGATCCATATTTCCGTTCCATTCTCCATTTGCTGAAAAACTGCTCGTATTTGACTACCACAATAATATTTCAGAGCCACGTAAATTACACAAACCACAATTCTTCTTTCACCTTGAAGGGAATCAATCTACTTACGAAATCCACAGACAGCACTTTACGTACTCAGCTATAAAGAACAAAAAAGACATATATCATCAATATTAACATATCATCGCATATTGGGAAGCCAATGGTTAAACAATCGTATTATCGCATCCTGTTTTCAAGATTCCAAACTTACTCATTCCTTTCTCAGAGTTCTCCTATCTTAAAATATTCATACAGCACGCATACTATAGTAAGAGATCCTCATTTATACTGACAGATATAGAATAGTAATAGGTAGATAGTAGCACTGAAAGCAGGAAATCGGAAACAAGGCTACTAACAGCTGGGGACCTGGGTTTGCCAGACCCATAATACCCACAGATCGGATATTCCCCTGAGTTTTTTGCAATAATTCAACACAGATCTTGCTTCCCTCAGGAGCGACTCCATTCAATTTACACACAAAAAAAACATAAACAGCATTTCACTCGTTCACAAAGAAACCTTTTATCTTTCCGTTTGAATCAAACTAAATCCTAATTGCACAAGGAAAGAGAAAAAAAATTAAAATATCACTTCAATCAATCACATAGAAACATCTTTATCATTATTTTTACCAACATATTATTCAAAATGCATACGTCACAAATTTAAACTTAATCAATTCTTTCACCTCACCGTCCTCTCTACTTCTCACTGTCCTTTCTACACATTTGCCATGTCGCTCATTTGTTCCGATTTGGCGCCTTCTGGGCTGATCGTTTGTCATTGCCGGTTTCGTTCATTCCCATTTACTGGATTATGTCTAGGGTTGGCCGGCCGAATTTCAACATCATGTGGGGCTCCGCCTACAATCCTACTCCCACCGTGTTCATCGTAGTAACGATGCTGGTTGCCGTACCTGTTGCGTTCACGATCTTGTCCCCATCCTCTATCATTTCTGTTGTTCCACCTGTGTTCGCGACTGTTACCCCAGTTTCTATACGGCCGGTCCCGCTTATTGTTCCGTTCGCGTCGCGACGACCAGTCACGCCGTTGATTAATAATACGGCCACGACTGCGGTCGCGCTGCTGTGCCCCGTAATAACTTTGTGCCTGATTAGGCGGGCATTCAGCTGTATTGTATTCCAACTCTTGGAGAAGTGTTTTAAAGGTTTCCACGTCCTCTTTGCATCGTCCCGCAAGAATGACGTGCCGCAAGTGCATCGGCAATTTGGTGATGCATATCCTAATTAGTTCCGCAGGCCCGTATGGGTCGTATAAAAATTGATTTGCCTGCAGCATGTGGTCGAATAGGCGTGCAGGGCTGCCGAAACCAGACTGGTTCAAATTTGGCAGCATAATTATGCCATGTTTGACCCTATCTTGTGCCGCTTCCGACCAATAGGCGGAGAGAAAGGCTTGTCGAAACTCCCGAGTGGAGTTGCAGTGACGCGCTGCCGACCTCATGCGACTCGCCGGTTCGCCTTCCAAATAGCCACACATAAACTCTATCTTATGTGAACTTGCCCAGTCGGGAGGAAGACAGAACTCAAATTGCTCAAGCCATGCTCGTGGATGTATGCCTTTTTGAGAATTTCGGAATATCTCAAACTTTCTTACCGTAAGGAAATGTTTGAAATCAAATCCCCGCATTTCCTCCTGTCGAGGCCCTTGTATGTTTTTATTCGTCTCATGTCTGCCCCTCAAATTACATTCTTCCCAGTCGTCAAAATCTCCCTCGTGGCCGGAGTCTCTCTCTGCACTGTTCGTACGGCTATTTTTATTGCTATTGGCGAGTTCGGAATCACACGCCATGCGGTTTTCCAGATGCGCCACGCGTTCTTGTAATTCGCCTGTTACAGCTTTGTGCTGTCTGTTCACTTCGAATTGTCCCTTCTGAAATTTAAGAAGCGAACGCACTTCTTCGGTCTCTGCGGCCGCTACCGGTGTAGTATTGTTCTCGCTTTCCGTCAGCTTCATCGTGCCTACAATGTCCGCTAATGCCGCGATCTTATCATCTATTTGTCTCTTGTCCTCCGCCCCAGTCTGCTTCAATTGTTCCACCTGCTGTTCCAACGCGTGGATCGCTAAACTGTTGTCCGCTATTGTGTTGCTAACGACCGTGGGACAATGCGTTTCCGCCTCTTGGACCCTCGAGTGTACCTGTTGGTGCTTCCTTTGGCATTCTTCTCTCAGCTCTTGGAAATTCCTAAGGAGCCGTTCTTCGCTTTCTTTAGATTCGGCCTCGCCACTCCGCTTGCTCTGTTCTAGGGCTTGCAGACGGTCATCGATTTGTTCAAATGTACGGCCTAATTCTTTCATAATATCGCTTTTTATTTCACTTGCCAGATTGTTTATTCTTTGTGAGATATCATCGGACACTCTCTGCATCGACTTGTCGACTTTATTTGTCTGCTGGATTAGTTTTTCGTCTATTTGTTCGCCTAGCTCTCGGATCGATTTCTCAGATTTTTGCGTCATTTGTTCGCCTAGTTCGCGGATCGATTTTTCAGATTTTTGCGTCATTTGTTCGCCTAGCTCACGGATCGATTTTTCAGATTTCTGCGTCATTTGTTCGCCTAGCTCGCGGATCGATTTTTCGGATGATTCTTTTTGTTCTCGGAACGATTTTTCAGATTTCTGCGTCATTTGTTCGCCTAGCTCGCGGATCGATTTTTCGGATGATTCTTTTTGTTCTCGGAACGATTTTTCAGATTTCTGTGCGTTTTCTTTATTTTGTTGCAATAAGGCTTTCATGAGTTCTGCCAAATCAATTTGGTTAGTTGGAGGCAAATTAATTTGTGGCTCTGATGTGAGGCCGTTCGTGCTGTTTTGCATTTCGTCTGAAGTATTTCCCATTGCATTTTCGGAACCGCCCGACGCGTTAACATTCGAAATCAAATTATTCCCTTGGTCCATGTTGCTTAAGTTGTCGGACCGCTTACTTTTAGCTTGGTTACGTGTCAGCATTAGTGCAATTTACACCCAGTACGCAACACACTAATCTCAATAAATGTGTCCCCCAAAAATTACGACAGTCACACGAAAGATACTCAACCTAGTACGCACTTTTTCACACGCGAAACAAATTTTTATGTTTGATCGAAACAGTGGAATTTACAAGCGAGAGGGAAAAAAAACACACACACATATAAAACACACAAATATAGAAAACACACAAATATAGAAATCAAAACAAGACAAACAACGCAACGCCGATCAACAACGCCGTGAATCTTTTGAAAGTCTGCTCAGAACAACGCAGAAGTTGTTTGAGCGCTGTAGGGAAAAAAAATTAAGATTATATCACGCTCGCAATCTAACGTCTCAGAGATTCCAGAGTCTAGCGGAATCACAGAACAGGGTCGCCATGTGTAACGTTTTAGCTTTAATTTTGGTATGCTGGAAGCGTTACTGCTAGCCAATAGATAATGAAAGCGGGTTGAAAGCCGTGCGCCGTCTGGGGAGGTTAACCGTGCGTTTACTGGGCACACTGTTTCAGCAGGTAACTAGTCTTGGTTTACCACATTACCCATCAGACTAACATTGATTATAATCATTTACAGTCACACAACAACCGGTAATATATATATATATATATATATATATATATATATATATATATATATATATATATATATATATATATATATATATAAGGAGAATTTAAATAAAAAGCAAGAAATCAGTTTATATTTGCAAATTTATTTTAAAGATTGTTCATTGAAATTTCAGCATATTATATGTGAGTTATAACTGAGCTGGTGCCTTATTTACGATTGTGAAAATGTGAGATTGGAATCTTACTGAACACATAAAATATGGAGCCAAGATTGGGAGACTGGATACAACACTGCATTCATAAAACAACACACAAAGAACATTGAAACACATGCAAGAGAAAGTTAGTCACTACAAACAGATTCAAATTTTTACCCAAAGAATTTACTTTCGTAGCACAATCCTGTCCGTCATGTAATTACCACACACTGGTATACTAAATTCATATTAACTCTTTGTGAAATCTTCCCAAGAAGAATAGCTGAGGGCTACTTTGATGATTACCACATGCTTCACGTGGTCAACTTGGTTTACAGAAAGGGTATAACTCCACAATAATTTAGATAATAAAAATAAATTAGATCCAAAAGCAATTGACAAAAGAAAAACCTTGAACTGGTTACTAACGTCTTACTATTAACCTGATGGGTCAAACAGTTATATAACCACGTGGTACTGGTCTCACAAAGTACACCCCACGTGGGTTGAACATAAAGAAAAGTTGCTATATTGAAAATATTATCAAGACCAGACGTTATAATCACACAAGCATTCGCATTTAAGATTGATCTTAGAGTTACTGACCAACACGTGGTTCCACTTTACTCACAAACTAGTAACAAAGCAACTACCGGAAAATAATCTGAACTGGACACGAGAATTACACTCCGCTGCAGTTAAAGATAACCTTACATATTTTAGAGCTAACCCGAAATAAACGGTGATTAAATTCTCAGGCTGAACTTAACAATTCCATTGTCCTACGGACTCAGCAGACACGCGCTTAGCCAGAGATCTTACCATTTCAGACGCTCGCTACCGCCAGACTGCAACTGCCTACTGCTAGACTGCTACCCTCCAACTGCTAGACTGCAACTGCCTACTGCCAGACTGCTACTCTCCAACTGCCTACCCCCGAGCGTGCTCCCTGAGGGTCGCTCACAAAGACAAACGGAAGGGGCCAGAGGGGCAGCTTCCTATACCAACCTGACAACGGACGGACCGGACCATACTAAGAATAGAAACCTCTCTGCTTTTAGGAACCGTAGCTACCTGTTCCGACGTTGGTCCTACTGTTCTCTAGCAGACAGCCTTGTCTGCTACCCTCAAGCATGCAACTACAAACACATTTGATCATTCATCCTCTCACACAGAAGGGAAGGGGGATGACAGTATCTTATCATATACAGTATATAACAGAAAGCGGATGTAGGTTCCGTATGAGACTGTGTGACATGAATTACATATAAGAATTACATATAAACTGTGCTTTAAAGTGTAGTAGTGTGACATGAATTACATATAAGAATAACATATAAACTGTGCTTTAAAGTGTAGTAGTGTGACAGATCGTTCTTGTTTACGTGTAAAAGTAACACGTTCCACAACTCAGTCTCCTCCCAGATAGTCAGAAACGCCACAGTAAATTTAGAAAAGGAATTTATGCCGCAAAAGACAACAAATTTGAGAAATTAAACATGAAAGGAATCCAACAGACACCTTTCAAGGTAGCGGTAACCTGTCCGATCTCCCGCGGCAGTGAGCAAAAGCACGTTGAGTCGTTGAGCGAGGCATCTGTCAGCATCACAGCAAGGTAGCGCAAACCTGTCAGATCTCTTGCGGCAGTGAACAAAATGGTTCAAATGGCTCTGAGCACTATGGGACTTAACAGCTGTGGTCATCAGTCCCATAGAACGTAGAACTACATAACCTAACTAACCTAAGGACATCACACACATCCATGCCCAAGGCAGGATTCGAACCTCTGACCGTAGCAGTCCCACGGTTCCGGACTGTGCGCCTAGAACCGCGAGACCACCGGGGCCGGCGGGGCAGTGAACAAAAGCACGTTGAGTCGTTGGGCGGGACGTCTGTCACCATCGCAGCAAGGTAGCGCATACCTGTCCGAACTCCCGCGGCAGTGAACAAAAGCATGTTGAGTCATTGGGCGAGGCGTCTGTCAAAATCGCAGCAACGTAGCGCAAACCTGTCCGATCTCCCGCGGCAGTGAACAAAAGCACGTTAACTCGTTGGGCGACGCATCTGTCAGCAGCACAGCAAGGTAGCGCAAACCTGTCCGATCTTCCGCGGCAGTGAACAAAAGCACGTTGAGTCGTTGGGCGGGACGTCTGTCAGCATCGCAGCAAGGTAGTGCAAACCTGTCCGATCTCCCTCGGAAGTGAACAAAAGCACGTTGAGTCGTTGGGCTAGGCGTATGTCAGCAGCTGAGCAAGGTAGCGCAAAACTGTCCCATCTCCCGCGGCAGTGGACAAACGCACGTTGAGTCTTTGGGCGAGGCGTCTTTCAAAATCGTAGCAAGGTAGCGCAAACCTGACTGATCTCCCACGGCAGTGAACAAAAGCACATTGAGTCATTGGGTGGGATGTCTGTCAGCATTGCAGCAAGGTAGCGCAAACCTGTCCGATCTCCCGCGCCAGTGAACAAAAGAACGTTGATTCGTTGGGCGAGGCGGCTGTCAGCAGTGCAGCAAGGTAGCGCAAACCTGTCCGATCTCCCGCAGCAGTGAACAAAATCACGTTAAGTCGTTGGGCGGGGCGTCAGTCAGTAACGCAGCAACGTAGCGCAAACCTGTCCGATCTCCCGCGGCAGTGAACAAAAGCACGTTGAGTCGTTGGGTGAGGCATCTGTCAAAATCGCAGCAAGGTAGTGCAAACCTGTCCGAACTCCCGCGGCAGTGAACAAAAGGACGTTGAGTCGTTGGGCGAGGCATCTGTCAAAATTGCAGTAAGGTAGCGCAAACCTGTCCGATATCCCGCGGCAGTGAACAAAAGCACGTTGAGTCGTTGGGCGAGGCGTCTGTCAAAATCGCAGCAAGGTAGCGCAAACTTGTCCGATCTCCCGCGGCAGTGAACAAAAGCACATAGAGTCCTTGGGCGAAACGTCTGTCAGCATCGCAGCAAGGTATCATAAACCTGTCCGATCTCCCGCGGCAGTGAACAAAAGCACGTTGAGTCGTTGGGCGGGATGTCTCTCAGCATCGCAGCAAGGTAGCGCAAACCTGTCAGATCTCCCTCGGCAGTGAACAAAACCACGTTGAGTCGTTGGGCGAGGCGTCTGTCAAAATCGCAGCAAGGTAGCGCAAACCTGTCCGATCTCCAGCGGCAGTGAACAAAAGCACGTTGAGTCGTTGGGCAGGGCGTCTGTCAGCATCGCAGCAAGGTAGCGCTAACCTGTCCGATCTCCCACGGCAGTGAACAAAAGCATGTTGAGTCGTTGGGCGAGGCGTCTGTCAGCATCGCAGCAAGGTAGCGCAAACCTGTCCGATCTCCGGCGGCAGTGAACAAAAGCATGTTGAGTCGTTGTGCGAGGCGTCTGTCAGCATCACAGCAAGGTAGCGCAAACCTGTCCGATCTGCCGCGGCAGTGAACAAAAGGACGTTGAGTCGTTGGGCGAGGCATCTGTCAAAATCGCAGTAAGGTAGCGCAAACCTGTCCGATCTCCCGCGGCAGTGAACAAACGCACGTTGAGTCGTTGGGCGAGGCGTCTGTCAAAATCGCAGCAAGGTAGCGCAAACCTGTCCGATCTCCCGCGGCAGTGAACAAAAGCACGTTGAGTCCTTGGGCGGAACGTCTGTCAGCATCGCAGCAAGGTATCGCAAACCTGTCCGACCTCCTGCGGCAGTGAACAAAAGCACGTTGAGTCGTTGGGTGAGGCATCTGTCAAAATCGCAGCAAGGTAGTGCAAACCTGTCCGAACTCCCGCGGCAGTGAACAAAAGGACGTTGAGTCGTTGGGCGAGGCGTCTGTCAAAATCGCAGCAAGGTAGCGCAAACTTGTCCGATCTCCCGCGGCAGTGAACAAAAGCACATAGAGTCCTTGGGCGGAACGTCTGTCAGCATCGCAGCAAGGTATCATAAACCTGTCCGATCTCCCGCGGCAGTGAACAAAAGCACGTTGAGTCGTTGGGCGGGACGTCTCTCAGCATCGCAGCAAGGTAGCGCAAACCTGTCAGATCTCCCTCGGCAGTGAACAAAACCACGTTGAGTCGTTGGGCGAGGCGTCTGTCAAAATCGCAGCAAGGTAGCGCAAACCTGTCCGATCTCCAGCGGCAGTGAACAAAAGCACGTTGAGTCGTTGGGCAGGGCGTCTGTCAGCATCGCAGCAAGGTAGCGCTAACCTGTCAGATCTCCCACGGCAGTGAACAAAAGCATGTTGAGTCGTTGGGCGAGGCGTCTGTCAGCATCGCAGCAAGGTAGCGCAAACCTGTCCGATCTCCGGCGGCAGTGAACAAAAGGACGTTGAGTCGTTGGGCGAGGCATCTGTCAAAATCGCAGTAAGGTAGCGCAAACCTGTCCGATCTCCCGCGGCAGTGAACAAAAGCACGTTGAGTCGTTGGGCGAGGCGTCTGTCAAAATCGCAGCAAAGTAGCGCAAACCTGTCCGATCTCCCGCGGCAGTGAACAAAAGCACGTTGAGTCCTTGGGCGGAACGTCTGTCAGCATCGCAGCAAGGTATCGCAAACCTGTCCGACCTCCTGCGGCAGTGAACAAAAGCACGTTGAGTCGTTGCGCGAGGCGTCTGTCAGCAGCGCTGCAGGGTAGCGCAAACCTGTCCAATCTCCGGCGGCAGTGAACAAAAGCACGTTGAGTCGTTGGGTGAGGCATCTGTCAAAATCGCAGCAAGGTAGCGCAAACCTTCCGAACTCCCGCGGCAGTGAACAAAAGGACGTTGAATCGTTGGGCGAGGCATCTGTCAAAATCGCAGTAAGGTAGCGCAAACCTGTCCGATCTCCCGCGGCAGTGAACAAAAGCACGTTGAGTCGTTGGGCGACGCATCTGTCAGCAGCGCAGCAAGGTAGCGCAAACCTGTCACATCGCCCGCGGCAGTGAACAAAAGCACGTTGAGTCGGTGGGCGGGACATCTGTCACCATCGCAGCAAGGTAGCGCATACCTGTTGGATCTCCCGTGGCAGTGAACAAAAGCACGTTGAGTCGTTGGGCGAGGCGTCTGTCAAAATCGCAGCAAGGTAGCGCAAACCTGTCAGATCTCCCGCGGCAGTGAACAAAAGCACGTTAACTCGTTGGGCGACACATCTGTCAGCAGCACAGCAAGGTAGCGCAAACCTGTCCGATATTCCGCGGCATTCAACAAAAGCACGTTGAGTCGTTGGGCGGGACGTCTGTCAGCATCGCAGCAAGGTAGCGCAAACCTGTCCGATCTCCCTCGGCAGTGAACAAAAGCACGTTGAGTCATTCGGCGAGGCGTCTGTCAGCAGCGCAGCAAAGGTAGTGCAAACCTGTCCCATCTCCCGCGGCAGTGAACAAAAGCACGTTGAGTCGTTGGGCGGGGCGTCTGTCAGTAGCGCAGCAAAGTAGCGCAAACCTGTCCGATCTCCCGCGGCATTGAACAAAAGCACATTGAGTCGTTGTTCGAGGCGGCTGTCAAAATCGCAGCAAGGTAGCGCTAACCTGTCCGATCTCCCACGGCAGTAAACAAAAGCATGTTGAGTCGTTGGGCGAGGCGTCTGTCAGCATCGCAGCAAGGTAGCGCAAACCTGTCCGATCTCCGGCGGCAGTGAACAAAAGCATGTTGAGTCGTTGGGCGAGGCGTCTGTAAGCATCACAGCAGGGTAGCGCAAACCTGTCCGATCTCCCGCAGCAGTGAACAAAAGCACGTTTTGTCGTTGGGCGAGGCGTCTGTCAAAATCGCTGCAAGGTAGCGCAAACCTGTCCGATCTCCCGCGGCAGTGAACAAAAGCACGTTGAGTCCATGGGCGGAACGTCTGTCAGCATCACAGCAAGGTATCCCAAACCTGTCCGATCTCCCGCGGTAGTGAACAAAAGCACGTTGACTCGTTGGGCGAGGCGTCTGTCAGCAGCGCAGCAGGGAAGCGCAAACCTGTCCGATCTCCCGCGGCAGTGAACAAAAGCACGTTGAGTCGTTGGGTGAGGCATCTGTCAAAATCGCAGCAAGGTAGCGCAAACCTGACCGAACTCCCGCGGCAGTGAACAAAAGGATGTTGAGTCGTTGGGCGAGGCATCTGTCAAAATCGTAGTAAGGTAGCGCAAACCTGTCCGATCTCCCGCGGCAGTGAACAAAAGCACGTTGAGTCGTTGGCCGACGCAACTGTCAGCAGCGCAGCAAGGTAGCGCAAACCTGTCCGATCGCACGCGGCAGTGAACAAAAGCACGTTGAGTCGTTGGGCGGGACGTCTTTCACCATCGCAGCAAGGTAGCGCATACCTGTTCGATCTCCCGTGGCAGTGAACAAAAGCACGTTGAGTCGTTGGGCGAGGCGTCTGTCAAAATCGCAGCAAGGTAGCGTCAACCTGTCCGATCTCCCGTGGCAGTGAACAGAAGCACATTAACTCGTTGGGCGACACATCTGTCAGCAGCACAGCAAGGTAGCGTAAACCTGTCCGATCTTCCCGGGCAGTCAACAAAAACACGTTGAGTCGTTGAGCAGGACGTCCGTCAGCATCGCTCCAAGGTAGTGCAAACCTGTCCGATCTCCCTCGGCAGTGAACAAAAGCACGTTGAGTCATTCGGCCAGGCGTCTGTCAGCAGCACAGCAAGGTAGTGCAAACCTGTCCGAACTCCCGCGGCAGTGAACAAAAGCACGTTGAGTCGTTGGGCGGGGCGTCTGTCAGTAGCGCAGCAAAGTAGCGCAAACCTGTCCGATCTCCCGCAGCAGTGAACAAAAGGACGTTGAGTCGTTGGGCGAGGCATCTTTCAAAATCGTAGTAAGGTAGCGCAAACCTGTCCGATCTCCCGCGGCAGTGAACAAAAGCACGTTGAGTCGTTGGGCGACGCAGCTGTCAGCAGCGCAGCAAGGTAGAGCAAACCTGTCCGATCGCCCGCGGCAGTGAACAAAAGCACGTTAAGTCGTTGGGCGAGGCATCTGTCAGCAGCGCAGCAGGGTAGCGCAAACCTGTCCGATCTCCCGCGGCAGTGAACAAAAGCACGTTGAGTCGTTGGGTGAGGCATCTGTCAAAATCGCAGCAAGGTAGTGCAAACCTTCCGAACTCCCGCGGCAGTGAACAAAAGGACGTTGAGTCGTTGGGCGAGGCGTCTGTCAAAATCGCAGCAAGGTAGCGCAAACCTGTCCGATCTCCCGCGGCAGTGAACAAAAGCACGTTAACTCGTTGGGCGACACATCTGTCAGCAGCACAGCAAGGTAGCGCAAACCTCTCCGATCTTCGGCGGCAGTCAACAAAAGCACGTTGAGTCTTTGGGCGGGACGTCTGTCAGCATCGCAGCAAGGTAGCGCAAACCTGTCCGATCTCCCTCGGCAGTGAACAAAAGCACGTTGAGTCATTCGGCGAGGCGTCTGTCAGCAGCGCAGCAAGGTAGTGCAAACCTGTCCGATCTCCCGCGGCAGTGAACAAAAGCACGTTGAGTCGTAGGGCGGGACGTCTGTCACCATCGCAGCAAGGTAGCGCATACCTGTTCGATCTCCCGTGGCAGTGAACAAAAGCACGTTGAGTCGTTGGGCGAGGCGTCTGCCAAAATCGCAGCAAGGTAGCGCAAACCTGTCCGATCTCCCGCAGCAGTGAACAAAAGCACGTTAACTCGTTGGGCGACACATCTGTAAGCAGCACAGCAAGGTAGCGCAAACCTGTCCGATCTTCCACGGCAGTCAACAAAAGCACGTTGAGTCGTTGGGCGGGACGTCTGTCAGCATCGCAGCAAGGTAGCGCAAACCTGTCCGATCTCCCTCGGCAGTGAACAAAAGCACGTTGAGTCATTCGGCGAGGCGTCTGTCGGCAGCGCAGCAAGGTAGTGCAAACCTGTCCGATCTCCCGCGGCGGTGAACAAAAGCATGTTGAGTCGTTGGGTGGGGCGTCTGTCAGTAGCGCAGCAAAGTAGCGCAAACCTGTCCGATCTCCCGCGGCAGTGAACAAAAGCACATTGAGTCGTTGGTCGAGGCGGCTGTCAAAATCGCAGCAAGGTAGCGCAAACCTGTCCGATCTCCCGCGGCAGTGAACAAAAGCACGTTGAGTCCTTGGGCGGAACGTCTGTCAGCATCGCAGCAAGGTATCGCAAACCTGTCCGATCTCCCGCGGCAGTGAACAAAAGCACGTTGAGTCGTTGGGCGAGGCATCTGTCAGCAGCGCAGCAGGGTAGCGCAAACCTGTCCGATCTCCCGCGGCAGTGAAGAAAAGCACGTTGAGTCGTTGGGTGAGGCATCTGTCAAAATCGCAGCAAGGTAGCGCAAACCTGTCCGATCTCCCGCGGCAGTGAACAAAAGCACGTTGAGTCCTTGGGCGGAATGTCTGTCAGCATCGCAGCAAGGTATCGCAAACCTGTCCGATCTCCCGCGGCAGTGAACAAAAGCACGTTGAGTCGTTGGGCGAGGCGTCTGTCAGCAGCGCAGCAGGGTAGCGCAAACCTGTCCGATCTCCCGCGGCAGTGAACAAAAGCACGTTGAGTCGTTGGGTGAGGTATCTGTCAAAATCGCAGCATGGTAGCGCAAACCTGTCCGAACTCCCGCGGCAGTGAACAAAAGGACGCTGAGTCGTTGGGCGAGGCATCTGTCAAAGTCGCAGTAAGGTAGCGCAAACCTGTCCGACCTCCCGCGGCAGCAAACAAAAGCACGTTGAGTCGTTGGGCGACGCATCTGTCAGCAGCGCAGCAAGGTAGCGCAAACCTGTCCGATCGCCTGCGGCAGTGAACAAAAGCACGTTGAGTCGTTCGGCGGGACGTCTGTCACCATCGCAGCAAGGTAGCGCATACCTGTTCGATCTCCCGTGGCAGTGAACAAAAGCACGTTGAGTCGTTGGGCGAGGCGCCTGTCAAAATCGCAGTAAGGTAGCGCAAACCGATCCGATCTCTCGTGGCAGTGAACAAAAGCACATTAACTCGTTGGGCGACACATCTGTCAGCAGCACAGCAAGGTAGCGCAAACCTGTCCGATCTTCCGCGGCAGTCAACAAAAGCACGTTGAGTCGTTGGGCGGGACGTCTGTCAGCATCGCAGCAAGGTAGCGCAAACCTGTCCGATCTCCCTCGGCAGTGAACAAAGCACGTTGAGTCATTCGGCGAGGCGTCTGTCAGCAGCGCAGCAAGGTAGTACAAACCTGTCCGATCTCCCGCGGCAGTGAACAAAAGCACGTTGAGTCGTTGGGCGGGGCGTCTGTCAGTAGCGCAGCTAAGTAGCGCAAACCTGTCCGATCTCCCGCGGCAGTGAACAAAAGCACATTGAGTCATTGGTCGAGGCGGCTGTCAAAATCGCAGCAAGGTAGCGCAAACCTGTCCGATCTCCCGCGGCAGTGAACAAAAGCACGTTGAGTCGTTGGGCGGGATGTCTGTCAGCATCGCAGCAAGGTAGCGCAAACCTGTCCGATCTGCCGCGGCAGTGAACAAAAGCACGTTGAGTCGTTGGGCGAGGCGTCTGTCAAAATCGCAGCAAGGTAGCGCAAACCTGTCCGATCTCCTGCGGCAGTGAACAAAAGCACGTTGAGTCGTTGGGCAGGGCGTCTGTCAGCATCGCAGCAAGGTAGCGCTAACCTGTCCGATCTCCCACGGCAGTGAACAAAAGCATGTTGAGTCGTTGGGCGAGGCGTCTGTCAGCATCGCAGCAAGGTAGCGCAAACCTGTCCGATCTCCGGCGGCAGTGAACAAAAGCATGTTGAGTCGTTGGGCGAGGCGTCTGTCAGCATCACAGCAAGGTAGTGCAAACCTCTCCGATCTCCCGCTTACTGGCCCGCCGCACACAGCTGTGACTGCTGCAACGTTGAAATGTGCGGACACTCTCATTCGAGGTGATCGACGGATCACAAACACTTCACTGCTGCGCGACAACGTGAGGACTCACACACGTATGTGCACCAGAGAGAAGCTCATAAAACATCATTGGACTGTTTGTTCTTCCCCATACACCCCGCAGCCCCAACTTCCATGTGTTGATTCAAATGTCACTGAGTACTATGGGACTCAACTTCTGAGGTCATCAGTCCCATAGAACTTAGAACTGCTTAAACCTAACTAACCTAAGGCCATCACACAGACATCCATGCCCAAGGCAGGATTCGAACCTGCGGCCGTAGCGGTCGCGCGGTTCCAGACTGTAGCGCCTAGAACCGCTCGGCCACTTCGGCTGGCTCCATGTGTTGAAAGAAAGATGCGCTCGACGGCAAGAAGTACAATCAATTGAGAGGTACTATGCAGGCACACCGACCCTGCCAGTAAGGTGGCGTAAGGCCATCACATTGAATGGAGACTGTGTTGAAAAATAGGGTTCTGTAGCCAAAGGAGTGAGCAATAATGTGGGGTATTGTAATCCTGAATAAAATAATCCTTGTTTTACAGAAAATTGTGTTGCGTTACTTATTGAACACCCCTTGTAGATCTACATCTACAACAGTTCTTTTTTTCTTTTTTTTGTTATTATTATTACTATGGGACTTTAACATCTGAGGTCATCAGTCCGCTAGAACTTAGAACTATGTAAACCTAACTAACCTTAGGACATCACACACATCCATGCCCGAGGCAGGATTCGAACCTGCGACCGTAGCAGCAGCGCGGTTCCAGTCTGAAGCCCCTAGAACCGCTCGGCCACAGCGGCCGGCTACAACAGTTCTCCACCGAGCGAGGTGGCGCAGTGGTTAGCACACTGGACTCGCATTCGGGAGGACGACGGTTCAATCCCGCGTACGGCCATTCTGATTTAGGTTTTCCGTGATTTCCCTAAATCAGCCCAGGCAAATGCCGGGATGGTTCCCCTGAAAGGGCACGGCCGACTTCCTTCCCCGTCCTTCCCTTCTCCGACGAGACCGATGACCTCGCTGGTTTGTCTCTTTCCCCAAACAACCCAACCAACAGTTCTCCACAAACCACCCTATGGTGTATGGTGGAGGGTACTTTGGTACCATTAACTGGTGCCCCCACCCCTACTCCACTCGCGAATGGCGCTTGGGAACACTGTTTGTCGGTAAGTCTCTGTATTAGCTCGAGTTTCTGGAAATTTCTCGTCCTGGTCGTTTCGCGAGATGTATGTGGGTGGAAGTAATGTGCTATCCGTTTCTTTCCTGAACGTGCTCTCTGAAAATTTCAACAGTAAACCTCTCTGAGATCCACTACGCCTCTCTTGTAGTGTCTGCGACTGGAGTAACGCTCTCACCCCTACCAAACGAACCCGTCGCAAAACGCGCTTCTCTTCTTTGGATCTTCTCTAGCTCTTCTATGTGGCCTACCTGGCAGTGGTTCAGATTGGTGAACAGTACTCAAGAATCGCTCAAACGAGCACATTGTGAGCCAGTTCTTACAATTGTTCCTATGAATCTGCCTCTGCTACTGTACCACACAAGCGGCTCGTAGTAAAATTGCCTGCTTATGGAATATCGTCTCAGTTATCTGACTACATCTGCGCCGGCCGGAGTGGCCGAGCGGTTAAAGGCGCTACAGTCTGGAACCGCACGACCGCTACGGTCGCAGGTTCGAATCCTGCCTCGGGCATGAATGTGTGTGATGTCCTTAGGTTAGTTAGGTTTAAGTAGTTCTAAGTTCTAGGGGACTTATGACCACAGCAGTTGAGTCCCATAGTGCTCAGAGCCATTTGAACCATTTTGACTACATCTGCGATTTCCTGTCAGAGAGGTCACAGTTCGTACTAATTGGCGGAAAGTCGTCGAGTAAAACAGAAGTGATTTCTGGCGTTCCCCAAGGTAGTGTTATAGATCCTTTGCTGTTCCTTATCTATATAAACGATTTGGGAGACAATCTGAGCAGCCGTCTTCGGTTGTTTGCACATGACGCTGTCGTTTACCGAGTAATAAAGTCATCAGAAGATCAAAACAAACTGCAAAACGACTTAGAAAAGATATCTGAATGGTGCGAAAAGTGGCAGTTGACCCTAAATAACGAAAAGTGTGAGGTCATCCACATGAGTGCTAAAAGGAACTCGTTAAACTTCGGTTACACGATAAATCAGTCTAATCTAAAACCCGTAAAGTCAACTAAATACATTTGCATTACAATTACGAACAACTAAAATTGGAAGGAACACGTAGCCAATGTTGTGGGAAAGGCTAAACAAAGACTGCGTTTTATTGCCTGGACACTTAGAAAATGTAACAGACCTACAAAGGAGACTGGCTAAGCTACGCTTGTCCGTCCTCCCTTAGAATATTGCTGCGCGGTGTGGGATCCTTACCAGATAGGACTGACGGAGTACATCGAAAAAGTTCAAAGAAGGGCAGCACGTTTTGTATTATCGCGAAATATCGGAGAGAGTGTCACAGAAGTGATACAGGATCTGGGCTGGAAACCATTAAAAGAAAGGCGTTTTTCGTTGCGACGGAATCTTCTCACGAAATTCCAGTCACCAACTTTCTCCTCCGAATGCGAAAATATTTTGTTGACACTGACCTACATAAGGAAAAACGATCTCCACGATAAAATAAGGGAAATCAGAGCTCGTACCGAAACATATAGGCGATCATTCTTTCCGCGCGCGCTATACGAGATTGGAATAACACAGAGTTGTGAAGGTGGTTTGATGAACCCTCTGCCAGGCACTTGAATGTGATTTGCAGAGTATCCATGTAGATGTAGATGTAGATGTAGATTTGTTTCATGTGGTCATTCCACTTAAGGCCGCTCAGCAGAGACACTCTTAGATACTTTACTGTTGATTGTACTGCGTTTGTCATTTTCAGTTTTTTTTTTTTAAATACGCTTGTTTCTTTGCTACACTTCTCATCTTTTTATGTCATGTTATTTGCAGTTTTGTTCTTCAGCTGTTGTAGTACTTATTCTATGATGTACGGCGTTTGCCCTTTCATGCCTGGTCTTTTACTATACGAGCGTATGCATGTTTACTGTAATGCTATTGTCTCGTGCTGTTTGTAATTCTGCTCCAATTACATCGTCATCACCGCCGCCAGTTGTCTATTGTTTGCCTAACTGCGCTTTTATTTTACTTTAGCGGTCTGTTTCTATGTTAAGTTCGTAATTTTGTGCTATTCTGCTTTTAGCGATTACGTTTTTTGGGCACTTTACAACCGTTGTTGGCTATCTGGTACCTTGCAACCCAAAGCCAAAATAAAGAACAAAACGCGTTGCTTCGGCCCTTTGAGGCTATTTGCCAGAGCCCACACTCGTGCCTACACAGGGTGATTTTTTTCCACTGTGTACAAACTCTTGGGGTTGATCGATGAGAGGACGCGGAACAAAGAAGGTCTAACGAACATATGTCCGGAAATGCGTGGTTTCCGTGTTAGAGACCATTTGTTGAATTATACTTTGTGTGGTGTCACCGCCAGACACCACACTTGCTAGGTGGTAGCCTTTAAACCGGCCGCGGTCCGTTAGTATACGTCAGACCCGCGTGTCGCCACTGTCAGTGATTGCACACCGAGCGCCGCCACACGGCAGGTCTAGAGAGACTTCCTAGCAGTCGCTCCAGTTGTACGGCCGACTTTGCTAGCGATGGTTCACTGACAAAATACGCTCTCCTTTGCCGAGACGATAGTTAGCATAGCCTTCAGCTACGTCATTTGCTATGACCTAGCAAGGCGCCATTATCATTTGCTATTTATCTTGTGATGCCTGTACCGTCAGACCGATGTTCACCAATTATGGATTAAAGTTAAGTATTTCAGTAGTTACTTACGTTCTTTGCTACTATAAATTCCGTTACCTGTTCCAGACCTCACGCCAGCCTGCGTGAGCTTAAACGCGTGCCTTTCGGCTTCCTCTCCTAGTGGCTTGGCTGTCTTGCCAAGTCACAACTGTAACAGGGTCTGCGGCCTAATACACGCTGTACCGTGCAGCCACAGTTGCAGTATGTGTTGGAAATGGTTTTCATGTGTCTCAACGCATACGTGTACGCGCCGTGGGATGTTCTGTCTCACACGTCAAAGGCAGCAATAAATCCACATCTGGCATGGTCCCTGCATACGCGATACTTTCGAATATAATGACTTTTCTGGAGACTAGAAATCTACTCCGTACGAATGTGGATGGGTTTCGAAAAAGACGGTCGTGTGAAACCCAGCTCGCGCTATTCGTCCACGAGACTCAGAGGGCCATAGACACGGGTTCACAGGTAGATGCCGTGTTTCTTGACTTCGGCAAGGCGTTCGATACAGTTCCTCACAGTCGTTTAATGAACAAAGTAAGACCATGTGGACTATCAGATCAATTGTGTGATTGGATTGAAGAGTTCCTAGATAACAGAACGCAGCACGTCATTCTCAATGGAGAGAAGTCTTCCGAAGTAAGAGTGATTTCAGGTGCGCCGCAGGGGAGTGTCGTAGGACCGTTGCCATTCACAATATACATAAAAGACCTTGTGGATGACATCGGAAGTTCACTGAGGCTTTTTGCGGATGATGCTGTAGTATATCGAGAGGTTGTAACAATGGAAAATTGTACTCAAATGCAGGAGGATCTGCAGCGAATTGACGCATGGTGCAGGGAATAGCAATTGAATCTCAACGTAGACAAGTGTAATGTGCTGCGAATACATAAAAAGATAGATCCCTTATCATTTAGCTACAATACAGCAGGTCAGCAACTGGAAGCAGTTAATTCCATAAATTATCTCGGAGTAGGCATTAGGAGTGATTTAAAATGGAATGACCATATAAAATTAATCGTCGGTAAAGCAGATGCCAGACTGAGATTCATTGGAGGAATCCTAAGGAAATTCAGTCCGAAAACAAAGGAAGTAGGTTACAGTACACTTGTTCGCCCACTGCTCGAATACTGCTCACCGGTGTGGGATCCGTACCAGATAGGGTTGATAAAAGAGATAGAGAAGATCCAACAGAGAGCAGCGCTCTTCGTTACAGGTTCATTTAGTAATCGCGAAAGCGTTACGGAGATGATAGATAAACTCCAGTGGAAGACTCTGCAGGAGAGACGCTCAGTAGCTCGGTGCGGGCTTTTGTTGAAGTTTCGAGAACATACCTTCACCGAGGAGTCAAGCAGTATATTGCTCCCTCCTACGTATATCTCGCGAAGAGACCGCGAGGATAAAAGAAGAGAGATTAGAGCCCACACAGAGGCATACCGACAACCTTTCTTTCCACGAACAATACGAGACTGGAATAGAAGGGAGAACCGATAGAGGTACTCGAGGTACCCTCTGCCACACACCGTCAGGTGGCTTACGGAGAATGGATGTAGATGTAGATGTAGAACTTGACTACATGTAAAAACGGTAACCAGCGCTTTATTATCAGGAATTTCGGAGAAATTTGGTTAACTACACTGTCACATGTGTAAGATTAGTAATTCGCTGAATTGTCAAAATCAATGTTTGATTTCAGCTATAAATGAGAGGAAGTGTAAGTGTCAGCTCCACTTCACGCAGCGCTTAATAACGGCAGCTCGGCTTTGTGCCCTGAGTCACGTGACTTTGATGTTGGTTTCAAACGTTAACACGGTAGCGATAGGGACATGCGCGTTCTACGTTACATAAGGTCTATGGCTATAAGCATATTAGACACGTCACCTTTTTCACTTGAACAAGTTATTTTTTGACGTTGTAATGGTTCAAATGGCTCTGAGCACTATGGGACTTAACAGCTATGGTCATCAGTCCCCTAGAACTTAGAACTACTTAAACCTAACTAACCTAAGGACAGCACACAACACCCAGCCATCACGAGGCAGAGAAAATCCCTGACCCCGCCGGGAATCGAACCCGGGAAGACGTTGTAATATCCGCCTAAAATTTCCAATAATGATTTTGCCTGTTTGAGGTTTCGAACAAACCTGCGATTTCAGTGCACAGATTCCAAAGTACAGGGTGGTCCATTGATAGTGACCGGTCCAAATATCTCACGAAATAAGCATCAAACTAAAAAACTACAAGGAACGAAACTTGTCTAGCTTGAAGGGGGAAACCAGATGGCGCTATGGTTGGCCCGCAAGATGGCGCTGCAATAGGTCAAACGGATATCAATCGCGTTTTTAAAAAAATAGGAACCCCCATTTTTTATTACATATTCGTGTAGTGCGTAAAGAAATATGAATTAGTTGGACCACTTTTTTCGCTTTGTGATAGATGGCGCTGTAATAGTCACGAAAATATACGTGGTATCACGTAACATTCCGCCAGTGCGGACGGTATTTGCTTCGTGATACATTACCCGTGTTAAAATGGACCGTTTACCAATGCAGAAAAGGTCGATATCGTGTTAATGTGTGGCTATTGTGATCAAAATGCCCAACGGGCGTGTGCTATGTATGCTGCTCTGTATCCTGGACGTCATCATCCAAGTGTCCCGACCGCTCGCCGCATAGTTACGTTATTTAAGGAAACAGGAAGTGTTCAGCCACACGTGAAACGACAACCACGACCTGCAACAAATTATGATGCCCAAGTAGGTGTTTTAGCTGTTGTCGCGGCTAACCCGCACATCAGTAGCAGACAAATTGCGCGAGAATCGGGAATCTCAAAAACGTCGGTGTTGAGAACGCTAAACCAACATCGATTGCACCCGTACCATATTTCTATGCACCAGGAATTGCATGGCGATCACATTGAACGTGGCGTACAGTTCTGCCACTCGGCACAAGAGAAATTACGGGACGGTGACAGATTTTTTGCAAGCGTTCTATTATTTAGCGACGAAGCGTCATTCACCAACAGCGGCAACGTAAACCGGCATAATATGCACTACTGGGCAACGGAAAATCTACGATGGCTGCGACAAGTGGAACATCAGCGACCTTGGTGGGTTAATGTTCGGTGCGGCATTATGGGAGGAAGGATAGTTGGCCGCCATTTTATCGGCCAGCCGATGTGGCCGTGCGGTTCTAGGCGCTACAGTCTGGAACCGCACAACCGCCACGGTCGCAGGTTCGAATCCTGCCTCGGGCATCGATGTGTGTGATGTCCTTAGGTTAGTTAGGTTTAAGTAGTTTTAAGTTCTAGGGGACTGATGACCTCAGCAGTTAACTACCATAGTGCTCAGAGCCATTTCAACCATTTGAACCATTTTATCGATGGCAATCTAAATGGTGCAATGTATGCTGATTTCCTACGTAATGTTCTACCGATGTTACTACAAGAAGTTTCACTGCATGACAGAATGGCGATGTACTTCCAACATGATGGATGTCCGGCACATAGCTCGCGTGCGGTTGAAGCGGTACTGAATAGCGTATTTCATGACAGGTGGATTGGCCGTCGAAGCACCATACCGTGGCCCGCACGTTCACCGGATCTAACGTCCCCGGATTTCTTTCTGTGGGGAAAGTTGAAGGATATTTGCTATCGCGATCCACCGACAACGCCTGACAACATGCGTCAGCGCATTATCAATGTATGTGCGAACATTACGGAAGGCGAAATACTCACTGCTGAGAGGAATGTCGTTACACATATTGCCAAATGCATTGAGGTTGTCGGACATCATTTGAGCATTTGTTAATGACGCTGTAACATTATGCGTTCTCAGAAATGATAAGTTCAGAAAGATACATGTATCTCATTCGAACAACCGAAATAAAATGTTCAAACGCACCTACGTTCTGTATTTTAATTTAAAAAACCTACCTGTTACCAACTGTTCGTCGAAAATTGTGAGCTATATGTTTGTGACTATTACAGCGCCATCTACCACAAAGCGAAAAAAGTCGTCCAACTAAAACATTCATATTTCTTTAGGTACTGCACGAATATGTAGTAAAAAATGGGGGTTGCTATTAAAAAAAACGCAGTTGATATCCATTTGACCTACGGCAGCGCCATCTAGCGGACCAACCATAGCGACATGTTGTTTCCCCTTTCAAGCTAGACAAGTTTCGTTCTTTGTAGTTTTTTTCGTTTGACGCTTATTTCGTAAGATATTAGGTCTGGTCACGATCAGTGGACCACCCTGTATATGGTCTATGGCTATAAGCATTTTAGATACGTCACCTTTCTTACTTGAACAAATTACTTTTTGAGGTTATAATATATGCCTAAAATTTCCAATAAAGATTTTGCCTATTTGAGGTTTCGAACAAACGTGCGATTTCAATGCACAGATTCGAATATACAGGGTGGTCCAAAAGTCCGGAAACACCCTGATAAAATCCAAATGGAGTAGCAAACAAGAAAACAGAGTCCCTACACACGAGGAACGGGAAGGGGGAAACTTTATAGGCTATGCCACCAACATGGCGGCCATCTTGAAAGCCGCCATCTTGGATTCAACTCCAAAATTTCAAATGGGAATGTGGTCATGTGACATATCAAACAGATAGAGAACTTCACCAGAAAAACAATGCCGTTGTTATTTTAAACATAGCTTTATTCATTCTCGGGTTATAGCCAATTACTTGCGGCAGCAGTGGGACGCTCGGCAGCGTGAGTATTACGTACTGAGAAGTCAGAAAATGGAGTCTGAAACGGTGCAAAATGACTATCCCATGCCTGATATGTTACTTGTGTTTAACTGTTAGTTGTCATTTAATCATGCTAACGTTTTAATCATTGTTTCTTTATGTACAGGTTACAAAATGTCCTTAACACATGAAGAACGCATTGAAATCGTCTTGATATCAGGAGAAAGAAGCACACGGGTCGTTGCTGAGGATTTCAACAGTCGTCACCCAACCAGACAGCCCATCACTCAGAGCGCAGTTGCGAAGCTTTTGGCCAAATTCCGAGCAACAGGTTCTGTCGCAGGTAAACCTAAGACTGGAAGACCAAAATCTGCCACCGATGAAGCAACAACAGTGAGTGAGTTGCCATCATTTAGCAAGAGTCCGCAACGGAGTACTCGTCGCCTATCACAAGAATGTGGGGTCAGCCGTACCTCCATACTGCGAATTTTATCGCAGCACAAATGGCACCCGTACAAAATTCAGCTGCTCCAACACCTGAACGAGGGTGGCAGCAGTTGCAGATAAACCCACGTTTCCCCTATCAGGTGCTGTTCAGTGATGAAGCCAATTTCTTTATCAATGGTGAAGTGAACAAGCAGAATCACAGATACTGGTCCGACACTAATCCGCACTGGATTGATGCTTCCAAAACGGTCAACTCACAAAAAGTGATGGTCTGGTGTGGTTTGTGGGGTACCAAAGTCGTTGGACCATTTTTTATTGATGGTACGTTAACAGCCAACGGTTATCTGAGGTTATTGAATGAAGAAGCGTTTCCCTCGTTGTTAACGGAGGACGGGACACTTCCGGAATTCTTCCAGCATGATGGAGCCCCACCACATTATGGGCACAATGTGCGAGCATACCTGGACGTGCAGTTCCCCCAAAAGTGGATTGGTCGTAGGGGTGCTGTGGAGTGGCCACCACGTTCACCAGATTTGACTCCTTTGGATTTTTATCTTTGGGGTCATGTCAAAGCACTGGTTTATTTTGTGAAAATACGGGATTTGCATCATCTAAAGCAGCGCATTGTTGATGCGTGTGGTCAAATTCAGCCAGATGTGTTGGTCAAAGTTCATCAGGACTGGGTTCGGAGGATGGCATTAACAATTCAACATAATGGACAACATATCGAGCCATTACTATGACTGTTGGTGGTCTCACGAGACTGTGTAACATCGGCGTAATGTCTCTTCGGCACATAAAACACATGCTGCCGAGCGTCCCACCGGTGCCACATCTAACTGGCTATACCCCGAGAATGAATAAAGCTATGTTTAAAATAACAACGGCATTGTTTTTCTGGTGAAATTCTCTATTTGTTTGATATGTCACTTGACCACATTCCCATTTGAAATTTTGGAGTTGAATCCAAGATGGCGGCTTTCAAGATGGCCGCCATGTTGGTGGCATAGCCTATAAAGTTTCCCCCTTCCTGTTCCCCGTATGTAGGGACTCTGTTTCCTTGATTGCTACTCCATGTGAATTTTATAAGGGTGTTTCCGGACTTTTGGACCACCCTGTACATGCCCATTATGATATTTTCATCCCCAGGACGCCACAAACTCACTCTTTCTTCGACCAAATGTAGCAATTTGTCACGCTCCACATTACGTGAGCGAGAACGTCTGTCGACTGACTGAAGAAAACTGAATTTGAATTGAAACTTCCTGGAAGATTAAAAAGCTGTGAGGACGGGGCGTGAGTCGTGCTTCGGTAACTCAGTTGGTAGAGCACTTGCCCGCGAAAGGCAAAGGTCCCGAGTTCGAGTCTCGGTCGGGCACACAGTTTTAATCTGCCAGGAAGTTTTATATCAGCCCACACTCCGCTGCAGAGTGAAAATCTCATTCTGAATTTGAATTCCACTGATTATCGTCCGAAGTCTGTGGGTTCCGGAGCTGTAGTGTGGCCGCGCTCGTAGTCGCCCACAGATCTGAAAACATCGGCCGTATTCGGCCGACGTCGGTCGTCGGCGGAATCCACCGATATCGGAGCCACTACGACCGCACTCTTAGACCGATGCTTTCGACCGAAGACCACAACCACGACGCGCCGGGTTTCGCTCTCGTCACCTGCGTCAAAAGCTCCCCGGGCTGGCTGCGAACCTCCCCATCCTCCGACCACGTGGACTGCACGTGTCGGGCGCGAGCACCGACACTCGCGAAGTGGCTGGCGGCCCGCAGTAAAGACTTGTCCCACCCCATCACTGTGACAGCGCGCTTTACAATCCACTCAGCCGCCCATCCGCCCCGAATCCCCCGCTAATCCGTCCCCCCCAATGGCGAACGAGCTCAGCGCCTCGCTACAGAGCCGGCCTGTACGGGAGACACGTGTCACGCACTGGACGTAACGCCCAGGGAGCGGAGCCTCCGTTTAAAAAGGGCTTAAGTAGCCGTGCGTCGGTAACTAATCGCATTACTTCCCTAGCAGACGACGTCATCGGTACACGTGACCTCACCAGTCCCCCTGATATATCGCTCTTCGTCCACTTCTGTATCATCGGTATTTCATCTCTGTGATGAATTTTCTCTCTTCAGCGGAGCGTGCACAGGTTTGGCCAGGCAGATCCTGACCCAAACAGCTTGGATACGCAGTACGTGATATGGGTAAGAACGACTGTCGGTGCAGGATAGCCCAGATTACGAGGGGCGTTTGAAAAGTCCGTGCAAAGTCCGAGAGATGGCACCACCGTCGCGTATCGAGGTCATGTTTAGTTATCAGCATCTTTGGAAAGAACGCACACCAAGTTTCAGCCATATTGGTCTATTTCTTTGTGTTTGGCATTCGTGTGACGTAACGTTAGCGACAGCCCTGGACGGTGCACAAGTCCCGCCCAATCACCCCCCTCCACACCAATCCATATCCTAAGCTAGATTACATTAGATTAGATTAGATCTAGTTCCATGGATCATGAATACCATATTTCGTAATGATGTGGAACGAGTCGAATTTTCCAATACATGACATAATTAAGTTAATTTAACAACATACTTAAGTTAATATAACAACTTGTTATTTTTTGTGTTTTTTATTTTTTTTAAATTTTTATTTTTTAAATATTTTTCTGTTTTTTGTTTTTTTTCCTTAATTTATATCTAAAAATTCCTCCATGGAGTAGAAGGAGTTGTCATTCAGAAATTCTTTTAATTTCTTCTTAAATACTTGTTGGTTATCTGTCAGACTTTTGATACTATTTGGTAAGTGACCAAAGACTTTAGTGCCAGTATAATTCACCCCTTTCTGTGCCAAAGTTAGATTTAATCTTGAATAGTGAAGATCATCCTTTCTCCTAGTATTGTAGTTATGCACACTGCTATTACTTTTGAATTGGGTTTGGTTGTTAATAACAAATTTCATAAGAGAGTATATATACTGAGAAGCTACTGTGAATATCCCTAGATCCTTAAATAAATGTCTGCAGGATGATCTTGGGTGGACTCCAGCTATTACTCTGATTACACGGTTTTGTGCAATAAATACTTTATTGCTCAGTGATGAATTACCCCAAAATATGATGCCATATGAAAGCAATGAGTGAAAATAGGCGTAGTAAGCTAATTTACTAAGATGTTTACCACCAAAATTTGCAATGACCCTTATTGCATAAGTAGCTGAACTCAAACGTTTCAGCAGATCATCAATGTGTTTCTTCCAATTTAATCTCTCATCAATGGACACACCTAAAAATTTGGAATATTCTACCTTAGCTATATGCTTCTGATTAAGGTCTATATTTATTAATGGCGTCATACCATTTACTGTACGGAACTGTATGTACTGTGTCTTATCAAAATTCAGTGAGAGTCCATTTACAAGGAACCACTTAGTAATTTTCTGAAAGACAGTATTGACAATTTCATCAGTTAATTCTTGTTTGTCAGGTGTGATTACTATACTTGTATCATCAGCAAAGAGAACTAACTTTGCCTCTTCATGAATATAGAATGGCAAGTCATTAATATATATTAAGAACAACAAAGGACCCAAGACTGACCCTTGTGGAACCCCATTCTTGATAGTTCCCCAGTTTGAGGAATGTGCTGATCTGTGCATATTATGAGAAATACATATTTCAACTTTCTGCACTCTTCCAGTTAGGTACGAATTAAATCATGGTCTGCCGCATGTTCCAACATCAAAGTTATTCGTATCACAGATATGCCAGTCATAACAAGGGAGAAAATCAGTAGTTAGTACGAAATAGAGTTTTTCCGGTACCATTGTGAAAAGAATTAGAAATATGTTCATTAATATGCGAGTTGAAAAATCATCAATAAGAAAGAAAAATAAAAATGGTATCCCCACTGATATTTGTTAAGTGCAGTGACCGCAAATCCCCGTCACCTCGCGTAGTGTTGGGAAATATTAATTGGTAGTATCGCCAAGGATGCTGTCAATTATCCCGATTGTCTAAAGTCAATGTTGAGCATAAACAAGGCAAAGTCGATGTCTTGGTTTGTTTCTGATTACCTCATTAAGACTAAAGAAAATATAAGAGTGGGATAATGTAGAAATGCGTAATGCAAGCAGTCAGATATTTATACAGTGACATTCTTCATTAATATTTGCCCGTGTAATGGGTGAATTTTTACTTGTGAACTCTTGTGACTGCTTACTTATAGCAGACACGAGATTACTTTGAGTTCTTCTTCAGTGTTTGAGAGCTTTAGAGCTGCCTATTGTTAGACATATGTACGTAATTTCGTCAGTGTTATTCCAACACATCTTATCGTACTTTAATGTCTGTTAGATATCAGTTTTGACAGCAGTTGGCCACAACAGCCAAGATTAGGTACCTTGTGTATGATAACTTTATTGAGAGTGAATATCTATGTTTCATTTTGACAGTATTACACAAACTGCTAAGAAGTACTAACAGCAAAACACTGCTAGTATGAACAACCGCGGTAAAACGAAAAAACGACGAACAAAAACACGACAGCGACGAGGACTACCAAAGATCATATTGATGCGCTCTTGATTGGTGTGGCGGGGGTAGGTGTGGAGGGGGGTAAATGGGCGGGGCTTGTGCAAATGTCCGGGGCTGTCGCTAACGTTTCCTGTGAATCAAGGAAGTCGAGTGATTGTCAAAAAATGGACGAAAAAGAATTTCGTGTGGTGAGTTAACATTACTTTATGAAAGACAAAACGCGTCGGGAGACTAAAGAGAAGCTTGATAAACATTACTGTGTCTCTGCAACTTCGATTAGAACAGTTTATAAGTGGTTTCAAAATTTTCGTTGTGGCCATATCGGTACAAGTGAACGTTCTGGACGCCCTGTGGATGTTACGACTCCAGAAATCATTGATAAAATCCGTGATGTGGTGATGGATGACAGAAGAGTTAAGGTGCGTGAGATTGCTAGTGCTTTGGGCATCGCGAATGAACGGGCGCATAATATTTTGCATAAACATTTGGACATAACAAAGCTATCTGCAAGATCGGTTCCGCGATTGCTCACGCTTGACCACAAAACGGAATCGTGTGAAGTGTTGCGAGGATGGTTTGCAGCTGTTCAGGAAGAATCCGCAGGACTTTAAGCGTCGTTTCGTCACTGTGGATGAAACATGGATACATTACTACACTCCTGAGACGAAACAACAATCTAAACAATTGGCTACCAAGGGAGAATCTGCACCAAAAAAAGGCGAAGACCATTCCTTCGGCCGGAAAGGCTACGGGGACTGTCTTTTGGGATTCGCAAGGAATAATCCTCATCGACTATCTGGAAAAGGGTAAGACTATTACAGGTTCATATTATTCATCGTTATTTGGCCGTTTGAAAACCGAGCTGCAAGAAAAACGCCGGCGATTGGACAGCAAAAAAAGTACTTTTCCATCACAACAATGCACCAGCACACACCTCAGCAGTTGTGCTCGCAAAATTAATCGAAATAGGATTCGAACTCGTTTCACATCCCCCCTGTTCTCCAGACTTGGCTCCCTGGGACTACTACTTGTTCCCCAATTTCAACAAATGTCTGGCAAGACAAAGATTTTATTCAGGCGAGGAGGTCATTGCAGCAACTAATAGCTATTTTGCAAACTTAGACAATTCCTATTATTCGGAAGGGATCAACAAATAGCCGAGCGGTCTAAGGGCGCTGCAGTCATGGACTGTGCCGCTGGTCCCGGCGGTGGTTCGAGTCCTCCCTCGGGCATGTGTGTGTGTGTTTGTCATTAGGATAATTTAGGTTAAGTAGTGTGTAAGCTTGGGGACTGATGACGTTAGCAGTTAAGTCCCATAAGATTTCACACACAATTCAACATTTGGATCAACAAATTACACTCCCAGAAATTGAAATAAGAACACCGTGAATTCATTGTCCCAGGAAGGGGAAACTTTATTGACACATTCCTGGGGTCAGATACATCACATGATCACACTGACACAACCACAGGCACATAGACACAGGCAACAGAGCATGCACAATGTCGGCACTAGTACAGTGTATATCCACCTTTCGCAGCAATGCAGGCTGCTATTCTCCCATGGAGACGATCGTAGAGATGCTGGATGTAGTCCTGTGGAACGGCTTGCCATGCCATTTCCACCTGGCGCCTCAGTTGGACCAGCGTTCGTGCTGGACGTGCAGACCGCGTGAGACGACGCTTCATCCAGTCCCAAACATGCTCAATGGGGGACAGATCCGGAGATCTTGCTGGCCAGGGTAGTTGACTTACACCTTCTAGAGCACGTTGGGTGGCACGGGATACATGCGGACGTGCATTGTCCTGTTGGAACAGCAAGTTCCCTTGCCGGTCTAGGAATGGTAGAACGATGGGTTCGATGACGGTTTGGATGTACCGTGCACTATTCAGTGTCCCCTCGACGATCACCAGTGGTGTACGGCCAGTGTAGGAGATCGCTCCCCACACCATGATGCCGGGTGTTGGCCCTGTGTGCCTCGGTCGTATGCAGTCCTGATTGTGGCGCTCACCTGCACGGCGCCAAACACGCATACGACCATCATTGGCACCAAGGCAGAAGCGAGTCTCATCGCTGAAGACGACACGTCTCCATTCGTCCCTCCATTCACGCCTGTCGCGACACCACTGGAGGGGAGCTGCACGATGTTGGGGCGTGAGCGGAAGACGGCCTAACGGTGTGCGGGACCGTAGCCCAGCTTCATGGAGACGGTTGCGAATGGTCCTCGCCGATACCCCAGGAGCAACAGTGTCCCTAATTTGCTGGGAAGTGGCGCTGCGGTCCCCTACGGCACTGCGTAGGATTCTACGGTCTCGGCGTGCATCCGTGCGTCGCTGCGGTCCGGTCCCAGGTCGACGGGCACGTGCACCTTCCGCCGACCACTGGCGACAACATCAATGTACTGTGGAGACCTCACGCCCCACGTGTTGAGCAATTCGGCGGTACGTCCACCCGGCCTCCCGCATGCCCACTATACGCCCTCGCCCAAAGTCCGTCAACTGCACATACGGTTCACGTCCACGCTGTCGCGGCATGCTACCAGTGTTAAAGACTGCGATGGAGCTCCGTATGCCACGGCAAACTGGCTGACACTGACGGCGGCGGTGCACAAATGCTGCGCAGCTAGCGCCGTTCGACGGCCAACACCGCGGTTCCTGGTGTGTCCGCTGTGCCGTGCGTGTGATCATTGCTTGTACAGCCCTCTCGCAGTGTCCGGAGCAAGTATGGTGGGTCTGACACACCGGTGTCAATGTGTTCTTTTTTCCATTTCCAGGAGTGTAGAACAGCGTTGGATGAAGTGTGACAGACGGGGACTCGACACTGGCGGCCTTATGCAAGTTCAGAGGGCGGAAGATTAGATTCTGGCGGAAGCTGTGAGGACATACGTGTCGTGCGTGGAAAGCTCGGTTAGTGCAGTTGGGAAAGGTCCCACGTTCGAATCCCAGTCAGGCACACGGTATTCCGGTGCGTATACGGGGCACAAAAAATTGCGCACTACCGATAACACATCGCGACCATGTTTTGCTGTAACATTCTGTAGACCAGAATTGCTGCCACATGTTTGGCAACATTGCCGGCCACTGTTGCCCAGCAACGCTCGCGGCAATACATTTCCGTGTCAGCAGTGTTTACAAGGGCCTCACAGAATGTCCGCTAAGGTTCGAGCGGCTCTCTCCCCGTCGGAGGTTCCTCCCTCGGGCATGGGTTTGTGTGTGTTTGTCCTTAGTGTAAGTTAGTTTAAGATAGATTAAGTAGTGCGTAAGCCTAGGGGCCGAGGACCTTAGTAGTTTGGTCCCATAGTCCTTACCACAAAATTCCATTTTTCCAATGGCCGCCAAAAAGACGCAACAATATATGGAAGCGTATGCGGCTCCCCTGCTTTTGCATACCAAAAGGAAGATAGTTAGCATGGAAAAGATAAATCAGTCCTAGTGGACGTGTTTCTTTTTTAAGTAAGCGAGCTGTTTCCTGAACTTGTGAACTAATGTTGGATACATATTGAAAGGTCTCTGTTGGATTCCTTTCATGTTTGATTTCTTAAATCTGTTGTCATTTACGGCATAAATTCCTCTTCTAAATTTACTGTGGCGTTTCTATCTGGGAGAAGACTGAGCAGTGGAACGTGTTACTTTTACACATAAACAAGAACGATCTGTCACACTACTACACTTTAAAACACAGTTTATATGTAATTCATGTCACACAGTCTCATACGGAACCTACATCCGCTTTCTTTTATATACTGTATATGATAAGATACTGTCATCCCCCTTCCCTTCTGTGTGAGAGGATGAATGAGCAAATGTATTTCTAGTTGCATGCTTGAGGGTAGCAGACAAGCCTGTCTGCTAGAGAACAGTAGGACCAACGTCGGAACAGGTAGCTACGCTTTCTAAAAGCAAAGAGGTTTCTATCCTTAGTATGGTCCTGCCCGTCCGTTGTCATGTTGGTATAGGAAGCTGCCCCTCTCGCCACTTCCGTTTGTATTTGTGAGCCACCCTCAGGAAGGGACCAAGTCAGTCTGTCCGCGGCGAGCGTCTGAAGTGGTAAGATCTCCGGCTAAGCGCGTGTCTGCTAAGTCCGTAGGACAATGGATTTCTTAAGATCAGCCTAACTGAAAATTTAATCACCTTTATTTCAGGTTTAGCTCTAAAATATCTAATGTTATCTTAAATTGCAACACAGAGTATTTCGAGTGTGAAGTTCAGAATATGTTCCAGTAGTTACTTTGTCACTACTTTGTGAGTAAAGTGGAACCACGTGTTGATCAGTAACTCTAACTAAGATCATCAATCTTAAATGCGAATGTGCTTGAGATTATAACGTCTTGTCTTGACAATATTTTTCAATGTAGCAACTTTTCTTTATGTTCAACCCACGTGGGGTGTACTTTGTGAGACCAGTACCACGTGCTTATACAATTGTTTGACCCATCAGGTTAATAGTAAGACGTTAGTAACCAGTTCGAGGTTTTTCTTTTGTAAATTGCTTTTCGATCTAATTCATTTTAATTATCAAAATTATTGTGGAGTTTCACTCTTTGTGTAAACCAAGTTGACCACGTGAAGCATGTGGTGTAATCATCAAAGTAGCCCTCAGCTATTCTTTTCGGGAAGATTTCACAGAGAGTTAGGATGAATTTAGTATACCAGTGTGTGGTAATTTCATTATGGACAGGATTGCGCTACGAACGTAACTTCTTTGGGTGAAAATTGAATGGGTTGGTTGTGGTTAATTTCCTCTTGCATATGTTTCAACGTTCTTCGTGTGTTACTTTATGAATGCAGTGTTGTATGCAGTCTCCCAATCTTGGCTCCCTATTTGATGTGTTCTGTAAGATTACAAACTCACATTTTCACAGTCCTAAATAAGGCACCAGCTTAGTTATGACTCAAGTTTAATATGCTGAAATTTCAATGATCAATGTTAAAATAAATTTCCAAATATAAACTGATTTACTTCTTTTTATTTAAATTCTCTTCTATATATATATATATATATATATATATATATATATATATATATATATATATATATATATATATATATATATCACCGGTTGTCGTATGACTATTAAAAGATTATAACTAATGTTAGTCTGGTTGGGAATTTGGTAAGCTAGACTGGATACCTGGTGAAACAGTTGCTCAGTAATGCAAGGTTAACTTCCCCAGACAGCTCACAGCTTTTAACCCACTTTTATTGTCTATTAGCACCGCTTTCATAGGAAATTAAAGCAACAACGTTACAATATGATCTCCAAAACGCTGAATGTATCGTTTAAAAGCAATTTCTCCGACAACAGGTAAGATCAATACCGACACGAATGACAACACAGCGACGTAACAAAAGATATGCCACACCTCCTAATATCGTGTCAGACCTCTTTCTACCCGCCGTAGTACAGCAACTCGACGTCGCAAGGACTCGACAAGACCCGCAAGTAGGTCTGTTGATATTTTTAAAAATATCGGGAATCCGATATATCTATATTTAAAAAAAATATAATTATCCGCACTCCAGATATTGACAAAAAATATCGATATAGCGATATATCGACAGAAATAATTACGGCGTACAGGCCTATTATGCTGTCGGCTGCACATTGTAAATATACTGCCCATTTTAGTGCTGTATATTTATTTACTTATCATTAAAAATTCTGTATATCAAGAAGCTAGCAGCCTTCGTATCCCCCTTAGAGGAAGAATTCAAAGGAAAACGATGCACGTTCATGCTTGGTGATAACCACTTTGCTAGCAATAGCAACTGTTTCTAACCGGCACAATAAAAGGTGTGCATGTCCACTCAATAAGGTCACCAGGTAATAAGAGTTCACAAAAGTGGGCGAACTCATTCCTGACACAGACCACACTTTTAGTTACATAACGTCAAATATTACAGAAATTATTTCTGTTCATTTCATATCAATGTCCCACAACCTTCTAGAAACCGGGAAGGTGAAAAAAAATAAAAAAATAAAGTTTACGTCAGGACACGAACCCTCTACCTCTCCACCGTCCGCTCCTGTACGTGGCGCCTCGTCCAACTACGCCAGACTGAAACTTTGCGCCGGCCGTTGTGGCAGTACGGTTCTAGGCGCTACAGTCTAGAACCGCGCGACCGCTACGGTCGCAGGTTCGAATCCTGCCTTAGGTTAGTTAGGTTTAAGTAGTTCTAAGTTCTAGGGGACTGATGACCTCAGAAGTTTAAGTCCCATAGTGCTCAGAGCCATTTTTCGTAACTTTGCTTGCAACGATCTCATATTTCATATGCAACAATCTCCTAAAGGTTTTAATCGCTGAAAACTGAAAATTAATTATAACAAATCCTAACAGGAATGACACGTTTTCGCGAGTCTTAAATGGGTCGTTGCCTTAAAGCGGCTTACTCTCATAATACGCGAGTTATAACGCGAAAATAACGTAACCGCCATTATGACGTTTCCCGTCATTTTATTACAACAAATCGCATCGATAACGATTCTTTCTCGGGACACTCGATGTACTGGTGCTTAGGAACCGCATGTACAGGGCTATTACAAATGATTGAAGCGATTTCATAAATTCACTGTAGCCCCCATTCATTGACATATGGACACGACACACTACAGATACGTAGAAAAACTCGTAAATTTTTGTTCGGCTGAAGCCGCACTTCAGGTTTCTGCTGCCAGAGCGCTCGAGAGCGCAGTGAGACAAAATGGCGACAGGAGCCGAGAAAGCGTCTGTCGTGCTTGAAATGCACTCACATCAGTCAGTCATAACAGTGCAACGACACTTAAGGACGAAGTTCAACAAAGATCCACCAACTGCCAACTCCATTCGGCGATGGTATGCGCACTTTAAAGCTTCTGGATGCCTCTGTAAGGGGAAATCAACGGGTCGGCCTGCAGTCAGCGAAGAAACGGTTGAACGCGTGCGGGCAAGTTTCACGCGTAGCCCGCGGAAGTCGACGAATAAAGCAAGCAGGGAGCTAAACGTACCACAGCCGACGGTTTGGAAAATCTTAGGGAAAAGGCTAATGCAGAAGCCTTACCGTTTACAATTGCTACAAGCCCTGACACCCGATGACAAAGTCAAACGCTTTGAATTTTCGGCGCGGTTGCAACAGCTCGTGGAAGAGGATGCGTTCAGTGCGAAACTTGTTTTCAGTGATGAAGCAACATTTTTTCTTAATGGTGAAGTGAACAGACACAATGTGCGAATCTGGGCCGTAGAGAATCCTCACGCATTAGTGCAGCAAATTCGCAATTCACCAAAAGTTAACATGTTTTGTGCAATCTCACGGTTTAAAGTTTACGGCCCCTTTCTCTTCTGCGAAAAAAACGTTACAGGACACGTGTATCTGGACATGCTGGAAAATTTGCTCATGCCACAACTGGAGACCGACAGCGCCGACTTCATCTTTCAACAGGATGGTGCTCCACTGCACTTCCATCGTGATGTTCGGCATTTCTTAAACAGGAGATTGGAAAACCGATGGATCGGTCGTGGTGGAGATCATGATCAGCAATTCATGTCACGGCCTCCACGCTCTCCCGACTTAACCCCATGCGATTTCTTTCTGTGGGGTTATGTGAAAGATTCAGTGTTTAAACCTCCTCTACCAAGAAACGTGCCAGAACTGCGAGCTCGCATCGACGATGCTTTCGAACTCATTGATGGGGACATGCTGCGCCGAATGTGGGAGGAACTTGATTATCGGCTTGATGTCTGTCGAATCACTAAAGGGGCACATATCGAACATTTGTGAATGCCTAAAAAACTGTTTGAGTTTTTGTATGTATGTGCAAAGCATTGTGAAAATATCTCAAATAATAAAGTTATTGTAGAGCTGTGAAATCGCTTCAATCATTTGTAATAACCCTGTATATTGATACGGTGTAACATATTTCCCGCCGAACATGGGCTTCTGCTGAACACGACAAATACAGAAGACCTCTTGCTTTGTGCCTGTGACGTAGTGACCGTTCTTGCTTGCTATTGGATCTACTTTACGTGGCACGTTGCCGAAATATCGCAGAACCTATTTTGTGTTTCACTTGTCGAAATGGCTCCTCGACGTGCAACAGCAGGAAATGACTTCGCAAAAATCGTATAGCGCTTTGTCAACGTCAGCTAACTCGTCCCGCGTGCCGAAGGCTTTACAGTACCTTGCGCAGCGCAGAAATCGATTTGCTGTACAGTAACGTCCGAAAGTCCTGTCAACGCACTCTTTTTCCGCCATGTATTTATACTCCATATGTCGTTTTTTTTTTTTTTTCTTTTCAGCCGCGCGGGATTAGCCGAGCGGTCTCAGGCGCTGCAGTCATGGACTGTGCGGCTGGTCCCGGAGGAGGTTCGAGTCCTGCCTTGGGCGTGGGTGTGTGTGTTTGTTCTTAGGGTAATTTAGGTTAAGTAGTGTGTAAGCTTAGGGACTGATGATCTTAGCAGTTAACTCGCATAAGATTTCACACACATTTGAACATTTTTTTTCGTTTTCAGATGACGGACACAAGTAACTTCTGTGTCATCCGACCGTGTTCTGTTAAGTGCATGCAGCTGAACGAAGTGAAAATGAGCGCAAGGACAGTAATGAGAGAACCATTCAATCATTTTGAGAGTAGAACTTTGTCAACCGATCTGAGTAAAAGCTGTAACAGGTTGTGGTCGTATGTAAAATCGGTAACTGGGTCGAAGTCATCAGTTCACTGACTCAGTGACCATACTGGCACCAAAACGGAAGATAACAAAGAAAAGACCGAAATATTGAATTCGGTCTTCTCAAATTGTTTTACCGCGGAAGATCGTAGCACAACCCTTTCAATTGTGGTACGAACGTCGACACGGCAGATATTGAGATAACGGAACGCGGAATTAAAAAATAAATAAATACAATAGCTTAGTTGTGGAAACACATCAGAACCATGCCTACGACATTCTACAAATATTATGCCAAAGAACTTGCTCCCTTCTAGCAGCAACTTATCGTAGACCGCTGGGCCAAGGAAAGGTACCTAGCGACCGGAAAAAAGCAAACGTCATTCCCTTTTTAAGAAGGGCTGTAGAAGAAATGCACACAGTTATAGACGTATATCGTTCACGTCAATCTGTTGTAGAATTACGGAACCTGATTTATGCTCAAGAAGAGAAGGAAAATCTCCTCTATAAAAATCAACATGGATTCCGCAAACAGAGATCCTGCGAAACGCAGCTCGCTCTGTTCCACATCGCCGTAGACAATGGCATGGCACTCAGGTTAAGGTCGTGTTGCGTGACTTCAGCAAGGCAACTGACACCACCCCGCGCGCTGCCGTATAGTGGAAAAAAATACGAGTTTATCGAGTATCATAACAGACTTGCGACTGGATTAAAGACTTCCTTGCAGACACTACTCAACACGTGGCTCTTACCGGAACAAAATCAATAGCTGTAAAAAATGGTTCAAATAGCTCTGAGCACTATGGGACTTAACTGCTGAGGTCATCAATCCCCTAGAACTTGACTTACTTGACTTAATTCCTTTGGCCTCTATGGGGGCATAGGGCATCCAGGAGAATTCGCCATCCGTCTCTGCCCTTGGCCATTTGCCTCAATTCTGCCCAGGTCTTGCCAACTCTTTTTGCTTCCCCTCCCACTGTCCTCTTCTGCGTGCCCCTTGGTCTTCCTCTCTTCCTTGTTCCCTGGGGATTCCATTCCAACGCTTTTTTCTCGATGGTTCCATCTGGTTTTCTCAAGGTGTGCCCCAACCAGCCCCACTTTCTATCTCGTATCTGGTCTTCTGTAGGTACTTGGTTTGTTATTCGCCAGAGCTCCTCATTACATATTTTTTCTGGCCACCAGATATTCATGATGCGTCGAAGACATCTATTTATGAAGCTTTGTAACTGGGTTGTTATCTTTTTATCCACTTTCCAGCTTTCACTGGCGTACAGAAGCACAGCCTTCACATTTGTATTAAAAATACGGATTTTTCTTTTGTACGTGATATTTCTATTTCTCCATATTGGATACAACTGTATGAAGGCAGCATTTGCCTTTTTAATGCGATTTTTCACGTTATCTCCAGCTCCACCATCTTCCGCCGCTATACTACCCAGATACAGGAATGAGTTGACAGTCTCCACTCGTTGCTCACCTATTAACAGGGGCACCTCCATGTTCCCTGAATTTACTCTCATTTCCTTTGTTTTGCCTGTGTTTATCTTGAGGCCAGCAGTCTCTGCTTCTTCTTTCTGTTGTTGTTGTGGTCTTCAGTCCTGAGACTGGTTTCATGCAGCTCTCCATGCTACTCTATCCTGTGCAAGCTTTTTCATCTCCCAGTACCTACTGCAACCTACATCCTTCTGAATCTGCTTAGTGTATTCATCTCTTGGTCTACGATTTTTACCCTCCACGCTGCTCTCCAATACTAAATTGGCGATCCCTTGATGCCTCAGAACATGTCCTACCAACCGATCCCTTCTTCTGGTCGTTGTGCCACAAACTTCTCTTCTCCCCAATCCTATTCAATACTTCCTCATTAGTTATGTGAGCTACCCATCTAATCTTCAGCATTCTTCTGTAGCACCACATTTCGAAAGCTTCTATTCTCTTCTTGTCCAAACTATTTATCGTCCATGTTTCACTTCCATACATGGCTACACTCCATACAAATACCTTCAGAAATGACTTCCTAACACTTAAATGACTTCCTAACACTATACTCGATGTTAACAAATTTCTCTTCTTCAGAAACGCTTTCCTTGCCATTGCCAGTCTACATTTTACATCCTCTCTACTTCGACCATCATCAGTTATTTTGCTCCCCAAATTGCAAAACTCCTTTACTACTTTAAGTGTCTCATTTCCTAATCTAATTCCCTCAGCGTCACCCGACTTATTTCGACTACATTCCATTATCCTCGTTTTGCTTTTGTTGATGTTCATCTTGTAGCCTCCTTTCAAGACACTGTCCATTCCATTCAACTGCTCTTCCAAGTCCTTTGCTGTCTCTGACAGAATTACAATGTCATCGGCGAACCTCAAAGTTTTTATTTCTTCTCCATGAATTTTAATACCTACTCCGAATTTTTCTTTTGTTTCCTTTACTGCTTGCTCAATATACAGATTGAACAACATCGGGGAGAGGCTACAACCCTGTCTTACTCCCTTCCCAACCACTGCTTCTCTTTTATGTCCCTCGACTCTTATAACTGCCACTAGGTGTCTGTACAAATTGTAAATAGCCTTTCGCTCCCTGTATTTTACCCCTGCCACCTTTAGAATTTGAAAGAGAGTATTCCAGTCAACATTGTCAAAAGCTTTCTGTAAGTCTACAAATGCTAGAAACGTAGGTTTGCCTTTCCTTAATCTTTCTTCTAAGATAAGTCGTAAGGTCAGTATTGCCTCACGTGTTCCAGTGTTTCTACGGAATCCAAACTGATCTTCCCCGAGGTTGGCTTCTACTAGTTTTTCCATTCGTCTGTAAAGAATTCGCGTTAGTATTTTGCAACTGTGACTTATTAAACTGATATCAGTCAGCCTTGCAGCTAATAAAACTATGTCGTCTGCAATATCCAAATCCTCCAGACGTTCGTGGATCCCCCACTGGATTCCTCGTCTCCTGGCTGCTGCGACTCATCTCACAACAGAGTCTAGAACAAGTAGAAAAAGTGTTGGTGACAAAATGCAAGCCTGCCGGACTTCAGTTGTTACTTTTATGGGCTCTGTCATATTTCCCTTGTGGAGTACGCAGCATTCGTAGCCATCATATAGATCTTTTATGATGTTTAAGATCTTGTGTGGTATGCCATACTTCCGCAACACCTGCCAGAGCACTTTATGCTTCACGGAATCGAAGGCCTTTTGAAAATCAATGAATGCCAGGTACATGGTTACTTGGAATTCTTTGATTTGCTCTAAGATGATCCTAGGACTTAATAAGATCAACACAACTGCATTGTGCCCTAAAACCGGCCTGTTCTTTACGCAGTCGCTTTTCAAGCGATTCTTTAATTCTGTTTAAAATAATTCTGGTGAGGACCTTACTGCGCACTGACAACAATGTAATACCACGCCAGTTGTTACAGTCTGACAAAGTTCCCTTCTTTTCCCTGTTTTCTATGTCTTTGTGTGTTCCCCGGTAGATCCTTCCTAACTTACATAAAACATGAAATTCCTGTTTATGGGTTCAAATGTCTCTGAGCACTATGGGACTTAACATATGTGGTCATCAGTCCCCTAGAACTCAGAACTACTTAAACCTAACTAACCTAAGGACATCGCACACATCCATGGCCGAGGCAGGATTCGAACCTGCGACCGTAGCAGCAGCGCGGTTCCAGACTGAAGCGCCTAGAACCGCTCGGTCACAGCGGCCGGCCAATAGCTGTAAACCTAATTTCCGGAGTACCCCAAGGAAGCGTGACAGGACCGATGCAGTTTACAATATACGAGTATATGTTACCAGCCAAAACCGATTTTAGGATGAACTGGTTTCGCCTAGGTCAAACTCGTTCATCCTATTACCGACAGGATAAAACAGTTTAGCCTAGGTCGAATCGGTTTACCCTAGTTAGGATTTACATGCCTTAGGATAAACCGGTACGTCCTAGTTTGAACTAATTTTGCCCAGTCGGAACGCATGTCGCTACCTGTACGTACGGGGAATCCCCGAATCATCTCTTGTTCCCCCCTCGCGTCTCTCACCCGCTCTTCGGTCTTATTATAATCCCAGTATAATTACGGTGAGGCGTTTCATCATGGGTGAGCCTTCGTGTAGTAGACAAGCCAATCAAAAGCTGTGGAGAGAAAAGTTTCTGGAGGAAATTTTGCAGAGTGAAAACAATAAATCTACTGTGTTATATAGAGGGTCTATACAAAACGATGTACTTGAGGACAATATTATGGAAGTGGAAGAGGATGTAGGTGAAGATGAAATGGGAGATACGATACTGCGTGAAGAGTTTGACAGAGCACTGAAAGACCTGAGTCGAAACAAGGCCCCCGGAGTAGACAACATTCCACTAGAACTACTGACGGCGTTGGGAGAGCCAGCCCTGACAAAACTCTACCATCTGGTGAGCAAGATGTATGAGACAGGCGAAATTCCCTCAGACTTGAAGAAGAATATAATAATTCCAATACCAAAGAAAGGAGGTGTGGACAGATGTGAAAATTACCGAACTATCAGTTTAATAAGTCACAGCTGCAAAATACTAACGCGAATGGAAAAACTAGTAGAAGCCGACCTCGGGGAAGATCAGTTTGGATTCCGTAGAAATGTTGGAATACGTGAGGCAATACTGACCCTACGACTTGTCTTAGAAGAACGATTAAGGAAAAGCAAACCTACGTTTCTAGCATTTGTAGACTTAGAGAAAGCTTTTGACAATGTTGACTGGAATACTCTCTTTCAAACTCTGAAGGTGGCAGGGGTAAAATACAGGGAGCGAAAGGCTATTTACAATTTGTACAGAAACCAGATGGCAGTTGTAAGAGTAGAGAGACATGAAAGGGAAGCAGTGGTTGGGAAGGGAGTAAGACAGGGTTGTAGTATCTCCCCGATGTTATTCAATCTGTATATTGAGCAAGCAGTAAAGGAAACAAAAGAAAAATTTCGGAGTAGGTATTAAAATCCATGGAGAAGGAATAAAAACTTTGAGGTTCGCCGATGACATTGTAATTCTGTCAGAGACAGCAAAGGACTTGGAAGAGCAGTTGAACGGAATGGACGGTGTCTTGAAAGGAGGATATAACATGAACATCAACAAAAGCAAAACGAGGCTAATGGAATGTAGTTGAATTAAGTCGGGTGATGCTGAGGGAATTAGATTAGGATGGCTCAAATGGCTCTGAGCACTATGGGACTCAACTGCTGAGGTCATTAGTCCCCTAGAACTTAGAACTAGTTAAACCTAACTAACCTAAGGACATCACAAACATCCATGCCCGAGGCAGGATTCGAACCTGCGACCGTAGCGGTCTCGCGGTTCCAGGCTGCAGCGCCTTTAACCGCACGGCCACTTCGGCCGGCAATTAGATTAGGAAATGAGACATTTAAAGTAGTAAAGGAGTTTTGCTATTTGGGGAGCAAAATAACTGATGATGGTCGAAGTAGAGAGAATATAAAATGTAGACTGGCAATGGCAAGGAAATCGTTTCTGAAGAAGAGAAATTTGTTAACATCGAGTGTCAGGAAGTCGTTTCTGAAAGTATTTGTATGGAGTGTAGCCATGTATGGAAGTGAAACATGGACGATAAATAGTTTGTTCAAGAAGAGAATAGAAGCTTTCGAAATGTGGTGCTACAGAAGAATGCTGAAGATTAGATGGGTAGATCACATAACTAATGAGGAGGTATTGAATAGGATTGGGGAGAAGAGAAGTTTGCGGCACAACTTGACTAGAAGAAGGGATCGGTTGGTAGGACATGTTTTGAGGCATCAAGGGATCATCAATTTAGTATTGGGGGGCAGCGTGGAGGGTAAAAATCGTAGAGGGAGACCGAGAGATGAATACACCAAGCAGATTCAGAAGGATGTAGGTTGCAGTAAGTACTGGGAGATGAAGGAGCTTGCACAGGATAGAGTAGCATGGAGAGCTGCATCAAACCAGTCTGAGGACTGAAGACCACAACAACAACAATATGCGGATTTGGTTAAACAAGTAGAAGACGCGGAAAAGTTGGAAAACAGAACATCACAACAAAAAAGAAAACTGAAACGACTTGCTGTTTTGAAAATTGGTGATGTGAAGAACGTTATTGCTCAGTGTGAAGGAAATATAAAATACTTTGTTGCAGCTGATGAACTTTATGATGTGATTGACGCAGCTCATGTAGCTGTGCGTCATGGTGGTCGCGATAGGGTGTTAGCTGAGACATCAAAAAAATATGCCAATATCACAAACGAAATGATATGTCTCTATTTATCAGTGTGAGACGTTTTTCAACAAAAGAAAAAGAAAAGAGGGCTAGTTTCAAAGCCAATTCTCCATTCGGAAATGAATAGCAGATGCCAAGTCGATCTGATTGAATTCCAAACACAACCAGACGTGAATTTAAAATTCATTCTAGTTTACCAAGCCCATCTCACAAAATTTGTTCTCCTTCATGCGTTAACATCAAAGAGGGCTGAAGAAGTGGCTTATCATTTGAATATTCCTAACTGTGGGGGCGCAGGGGCGACGTGCATTCTTCAGTCTGATAATGGCACAGAATTTGTCGATAATTTTATAAGTGAACTCGCAAAGCTTTGGTCAGAACTGAAAATTGTGCATGGAAACTCAAGGCACAGCCAAAGTCAGGGTTCTGTTGAACGTGCCAACCAAGGCATTGAAAATATGATAACTTCTTGGCTAAAAGACAACAATTCGACGAAGTGGTCGGGAGGGTTAAGGTATGTCCAATTCATGAAACATGGAGCTTACCAATCTGGCATAAAACAATCACCTTACAAAGCATTATTCGGAATTGAACCTAGAGTAGGACTTTTCACTTCTTCGTTGCCTCAGGAAATCATAAATCATATGGAGGATGAAGATGACCTAACGAAGGCAATCGAAGATGACAGGGCCGGCCGAAGTGGCCGCGCGGTTCTGGCGCTGCAGTCTGGAACCGCGAGACCGCTACGGTCGCAGGTTCGAATCCTGCCCCGGGCATGGATGTGTGTGATGTCCTTAGGTTAGTTAGGTTTAACTAGTTCTAAGTTCTAGGGGACTAATGACCTCAGCAGTTGAGTCCCATAGTGCTCAGAGCCATTTAAAGATGACAGCAGTACTCAACAGTACGAAGACAGTGATGAAAAAATGGTTCAAATGGCTCTGAGCACTATGGGACTTAACATCTGAGGTCATCAGTCCCCTAGAACTTAGAATTAGTCAAACCTAACTAACCTAAGGACATTGTGGTGTCACCGCCAGACACCACACTTGCTAGGTGGTAGCCTTTAAATCGGCCGCGGTCCGTTAGTATACGTCGGACCCGCGTGTCGCCACTATCAGTGATTGCAGACCGAGCGCCGCCACACGGCAGGTCTACAGAGACTTCCTAGCACTCGCCCCAGTTGTACAGCCGACTTTGCTAGCGATGGTTCACTGACAAATTACGCTCTCATTTGCCGAGACGATAGTTAGCATAGCCTTCAGCTACGTCATTTGGTACGACCTAGCAAGGCGCCACTACCAGTTACTATTGATGCTGTAAAACATGTACCGTCAAGAGCGACGTTCAACATTAATGGATTAAAGTTAAGTATTCCACCAGCTACGTCCGTTTTTCTAAATTCTAATTTCCTTGTCCTGCTCCAGACCTCACGCCAGCCTGCGTGAGCTAAAACGCGTGCCTATCGGCTTCCTCTACTCATACGGTGTTGGCTCTCCTGCCAACCCGCAACAGACATCACACACATCCATGCCCGAGGCGGGATTCGAACCTGCGACCGTAGCAGTCGCGCGGTTGCGGACTGAAGCGCCTAGAACCGCTCGGCGACCGTGGCCGGCTGCAGTGATGATGATGACATTGTCAAAACTGACACAAACGACATTCAAAATGCTAGAAAAATTGCGACAGAAAATTAAAAAAAAAAAAAAAAACAAGCTAAAAGAATGAAAGCTTCGTCTGACAAATCCCATCCACCAGCTGACACTGGGGGCAACGTAACCGTACCTATTTCAGATGGAGATAAAGGCAGACGTGACCTCCGTAACGTAACTAGAATAATACTTCAAAAGACTGATGAGTGCCTCTACAAAATTGGCACCAAACATGGCGTACTTCAAAAACATTATTGCAGGTATAATTTTATTAAAATTTTCCACAATTTTTTGTAATAAAATATTTGTTTTATCTTCCTTTTTATTTTGTTGGAACTGATTTCGGCGTCTGCATTGAGAAGTTTTTAGATGTGGGAGATATTAACCAGGATATTGAAATATATTTAGGGACTGCAGCCACAAAACATTCTGTTGTATCAGGGCAAGGCGTCGTGAAACGCAGTTGCATGAAAAACTGTACAACAAAGAAATGCAATTGTGAGAAAAACTAATTACTCTGCAGTTCTAAGTGCCACCAAAGTAAACCTTGCAAAAATAAGTAAATAAACAAATTGCAGATAAGGTGATTTCTGTGGATGAATATATGTAAATTGATCTAGTGATAGATGTGAAATTACTGATTAGTTAATAGATAACTTTAACGAATCATCTTGACGTTTATTTCTATTCCTTTATGCAGTTTACTTTGAAAAGCTTATGGGAGGTACAAACTAGGTGAAATAATTCACACTAGGACGTACCAGTTTATCCTAAAGCACGTAAATTCTAACTGGGTCAAACCGATTCGATCTAGGCTAAGCTGTTTTATCCTATCGGTAGCAGGATGAACGAGTATGACCTAGGCGAACATATATAAATGATCTAGTAGAAAGCGTCGGATGCTCTTTAAGGCTATTCGCAGATGATGCAGTTGTTTGTAGCGAAGTAGCAACACCGGAACATAATAACGATTTGAGAACGACCTGCAGAGAATTGACGAATGGTGCAGGCTCTGGCGGTTGACCCTGAACGTAAATAAATGTAACATATTGGGCATACATAGGAAAAGAAATCCACTACTGCACAGCTACACTATTGATGACAAACAGCTGGAGACAGCATCTGTCGTAAAATATCTAGGCGTAACTATCCAGAGCGACCTTAAGTGCAATGGCCATATGAAACAAATAGTGGGGAAAGCAGATGCCAGACTCAGACTCACAGGAAGAACCTTAAGGAAATGTAACTCATCCACGAAGGAAGTGTCTTATAAGGCGCTTTTTCGACCGATCCTTGAGTATTGTTCTTCTATCTGCGATGCCTATGAGGTAGGACTGACAGAAGAGATAGAGAAGATCCAAAGAAGAGCGGCGCGTTTTGAGACGGGGTCGCTTGGTCGGCGCGACAGCGTTACTGAGATGGTCAACAAACTCAAGTGGCAGACGTTACAAGAGATTTACTATTGAAATTCGAGAACTTAGAGCCAAAACAGAGGCTCACTGAAAATCATTCTTCCAACGCGCTAATCGCGAGTGGAACAGAGACGGAGGGCTCAGTTAGTGTAAAAAAAGTACCCTCCGCCACACACCCCTCCGCCACACACCACTAGGTGGCATGCGGAGAATGATGTAGACGTAAGTGGACACACCGGGAAAACCATAAGAGATGTGCAACGGAGTTTAGCGGCACGATTTCATAACGAATCTCCATCAAAGTGAACGATACAGCGAAGGCAACAGTAACTCTTCAGAACCGGGTCCTTTTTCGACTGAAAGACGACAGGTCGACCATCAACACGACAGCAAAAATGTGCAGCATGGTGGATTCTGTAAAGAGATCTCCAAAAAAAAAAAAATCGTAATGGAAATGGAAATGGTACAAAACACTCACATTTAAAAAAATTACATGCCACCGAAAGTGCAACTTGTTTTTAAAAGAAAACTCTTACGGTGGAAGGGCGGCAACTTTATATACTGAAATGACCATTTAAATAAAAACCCATGAAATGCAATCTTACATAAAATATACAAACATGCTCTACATTACACATATACCGTCTCTCAAGACGATAGGCAAGATAACAACATATTTCAGGAGTGTGCCGTGAATATCAGGAATCTGGTAAAACATCAAATCTCCAACATCACTGCAGTTCAGACGTAAAAAGAGACGAGCAGAGAAACAATATACGTAGCATCGAATACCATTTGGTTTTCCGCGCGTTATATGAGATTGGAATAATAGAGAATTGTGCATATGGTTCGATGAACCCTCTGCCAGGCACTTGAATGTGATTTGCAGAGTGTAGATGTAGATGAACAACACCAGTGTACAGTCTGTCGGTAAACTGAAGAGCGAGCGAGCGAGTCCCCACTCTGCCCACCCAGCTACGTCACGAGGCGCTTCTACAGGCTGTTTCACAATGTAGTATCGCCCCTGCCGCGGCGCGCGCTTTAAACTTTTGGGGATGCCGTCTACAGATACGTCTCGGCTGCGTGCATTTTTAGACAAATTCATTAAGACCACAATGAATACAAAAGAGGATAGCTTCTTCCGAAACACAACATTGTAGAGTAAATAATATTAAGATAAGAATGTTCATGCGAATTTAATATGTTCCTCTATTGCTATTCGTAAAACGAACCCCATATAATCGAATCAGTCTGTAGAATTTGAGGCTTGTTCTTGCTTTGTGTTTCTACTAGAAGGTAGAAGTTTTCTTTGAAGCACTGCATTGAAACTTAACAATTTTTGCAACACGATAAGTGGTTAAAAATGGCTCTGAGCACTATGGGACTTAACATCCATGGTCATCAGTCCCCTAGAACTCAGAACTACTTAAACCTAACTAACCTAAGGACAGCACAGAACACCCAGTCATCACGAGGCAGAGAAAATCCCTGACCTCGCCGGGAATCGAACCCGGGAACCCGGGCGTGGTAAGTGGTTAAAAAGTAAGCATAAATTTATAATTTTGCGTGTTGTATTAGTCCGATTTGCACTACTTTTTTGTCACTGTCTTCGTAAACATGCCTCAAAAGTATGTGTACAATGTTATGCATTTTGGGTATTTACTCTGTTGTCAGCTGTCAAAAAGGTTACATGTGTTTTGGTAGCAGCAAAGATTATTTGTTTTGTATAAAAATAGATTAGAGAATCTGTATTAAATTTTGTTATAGAAATGGAATGAAGTTTATGAAATTTTTAGAAATGTTAATTATTGCTTGTGGTGAGCCTGTTATAAGTGAACCAAGGGGATACAAGTGGTATAAACATTTCAAAGTACGCCTTAAAGGACAGCGGCTTTACGAGCATGGGTGATATTAAAAATGCACAGTTAAGAGACCTATAAACTATCCCGAAGAAACAGTTCCTAAAGAATTTCGGGAATTGGAAAAAGCACTGGCACAAGTATATAGTATGTAACGGGCAATATTTTGAAGAGGATAGCAAACCTACGTTTCTAGCATTTGTAGACTTAGAGAAAGCTTTTGACAATGTTGACTGGAATACTCTCTTTCAAATTCTGAAGGTGGCAGGGGTAAAATACAGGGAGCGGAAGGCTATTTACAATTTGTACAGAAACCAGATGGCAGTTATAAGAGTCGAGGGGCATGAAAGGGAAGCAGCGGTTGGGAAGGGAGTGAGACAGGGTTATAGCCTGTCCCCGATGTTATTCAATCTGTATATTGAGCAAGCAGTAAAGGAAACAAAAGAAAAATTCGGAGTAGCTATTAAAGTCCATGGAGAAGAAATAAAAACGTTGAGGTTCGCCGATGACATTGTAATTCTGTCAGAGACAGCAAAGGACTTGGAAGAGCAGTTGAACGGAATGGATAGTGTCTTGAAAGGAGGATATAAGATGAACATCAACAAAAGCAAAACGAGGATAATGGAATGTAGTCGAATTAAGTCGGGTGATGCTGAGGGGATTAGATTACGAAATGAGACACTTAAAGTAGTAAAGGAGTTTTGCTATTTGGGGAGCAAAATAACTGATGATGGTCGACGTAGAGAGAATATAAAATGTAGACTGACAATGGCAAGGAAACCGTTTCTGAAGAAGAGAAATTTGTTAACATCGAGTATAGATTTAAGTCTCAGGAAGTCGTTTCTGAAAGTATTTGTATGGAGTGTAGCCATGTATGGAAGTGAAAGATGGACGATAAATAGTTTGGACAAGAAGAGAATAGAAGCTATTGAAATGTGGTGCTACAGAAGAATGCTGAAGATTAGATGGGTAGATCACATAACTAATGAGGAGGTATTGAATAGAATTGGGGAGAAGAGGAGTTTGTGGCACAACTTGACTAGAAGAAGGGATCGGTTGGTAGGACATGTTCTGAGGCATCAAGGGATTACAAATTTAGCATTGGAGGGCAGCGTGGAGGGTAAAATTCGTAGACCAAGAGATGAATACACTAAGCAGATTCAGAAGGATGTAGGTTGCAGTAGGTACTGGGAGATGAAGAAACTTGCACAGGATAGAGTAGCATGGAGAGCTGCATCAAACCAGTCTCAGGACTGAAGACAGCAACAACAACAACATTGCTGTAGATTAACAAATAAAGTTTTTTCAAGCTTTTTGCTTAGAAGTCCAGAATCGATGTACATGTTTCGGAGAAAATTTCAGCAGTGTTTAGAATAGCTATTGCGCACAAATTTCAAGGAATATGTCCCAGAATCAGGTGAAAAGCGACCGAGATAGAGATTTAGTGTTCCATAAGCGTCAAAGGTTTTACATTGTTTTGAAACTGTCTATAACGATCAGTTTCTTCCCAAGATTATTAGTTTTCCTTCGTGGCGATTCCACTAAACCATGCGGTTTATTTTCGCGTTCCTTCCTTATGTGTCCCGGCCGCTGGTGGCCGAGCGGTTCTGGCGCTACAGTCTGGAACCGCGCGACTGCTACGGTCGCAGGTTCGAATCCTGCCTCGGGCATGGATGTGTGTGTTGTCCTTAGGTTAGTTAGGTTTAAGTAGTTCTAAGTTCTAGGGGACTTATGACCTCAGCAGTTGAGTCCCATAGTGCTCAGAGCCATTTGAACCATTAAACCTTATGTGTCCTATTGGACGAGGCTGACCCTTGCATAAATTGCAGCCCTTTGATTGGGACTGGTAATATTAGCCAACAGTTCTTTTTGGGTCGCCTCTTTCATACACGCTGTAATAACATTAGAGACGATCGAACGCTCGTTAGTCCGCAAATACCTCCTCTTCGTCGTATTCTGCACATTTTCTTCCAATGCTGCGCGATAATCCATCAGTAAGTATACAAAGTTGAGTGACTGACTCTGGCAACTAACAAGGGAACCTCCCCATCGCACCCCCCTCAGATTAAGTTATAAGTTGCCACAGTGGATAGGCCTTGAAAAAAATGAACACAAATCAATCGTGAAATCAGGAAGAAGTTGTGTGGAACTATGAAAAAATGAGCAAAATATACAAACTGAGTAGTTCATGTGCAATGTAGGCAACATCAAGGAAAGTATGAGCATACGAGCGCCGTGGTCCCGTGGTTAGCGTGAGCAACTACGGAACGACAGGTCCTTGGTTCAAGTCTTCTCTCGAGTGAAAAGTTTAATTTTTTATTTTCAGACAATTATCAAAGTTCAGGCACTCACACATAATCAACTTCGCTCTCCAAAATTCCAGGACATGTTCAGATTTGCTTGGACATATGCAGTATTTGACGGTCTACAGACGGAAAAATTTGAAAACGTTAAAAACATATGTTTTGACAGAGCACAGGGAAAACTGTGCGACTGTGAAACTGTTGCATTCATTTGTTGCAGTTTATGTGACAAACTATTATGTTTTCATCAGTTTTTTGGGAGTGATTATCACATCCACAAGAAAACCTAAATCGAGCAAGGTAGAAGAATCTTTTTACCCATTCGCCAAGTGTACAAGTTGGGTGGGTCGACGAGAAATTCCTGTCATGCGACACAGATGCCGTCACCAGTGTCGCATAGAATATTTCAGAGGTGTTTTCCTGTGGAGGAAGCGGTTGACGTATGACCTTGCGGTTCCCATTGGAGAGGCACGTCCTTTCGTCTACTAATCGCACGGTTTTGGGGTGCGGTCGCAAAACACAGACACTAAACTTATTACAGTGAACAGAGACGTTGTAAGTAGGCTGTTTAGGTTTTTTTTGGTAACGCCACCTATGTATGAAAATCACTGGCTGTGCTGTGTGCAGACTGTGGCTGGTTGGCATTGTTGAAATATTCGCTATTGTAGTGTTAGGCAGCTGGCTGTGAACAGCGCGTAGCGTTGCGCAGTTGGAGGTGAGCCGCCAGCAGTGGTGGATGTGGGGAGAAGATGGCGGAGTTTTGTAATTTGTCATGAACTGCTTTATATATATTATGACTATTAAGGTAAATACATTGTTTGTTCTCTATTAAAATCTTTCATTTGCTAACTATGCCTATCAGTAGTTAGTGCCTTCAGTAGTTTGAATCTTTTGTTTAGCTGGCAGTAGTGGCGCTCGCTGTATTGCAGTAGTTCGAGTAACTAAGATTTTTGTGAGGTAAGTGATTTGTGAAACGTATAGGTTAATGTTAGTCAGGGCCATTCTTTTGTAGGGATTTTTTGAAAGTCGGGATTGTGTTGCGCTAAAAAAATATTGTGTATCAGTTTAAGCACAGTCTGGTATAATTGTTCAAAAAAGGGGACGTTTCAACGTCAATGAACGAACGGATGGATCATAACTTTGCGAAAATAAATAAAGTAAGCTTTTCGCTTTTTTTAAAAATCTTATTTTGTTTGCTTTTGATCGTTGCATCTGCTCGGGGCGAACGTCGTAAGACATTCGTTTAAGTTCGTTGTTGATCGATTAGGTCAGTTTTTTTATTACAGAGGGCTGCTAACCCTCTGACCGAACACGCTGAGCCACCGTGCTGGCGACTTGAACCCAGGACCTCTCGCTCCACAGCTGCTCACGCTAACCACGGGACCACGGCGCTCCTGACGCTCGAGGGGAGACTTGAACCCAGGACCTCTCGCTCCACAGCTGCTCACGCTAACCACGGGACCACGGCGCTCCTGAACCCTGATTAACCTTGATGTTGCCTATGTTGCCCATGGACTACTCAGTTTGTATATTTTTGCTTATTTCTTTCATAGTTCCACACAACTTCTTCCTGTTTTCTCGACTGATCTGTGTTCAGTTTTTCAAGGCGTATCCACTGTGCCGAATTATAACTAAATCTGAGGGGGGTGCGATGGGGAGGTTCCCTTGTAAGATCATATGAACAGAAACGACGTATACCACTGCACGCCGATATACACTGCTAGACTGGTAACGGGCAACAGATTTTGGGTGCCCCTTTAGTCCGGTGGCAGCGTTCTTCAGGGAAAGGCCACTTTCCCCACCAAAAGCGCTGCTCGCTCTTCACTTTACAGACAGACTTATAGGTGTGCTACGGCTTCTGACCAATCATCGCGTTTGTGTTTGTGTAGACCAGGTTTATTCTTGCGATGAACAGAGCACAGTAAAGAAATAAACAAGTACACATTATGAGAAAAAGCGAGAGTGCGTGGCGGTGGCGGAACTTTTGTTAGGACAAGTGGAGCCCGCAGCAGTTTATCTGCTGGCAGACAGTAGACGAAAGCTGACACACCTTACCTCTCTCCCTTGTCTGCCACGCGAGCGGCATTCGGCAGAGCGGCCCCAGCTAATCGCTGGTAGATGCTCGCCGAGATAACCTGGCCAGTTGAATGGGGCACGTTGTAGCGGTGAAGGGGTGGGGGGCTAGCAGTAGAGGCGGCGGACTGGCTAGAAGGTGAGGGGGGGGGGGGTGGGTGGGGAGGGGTGGACAAGGCACGTGGCTCTACTCTCAAGCCCAGCGCACGTGCGCGCCCTTAGCCATCGGCAGCTCTCGCACGTGGAAGGCGCGTGCCCCACACGTGACCATGTACAAGGCATCGCATCCAACCACTTAGGCCGGTTGCACACACGGCGGATTTTTTCCGCTGCGATCAGTTGACCGTCGTGGCTCGCAGAACTCTAGCGTTTATACACACGGCGTGTAAAATCTCCGTCGTCAGCAGCTTAGCACGTTGTTTGAAGAGTTGAGGCAGGATGACACGAAATTCTTCAATTATTTCAGACTGTCGGTGTCTACCTTTGACAGGCTCCATCGACGGTTGAAAGATACTATTCAGCGGAGAAATACCAAAATGAGGAATTGTATTCAGCCTGTAGAAATGCTGGCAATAACAGTGAGGTAAGTTTGGGATCAGACTAGTTTTAAAGTAACGGTATTTATTGATAAAATTCAGAAGAAAGATACATAATACCTACACACACACATTAGTACACAATATAGTATTAGAAATTGATTTCCATTGTAGTGGACGAATGCGAATTTACTGAAGAACTACTTTCAAAATCCTCTTCAACACTCACAGGAAAATTTTCATGATGTTCAGCTGCAGTTTTTTTTTTTTTTTTTTTTTTTTTTTTTTTTTTTTTTTTGCGTTGGGAAGGTGGAATAGGCAGTTCATCTACGGTAGACACCGAGGGAATCGATGGCGGGTCGTAATTTGGGATATGTAGAACTTCTGAGGGTTACAAAGGCAAGAGTTCCGAATGCAAATGCGTTCGCCCTGGCTGGGATACTGGAGTACATAGTGCATTTTGAGTTGAAACTGAGGGAATCGTTGGCGGGGCATAATGTGGGACATGTGGTGGTTGGGTGTACTGTGAAGTGATAGCAATTCAAATGGCTCTGAGCACTATGGGACTTAACATCTGTGGTCATCAGTCCCATAGAACTCAGAACTACTTAAACCTAACTAACCTAAGGACATCACACACATCCATGCCCGAGGCAGGATTCGAACCTGCGACCGTAGCAGTCGCGCGGCTCCGGACTGAGCGCCTAGAACCGTGAGACCACCGCGGCCGGCGTGATAGCAGTGAAATGTTGAGGTGGCAGTGGATTGGTCTGTTGTTGGAGATGGTCTAGACCGCCTTCACATTGAACACAAGTATTCCAGTACACGACTTATTTTTCGTTATTGTATTACTACAAGTAATTTGCAAAAATAATAACACTTTTTAAAAATGTGACATTGTTACTGTTTTTCAATAATGTTCGTTTTCATAAAATAAAGCATTTGTTATGCTATAAAATAAAGCATATGATTCGATTGATAGAGAATCTCTGTTACCAGTCCTGGAAGAAATGGGTTTGGATAAGAAAACAACTAATATTATAAAAGCGACCCTTACAAATACATTTTCGAAAGTTAAATTTATGGGCGAACTATCGGAACCCTTTGAAATAAAAACGGGAGTGCGACAGGGCGATGGGCTCTCACCGTTGCTGTTCAATTGTGCGCTTGAGAAAGTAGTCAGAGAATGGAACACAAATACTAAGAGTGCTATAAGACTGGGTTGCAAAAAGAAGAACCTTAAAGTAAACTGCATTGCTTTTCCAGGTGATATGGCCCTGTTTGCTGAAACAATGGAAGAAGCACGGGAGCAAATCCTTGAACTAAAGAAACTAGCAGCTAAAATTGGTCTTCACATCTCTTCTGAAAAAACTAATATATTGACAAACATCAAGCACTCATGTAAATACCTCAAAGTTCAAGAACAGAAGATTGAAATAGTAAAAGAATTCAAATATCTCGGAGAATGGATTACTTGGAATGCTGGGGAAAGCAAAGCAATGGAATCCAGAAAAAATAAACTTGAATTGGCCTTCCAAATAACAAAAAATACATACAACAAAAAATCCCTTTCATGGGGGTCCAAAATTACACATTACAAGACATTGATTAAGCCAGAAGCACTGTATGCAGCAGAAACACTTAACATGAATTTCAAAGGCCAAATGGAGAAACTTGAGGTAAAGGAAAGAAAAATTTTAAGAAAAATCATTGGGCCAAAATTTCAAGACAATAAGATTATATACATCAAAAATGAAACTCTCTACAAGAAAATTGAAAAACTTTCAGATTCTTTGCGAAAAAGGAGAATAAATTTTTATGGTCATCTTCTCAGAATGAATTCCAACAGATTAACTAAACAAATCTTTGACTTCTTCCGTAACCGAAAAACGAAGCCCAACTGGTTTAAAGAAACTGAGAAAGACCTAGTGGAATTAAATATTTCAGAAAATTCACTTATTGATCGAACTGCTAAATTAATTACTAAAGATGAAAACATAAGGTTCCAAGACAAATCCACACAAAAGTCCAAATCCTTCATCTCGGAAGAGGGGAGGAGAAAAGATCAGAAAGAATGATGAAATACTGGGCCCTAAGAAAAGAACAACGCACAAAGAAATGATTGATCCAGCGTACCCCAAAGAGGGTGAAACGAAAGAAGAAGAAGAAAGCATTTGTTAATAATAGCCCGATATGGTTGTCACGATAATAAAAAAAACAATTAAGTCAGGAAACGCGTGCAATGTGAAGATGCTGTTCCACTGCAAGGAGAGAGCCCCGTCACTTCTAGGAGCTATAAAACTAGTTTCTTCTAGTACATATATGTGAGAAAGTATGTACTTACCAAAATCATTGCTCTCCCTTTCGTCCAACACATCAAAGTCGCTACGGATTCCCTTGCAAACTTCATGCCAAGCGTTTCTGGTAGCATCTCGGTCTTTGTATATGTCGAGGGTTTTGCCCCACAGAACAGACCTTTCTTGAATTAATGAAATCAGAATTTCATTATCTCTGTCTAGGTTACTCACGTCTGAAAGAAGAAACCAGTGAACACGACGACTCGACTCTATTCGCACTGAACAAAACAGCTGGGGACGGTAGAAAAACCGCTCCGTGTGTAAGCGTGCATTTGGTCAAGTGCGCCACTACTTTGGCCGTGGCGGTAGAGTTGCCATTAGCGCCACTGGCAGCCGGCGGTCACACACCTACCGCCGACGTCAGATTTACCGCTCGGTTTTTCTTCCGCTCAATATGCAAGCTCTGACTTACTCCTGTGCACCACTGCGGGAACGGCGGCGAAGGTCAGTTGACCGCTGCGGAAAAATCCGCCGTGTGTGCAACCGGCCTTAGCAGCGGTAGCGGAGCGGTTTTTCCGGTCGGAAAAATTTCGCGCCAAATTAAAAACACACAACGTTAACGTGTCTTTACAAGGGGCACTATTCTACGGCAATGTGTGGCCGCAGTAGTGTTGCCGTGGGCATTGCCGCTACGCGGCTCCGGCACACGGCAACTTTTCAGTATCGCCGGGCAACATAAACCCAGTCAACGAAGGACAAGAAAGGTCGAACAGGGGAGAAAAATCGTGTAGTCGCAATTTTTTTGTAAAGTGACAGGAGTAATTGTCAAGAACAACAAACAAAAAATTCTCCCCGCGGACCTCTGGGGATGGGGATGGGGGACGCAGTGGCCATACATGGCCAAAAGTACTTAAACCGACAAACTCTGGGAGGTTGTAGCGGACATTAAAACAAATATTTTTCCCTAATGTCATTTTTTCCTATGACGAGTATTTCAACCGGTCGAGGAAGATTTCTCTGGCGGCAAATTAATAAAACCAAAAAACACTTTTCATTCCTAACGTTTCGTCCAATACTACGCTGGACATCCTCAGAGGTATGGCTGGTCCTGTCGAGTCCTGCCGACCGACGAGTCGGGCGTCGGAGAGCGGCCTAAATACCGAGGAAAGTGGGCGTGGTCTAGCTTGCACATAGTACCAGAGAGAAAACTAGTCAAAGATAAAATGTAACTATCGATAATAGTCCGTCACAGATAAAACTTATCGATCCTGTAACGCCACTGTCCATATCTCGCTTAATTTCAAGGCCTCTACTTTTCTATTAAAATTATCTTCATGTTTATAAATTTCAATAGCCTCCCTATACAGTCGTGGAGAATAGTTCGTGGTAGCACTTAAAACTGTAGTTTCAGAAAACTTAACTACATGGTCACCTGACTGAAGTGCATGCTCCGCAGCGGCCGATTTATCTATTTTTCCCAGTTGGCAAAGACTTTTATGCTCCTTTACCATCGTATTCACACTTTTTTTCGTAGTACCAACATAGACCTTGCCATAAGTACACGGAATTTTATACTCACCGCTAGATGATAATGGTGGCCTTCTATCTTTAACAGAACGAAGTACTTGTCCTATTTGTCTGATAGGTTTGAATACCGGTTTCACTTCATGTTTCAGCAAAATTTTGCCGATTCGATCTGTAACCTTACTAATGAAAGGTAGGGACACCGTGCTCTTCCATTGCTGTGTACCATCCTTGTCCTGAAGATGGCAGGGGTAAAATACAGGGAGCGAAAGTCTATTTACAATTTTTACAGAAAGCAGATGGCAGTTATAATAGTCGAGGGGTATGAAAGGGAAGCAGTGAATGGGAAGGGAGTGAGACAGGTTTGTAGCCTATCCCCGATGTTATTGAATTTGTATATTTAGCAAGCAGTAAAGGAAACAAAAGAAAAATTCGGAGTAGGTATTAAAATCTGTGGAGAAGAAATAAAAACTTTGAGGTTCGACGATGGCATTGTAATTCTGTCAGAGACAGCAAAGGACCTGGAAGAGCAGTTGAACGGAATGGACAGTGTCTTGAAAGGAGGGTATAAGATGAACATCAACAAAAGCAAAAAGAAGATAATGGAATGTAGTCGAATTAAGTCGGGTGATGTTGAGGGTATTAGATTAGGAAATGAGACACTTAAAGTAGTAAAGGAGTTTTGCTATTTGGGGAGCAAAATAACTGATGATGGTCGAAGTAGAGAGGATATAAAATGTAGACTGGCAATGGCAAGGAAAGCGTTTCTGAAGAAGAGAAATTTGTTAACATCGAGTATAGATTTAAGTGTCAGGAAGTCGTTTCTGAAAGTATTTGTATGGAGTGTAGGCATGTATGGAAGTGAAACACGGACGATAAATAGTTCGGACAAGAAGAAAATAGAAGCTTTCGAAATGTGGTGCTACAGAAGAATGCTGAAGATAAGGTGGGTAGATCACATAACTAATGAGGAGGTATTGAATAGAATTGGGGAGAAGAGGAGTTTGTGCCACAGCTTGACAAGAAGAAAGGACCGGTTGGTAGGACATGTTCTGAGGCATCAAGGGATCACCAATTTAGTTCTGGAGGGCAGCGTGGAGGGTAAAAATCGTAGAGGGAGACCAAGAGATGAATACACCAAGCAGATTCAGAAGGATGTAAGCTGCAGTAGGTACTGGGAGATGAAGAAGCTTGCACAGGATAGAGTAGCATGGAGAGCTGCATCAAACCAGTCTCAGGACTGAAGACCACAACAACAAAAACAACAGTGTTGATAAGTCAGCAATGTCATTTCAGAGCACGGCTGTCAGTTAGAAACGAAATTTCATTTCCGGTAAACTTAATCTGCATGCTCACGGGTGTCATATTAGGTTTTGGTCCAAAGCCCGAATCTCTTCTAAGAGCTAGCGAAGTCAAACACTACTGTTTCAGTACAGCAGGTCCTTTCCGAACAGATGTGGAGTGGAAAAGTATTGTATTGCAACAGCTAAACACGGTACGACGATACAGTTTCCGTGCCTGATGAATCTCAAATCTGATACAAGACTGAGCGGAATAAAACATCACTGTTTCGAAACAGTGATACGAAGTTGTTTGGATACAATGGAACACCAACGTTCATCGATACACTGTTTGGAAACCTCTATGATGGGTAAAGCGTCGACATTATAACGATATGTTTACGTAATGTGTATACATAAACATATAGTTATAAATGTCCCCGTTCGTAGTCGCTAATTATGACAGTATGTTTACTTTTGTGCTGTAACATATAGCTATAATCAGCGGTGGAAATACACTCCTGGAAATGGAAAAAAGAACACATTGACACCGGTGTGTCAGACCCACCATACTTGCTCCGGACACTGCGAGAGAGCTGTACAAGCAATGATCACACGCACGGCACAGCGGACACACCAGGAACCGCGGTGTTGGCCGTCGAACGGCGCTAGCTGCGCAGCATTTGTGCACCGCCGCCGTCAGTGTCAGCCAGTTTGCCGTGGCATACGGAGCTCCATCGCAGTCTTTAGCACTGGTAGCATGCCGCGACAGCGTGGACGTGAACCGTACGTGCAGTTGACGGACTTTGAGCGAGGGCGTATAGTGGGCATGCGGGAGGCCGGGTGGACGTACCGCCGAATTGCTCAACACGTGGGGCGTGAGGTCTCCACAGTACATCGATGTTGTCGCCAGTGGTCGGCGGAAGGTGCACGTGCCCGTCGACCTGGGACCGGACCGCAGCGACGCACGGATACACGCCGAGACCGTAGGATCCTACGCAGTGCCGTAGGGGACCGCACCGCCACTTCCCAGCAAATTAGGGACACTGTTGCTCCTGGGGTATCGGCGAGGACCATTCGCAACCGTCTCCACGAAGCTGGGCTCCGGTCCCGCACACCGTTAGGCCGTCTTCCGCTCACGCCCCAACATCGTGCAGCCCGCCTCCAGTGGTGTCGCGACAGGCGTGAATGGAGGGACGAATGGAGACGTGTCGTCTTGAGCGATGAGAGTCGCTTCTGCCTCGGTGCCAATGATGGTCGTATGCGTGTTTGGCGCCGTGCAGGTGAGCGCCACAATCAGGACTGCATACGACCGAGGCACACAGGGCCAACACCCGGCATCATGGTGTGGGGAGCGATCTCCTACACTGGCCGTACACCACTGGTGATCGTCGAGGGGACACTGAATAGTGCACGGTACATCCAAACCGTCATCGAACCCATCGTTCTACCATTCCTAGACCGGCAAGGGAACTTGCTGTTCCAACAGGACAATGCACGTCCGCATGTATCCCGTGCCACCCAACGTGCTCTAGAAGGTGTAAGTCAACTACCCTGGCCAGCAAGATCTCCGGATCTGTCCCCCATTGAGCATGTTTGGGACTGGATGAAGCGTCGTCTCACGCGGTCTGCACGTCCAGCACGAACGCTGGTCCAACTGAGGCGCCAGGTGGAAATGGCATGGCAAGCCGTTCCACAGGACTACATCCAGCATCTGTACGATCGTCTCCATGGGAGAATAGCAGCCTGCATTGCTGCGAAAGGTGGATATACACTGTACTAGTGCCGACATTGTGCATGCTCTGTTGCCTGTGTCTATGTGCCTGTGGTTCTGTCAGTGTGATCATGTGATGTATCTGACCCCAGGAATGTGTCAATAAAGTTTCCCCTTCCTGGGACCACGAATTCACGGTGTTCTTATTTCAATTTCCAGGAGTGTATATTTGCGAACGCCGACCGTGTGCGGCTGTTTCTTGTTGGATCGTCTGATCAGTCGGAAGTTGCATTGCAGAGGAGAGTAAATGCCTATTCAAAATATAATTATTTTTGGATAGCTCAACATGAATTTCCTAAGGGACCGTAGTTTATCACGCATTTACCAGTAGAATATCGCGCGGAGAAAATATTTCGCCGCATGCAACTTCCGTCCAATTGTGACGAAAGAATTCGTGACTGTGGACTCTCTGTTTGGCAGAAACATAAAGAAAATTAAATAACTTCATAAAGGAGTGAGACATAGATTCTATACTAAATAAATAGTCCATACACCAGTTCCATTTAACTCTGAATTTATGGCAATTAATAGATGAACTTACACTGCAATGAAGGATTTAACATGGATGCCGTTTTGACTGGCACTTCTCTTCTCGTAATGAAAATAATTCCTTTGACGTTTTCACATAAACGTCGCACAATAAATCTACTGCTATGCCGTATTGCACTTTTACTTTACACTAAAATAATATTATTTTCAATAAGAATAATACGGCGCCAAGACATGCGTGTCCGACACCAGTTACAAAAGACAAGAGAAAAAATGAGTAACTGTTCATCGAGAATATCTCGTACATCAAAAGAATGTGTAAAAGTGTTCTTCTTCTGTCCGTTTTTCCCGCCGCGGTTTTCAAAGTCAGTAACTCAGTGCATCTCTGACGGCGCTTCGACAATAAACAAGTTACGTCACAGGTCGTTCACCTTTTACATTCTCGCAACATTATTTGCTAACTGTAGCTGTTGCCGAGCGACTGCACGATTAGTGAATGATTTAAAATGATAAGGCAATCACACAATGTTACAACATTCCGATGTCAGTGATTTCTGTGAATGCTACTTTTTGGCAACCGCAATTATTGGTTGCGATTTGTCATAGTTTAAAATCGCAGTTCACGAATTGACAACTTTTATCATTCAACACTCCACCAACGTTAACATGCGATCTATCGCCAAAGATGTTGCAACATAATTAGTCAACTTTGGTCTCATTGCAACGGAAGTGATATGTTCTCGCCTATAAAGTGTGCAAACTGATTAACTGAAAACTGTGTCTTTTGAAGCCATCGTGCGTTTTTCAAAGGGATAATAAATAAATATAAAATAGACTGTCGGAGAATAATGAAAATTTCATTTCCTCCCCCCCCCCCCCCCCCCTTGTTGAAACTCTCCCATAGCCTTAAATTTTCTAGCAATTTGTTATTTGGCAATGACTGGGTTTCGTGCTTTAAGGATCTACACATCTGCATCTACATGGATACTCTGCAAATCACATTCAAGTGCCTCGCAGAGGGTTCATCGAACCACGTTCACAATTCTCTGTTATTCCAATCTCGTATAGCGAGCGGAAAGAATGATCACCTATATCTTTCCGTACGAGTTCTGATTTCCCTTATTTTATCTCTGTGATCGTTCCTCCCTATGTAGCTCTGTGTCAACAAAATATTTTCGCATTCGGAGGAGAAAGTTGGTGATTGGAATTTCGTAAGAAGATTCCGTCACAACGAAAACACCTTTCTTTTAATTATTTCCAGCCCAAATCCTGTATCATTTCTGTGACACTCTCTCGCATATTTCGCGATAATACAAAACGTGCTACCGTTCTTTGAACTTTTTCGATGTACCCCGTCAGTCCTATCTGGCAAGGATCCCACACCGCGCAGCAGTATTCTAAACGAGGACGGACAAGCGTAGTGTAGGCAGTCTCCTTAGTAGGTCTGTTACATTTTCTAAGTGTTCTGCCAATAAAACGCAGTCTTTGGTTAGCCTTTCTCACAACATTTTCTGTGTTCTCTCCAATTTTAACTGTTCGTAATTGTAATTCCCAGATATTTAGTTGAATTTTACGGCTTTTAGATTAGACTGATTTAACGTGTAACCGAAGTTTGACGCGTTCTTTTTAGCACTCATGTGAATGACCTCGTTCTTTAAGGTCAACTGCCACTTCTCGCACCATTCAGATATCTTTTCTAAGTCGTTTTGCAATTTTTTTTTATCTTCTGACGACTTTATTAGTCGATAAACGACAGCGTCATCTGCAAACAACCGAAGACGGCTGTTCAGATTGTCTCCCAAATCGTTTATATAGATAAGGAACAGCAAAGGGCCTATAACGCTACCTTGGGGAACGCCAGAAATCACTTCTGTTATACTCGATGACTTTCCGTCAATTAAAACGAACTGTGACCTCTCTGACAGGAAATCACAGATCCAGTCACTTAACTGAGACGATATTCCATAAGCACGCAATTTCAGTACGAGCCGCTTGTGTGGTACAGTGTCAAAAGCCTTCCGCAAATCCAGAAATACGGAATCGATCTGAAATCCCTTGTCAATAGCGCTCAACACTACATGTGAATAAAGAGCTAGTTGTGTTTCACAAGAGCGATGTTTTCTAAAACCATGTTGACTGTGTGTCAATAGACCGTTTCCTTCGAGGTAATTCATAATGTTCGAACACAATATATGTTCTAAAATCCTGCTTCATATCAACGTTTACGATATGTGTAGTGTCGGCAGACTTGCCAACACTACGCACACTAATTGAAAGAGGCGGCCAAGATGCACGCGCTAACTCACGAAGGATGGAGTGAGGTCTGAGACAGGAGACTTAATGAATGTGATAAAGAAAATACGTATCTTTGGAATATACTTAACTTTTAATACATCCTTGTATACATCGTTCTTGATGAGACATCTGGAGATTGTGGCGATACAAGTGACTCTTTACATACAAGCTATTTAAGGCTAATGGCGCCTTGCTAAGTCGTAGCCATTAACTTAGCTGAAGGCTATTCTAACTGTCTCTCGGCAAATGAGAGAAATGGCTTCGTCCGTATAGTCGCTAGCAACGTCGTCGTACAACTGGGGCGAGTTCTCGTACGTCTCTCGAGACCTGCCGTGTGGTGGCGCTCGGTCTGCGATCACTGCCAGTGGCGACACGCGGGTCCGACATGTACTAATGGACCGCGGCCGATTTAAGCTACCACCTAGCAAGTGTAGTGTCTGGCTGTGACACCACATTATGGGCCTGTAATTTAGTGGATTACTCCTACTACCTTTGTTGAATATTGGCGTGACCTGTGCAACTTTCCAGTCTTTGGGTACGGATCTTTCGTCGAGCGAACGTTTGTATACGATTGTTAAGTATGGAGCTAATGCATCAGCATACTCCGAAAGGAACCTAATTGGTATACAGTCTGGACCAGATGACGTGTTTTTATTAAGTGATTTAAGTTGCTTCACTACTCCGAGGATATTTACTTCTACGTTACTCAAGTTGGCAGCTGTTCTCGATTCGAATTCTGGAATATTTTCTTCGTCTTCTTTTGTAAAGGCATTTCGGAAGGCTGTGTTTAGTAACTCTGCTTTGGCAGCACTGTCTTCGATAGTATCTCCATTGCTATCGCGTAGAGAAGGCGTTGATTGTTTCTTGCCGCTAACATACTGCACATACGACCAGCATCGCTTTGGATTTTCTGCCAGATTTCGAGACAAGGTTTCATTGTGGAAACTCTTATAGGCATCTCGCATTGAAGTCCGCGCTGAATGTCGAACCTCTGTAAAAGATCGCCAATCTTGGGGATTTTTGCATCTGTTTAAATTTGGCATGTTTGTTTCGCTATTAGTGCATAAAATGAGATTTTCTGTTTCGACTGTAGCTTTTGGACTCGCACATTAAGTAGAGACGACTGTATTCCCTAAGTCCGATGCAATATCTCTACCGTGTAAAACTGAACGTAGAATCTGCAACCCATCGCTTGTCTTCTTCGTCTGCAGAAAAACAGTAGTCTACTATTGAGACCGTGTTTCGGAGCAAGGGCGCGAGACTTTTTGAAGAATATTTTTAGTATATACAGTCTGTTTCGGTAAGAGCGTGCAAAAATGTGACAGGACGTAGAGAATGCTCCACTGAAGAATTTCAGGCGGGAAATCTGGGGCCCGGTGAAGCCTGCTGAAAGAAGTATGGAAGTAAATTTGTCTGCCGCTTTGTCTAGCTTTACAGTTATCCAGCTTAAGTACAACTATAGTGCGAGTCAATTATGACGGCGGCCGAGTTTAGGTTCGATCTGCGCATCTGACGTCACGAAACACAGTCAGCCAATGAACAGAGAACGACGTTGCCAGAGCTCGACTGCAGTGCAGAGCACGGACGAGTGTCTTCAGTTTTACAAACGTTCAGTTATAAATAAAGTAATTGAACAAAAGCAGTGTCGTGATAGCAGACTTTTGGAAAAAGCATTCTTTATACCAATTGCTCCATATTCTATTAATTAATTAAACCAAACAATCAATAAGCCTCCTAATTCAGGTGATAGCAAGGAAAGGTGTTTGTATCAGTCTCACGAACCGCTTTTTCACAATAAAGAACAGCGGTAATTGTTTATTTCCTATTGTTACTTCGACGAAGCGTGAGTAATTCATAGTCATGCCAACAGTGTTTGTCAGTATTTTGCGTGACCTTTTCGAGTCCTCAAGGAGTTTTATTGCCAGATGAGCTGCGTTAGCGTAATGGTTAAGGTGTTGGGTTGCCAAGTAAGAGGTTGTGAGATCGAACTTTGTGTGGTGCTTAAATATTTTCTTTATTTAAAAACAATATCGAAGTGTCTTACTTCATGAATTTTATTCGTTTGAATGTAATTTTTTGAAATTCCTGGTGCTTTGTCTCTTCATTAACCCTTTCGCTGCTACAGAGACGTGCTCCCCGCATTTTGTCATCACTGCACTGCTCGCCTGTGCAGACATGTTGTTCCGACTGCTTTGACACACTTATCATTCGATTTCACAAAAATTATTTGTCCCAAAAATTTGATTCGTACACATCTTCTTGACCGATACCTTCCGCCCATAAACGACTTAATTTTGTTTCGATGTTCAATGCAGTTATTGTGCAGCATTAAATGTAGTAAACCATTGCACGAAATTTTGAAGAGTTTGCAGTGATAAAAGTCCGTAGCGTATACTTTCCGTATGGTCGATTTTAGTTGCCGCACAATGTTGAGAACGAAATGTGGACAAGATAGCTAAATTTCATATAAAATTTACAAACTAAACTGTTTGTAGCTGCTGTTGCGCACGAGCTACGTAGTCCGCCTGTAAGACCGAGCGAATTCACTGTTCTGTCATGACATACAGGACCGTTTCCAACAAAGATAAGTTTGTCTCGTTTTTTCTTCTCATTCAACGTCTAGTCCAGCTAAACCAGCATGTTCTAGGCTATCATTATGTACAATTCAATTCGAAAGAAACTGTTTACGGTGGTTGCTGAATATTGTGTCAATGGGTAAGCAGTTGGGACGATTCGTCTACTGGTTTATTCCGTTCCTTCCCGGTCATCTTCTATTCTTCGTTTGACGATTACTACCGCAAGGTTTGCATTTCTCGTTTGCAGATTGTTTGTCATTATATAAACTATGTGATCAAAAGTATCCGAACACCCCCGAAAAACATACGTTTTTCACATGAGGTGCATTGTGCTGCCACCTACTGCCAGGTACTCCATTTTCAGCGACCTCAGTAGTCATCAGACATCGTGAGAGAGCAGAATGGGGCGCTACGCGGATTCACAAACTTCGAACGTGGTCAATTGATTGGGTGTCACTTGCGTCATACGTCTGTACGCGATATTTCGACACTCCAGAACATCCCTAGATCCACTGTTTCCGATGTGACAGAGAAGTGGAAATGTGAAGGGACACGTACAGCACAAAAGCGTACAGGCCGACCTCGTCTGTTGACTGACAGAGACCGCAGACAGTTGAAGAGGGTCGTAATGTGTAATAGGCAGACGTCTATCCAGACCATCACACAGGAATGCCAAACTGCATCAGAATCCACTGCAAGTGCTATGACAGTTAGGCGGGAGGTGAGAAAACTCGGATTTCACGGTCGTGCGGCTGCTCATAAGCCACACATCACGTCAGCAAATGCCAACGGCGCTTATCTTGATGTGAAGAGCGTAAACATTGGACGATTGAACAGTGGGAAAACGTTGCGTGGAGTGACGAATCACAGTACACAATGTGGCGATCCGATGCAGGGTGTGGGTATGGCGAATGCCCGGTGAACGTCATCTGCCAGCGTGTGTAGTGACAACAGTAAAATTCGGAGGCGGTGGTGTTATGGTGTGGTCGTGTTTTTCATGTAGGGGGCTTGCATCCCATGTTGTTTTGCGTTGCACTATTACAGTACAGGCCTACAAAATTGCTATGGGACTTAACTTCTAAGGTCATCAGTCCCCTAGAACTTAGAACAAGTTAAACCTAACTAACCTAAGGACATCACACACATCCATGCCCGAGGCAGGATTCGAACCTGCGACCGTAGCGGTCGCGCGGTCCCAGACTGCAGCGCCTAGAACCGCTCGGCCACTCCGGCCGGCTACAGGCCTACATTGATGTTTTAAGCACCTTCATGCTTCCCACTGTTGAAGAGCAATTCGGGGATGGCGACTGCATCTTTCAACACGACCGAGCACCTGTTCACGGGCTGGCCTGCACAGAGTCCTGAGCTGAATCGCATAGAACACCTTTGGGATGTTTTGGAACGCCGACTTCGTGCCAGGCCTCACCGACCGACATCGATACCTCTCCTCAGTGCAGCACTCCGTGAAGAATGGGCCGCCATTCCCCAAGAAACCTTCCACCACCTGATTGAACGTATGCCTGCGAGAGTGGAAGCTCTCATCAAGGCCAAGGGTGGGTCAACACCATATTGAATTCCAGCATTACCGATGGAGGGCGCCACGAACTTGTACGTCATTTTCAGCCAGGTTTCCGGTTTCCTTTGACCACACAGTGTACGTAATACGGACACAAGTAATTGGTCCGCTAAAAACATGGAACGAGCTGTTGTATCGGTAATTGACGAAGCGATCACCGACAAGAAGCATCGAAACAATTTGTCGTGCCTTTGACTATTTTAAAAATGGGGAAGGATTAGCCCCTTTCAATAGCTGTCAAAACCTGCAGAAAATAATAGTGTGCTTTCAGGAGATCGCGAATGTAAAATTAGAGAGATTCGACCGCGCACGGAGGCTTTCCGGCAGTCGTTCTTCCCGCGAACCGTACGCGACTGGAACAGGAGAGGGAGGTAATGACAGTGGCACGTAAAGTGCCCTCCGCCACACACCGTTGGGTGGCTTGCGGAGTATAAACGTAGATGTAGAAGAAGCGATAGATAGAACTTGTCAAGTATATTATGGAACTGCAAAAGCGACGTTTTGGTATGAATGCGAAAGAACTGCTCAGATAAGCGCATTATCTCACAAAGCGAAACGGAAGCCCCTACCCATTCCACAACAAAATTAAAATGGCTGCAGAAACTGGCTCCTCGAATTTCTGGTTCGCCATCCTGACATAAGTTTCAGGAAGCAGTGCAAACAGTGGACTCATTACCCTGACATAGATATCAATTAAGCCCAACTTATTCTCATCTGTGAGATACCTCATTTGCCGGCCGGGGTGGCCGAGCGGTTCTAGGCGCTACAGTCTGGAACCGCACGACCGCTACGGTCGCAGGTTTGAATCCTGCCTCGGGCATGGATGTGTGTGATATTCTTAGGTTAGTTAGGTTTAAGTAGTTCTAGGGGACTGATGACCTCAGATGTTAAGTCCCATAGTGCTCAGAGCCATTTGAACCATTAGATACCTGATTTGTTTTCAGTCCTCTGGCCGATTTGATGCGGCCCGCCATGAATTTCTCTCCTGTGTCAACGTCTTCATCTCAGAGTAGCACTAGCAACCTATGCCCTCAGTTATTTCCTGCATGTATTCCAATCTCCACTTTCTTCTACAGTTTTTGTATTCTACAGCTCCCTCTAATACCAAGGAAGTCAGTCCCTGATGTGTTAACAGATGTCCTATCATGCTGTCCCTTCTCCTTGTCAGTGTTTCCAATATATTTCTTTCCTCGTCCTTTCTGTGAAAAAGCTCCTGATTCTTTACCTTAACCGTCCATCTAATTTTCAACATTGTTCTGTAGCACCGCATCTTAAATGTCTCTGCACGTCCACATTCTCAGAGATGGCTCGGGACCTCGGCTGTTCAATACAGAATATCGACTCAAACAACTTTCAGCCGTCTTTTAAAAATGTTATTTTATTGGGCTACCAGTTTCGCCGATTTATTACTCCATCTTCACGCCCCCAGACCGACGTGTAGGAAGATTCCAACCTCGGTTAAGACCAAATTAGGAGCAGATGATGTTTGAAGTCGTCGTTGTTTCAGAAATCTTCAGATACCAGTCTTTGAATGCTGGCCGCTATTTTGCCTGGAACTGAGGTCCCAATCTTCCTACACGTCGGTCATGGGACCTGAAGATGATGTAATATATCGCAGAAAGTGGGAGCCCAATAAAATAACAATCTGGAAAGACGGCTGAAAGATGTGATTCGATATTCTGTATATCTCACATCTTCGATTCGATCAATGATGTACGATGTGCCATCGAAGGAAACAAGAAGGACTGCTTATTCTTATTCGTGAGATCTATCAAAACATCTTAATACCAAAGGAGGGCGACGATATAAGCTGAAGCCGATGGACCATTTGAAGTGCCGAACATTTCCCGATTTCACGATAAAGGATGACAGCCAAAACAGTTGCAGGATAAAAATTTATTAAAATTCTTGACCGAGGTTTCGGTATATATAAATATACCTTCATCAGAAGTAAAAAATCTAAAATTACATCATGCAATGGAGATTAATAAAACAATTCTGCCAAAGGCGTCGTCAATTGTTTTATTAATCTCCATTGCATGATGTAATTTTAGAGTTTTTACTTCTGATGAAGGTATATTTATATATACCGAAACCTCGGTCAAGAATTTTAATAAATTTGTATCCTGCAACTGTTTTGGCTGTCATCCTTTATCGTGAAGAATTTCAACAGTTGCTGTTTCAGCCATGTTTAAAATCTTGAGATTTCCCGATTTAGTATGCACAAACAGAAATTTGATAGTGACTTTCCATGAGAAATTTAATCTTTACCGACGAGGCACACTTCGAGTAAGCCGGGCGTTGTGGCCGAACGGTTCTAGGCGCTTCAGTCTTGAACCGCGCTGCTGCTACGTTCGCGGGTTCGAATCCTGCCTCGGGCACGGATATGTGTGATGTCCTTAGGTTAGTTAGGTTTAAGTAGTTCTAGGTCTAGGGGACTGATGACCTCAGATGTTAAGTCCCATAGTGCTCAGACCCATTTGAACCATTTTTGAAGTGCGAGTAAACAAAATTTCGGGATGGGGGGGGGGGGGGGGGCACACAGAATCCTCGCATGATCCGTGGCAAGTGTCTTTATGCACAACAAGTGGTGTGGGTTACGGGCTGGCGGACTAATTGGGCCGTGTTTTTTTGAAGATGAGACAGGAGAAACAGTGACAGTAACTGCTTGTAGCGAGACTCTGAATTTCGCCACGCTACACTCGTTCCCTCAGATAAAAAATATCCCGTCGCAGCGGTATGAGCGCTCGACGGCAGAGAAACTACTAAAATTGTAACTCTTTTTTTGTTTTCTATTCGTTTCTTGTTTGTCTCTTGATAGCCGAAGCTTAAGGCAGACGTGATCTGATGAAGACGTAAAAAAAACTTATTAACTAGTCTTGATCTGATTTTAATGTGTAGACATATTGTGGAAGTTGTCAAGAAATTCGGAGGATGGAAGTAGCAAAGTAAATTAAGTTGCATACAGTATCAAGATGATTTTAATTGGTATAAATTAGTGATTCCTGGACGATTGCAAGATTTCGGAGCAGCCTTTCCTCGCAGAAATGAAGGAGATTTTTGAAGACCTGGACGCCGCACGAAAGAAGACATTTAACCTGGTAAAGGATGAACTCTTATCTACGCCATTTCCCCCTGTCAGTTACATTTTGTTATTCTCTGTTCTTTTCAATACTTTTTGTAGTGGAAATTGGTTTAACTTTTGCTCAAAAACGCCACAAGGACCACCCCAACAATAGCTTTTCCGAATCACGAAGTCCGATAGCTGTTCTGTAATACGAAGTCCGATTTGCTTTTCATTCTTTCCCTTTTTTTTCACGGTCATTAACGATTTTAAAAAACCCATTTTCACTTACAATTTCTTCCCGCATTTTCAACCTTTTTCTCTTCTTTTCTTTTCTCTTTTTTTTCTTTTTTATTAACCAATACATGCTGACCGTTATCGCCCCGTGATAACACAGTTTTTATGGACGCAGTTGCAGGAATTGAATGTGGAAACACATGTGCTTCCAGCAGAACAGGGTAACCTGCCCACACTGTTTGTTGAAACAATGAGGTTGCTGACAGAAAGGTTCCCCCCCCCCCCCCCCCCCTGCTCTGGACTCTCGCAATGGCTGTCAGAACTGGCCACCGACATCCTGTGATCTGACAATGTTGTAAAGTGTGCATGTAGAACTGTAAACGGATCCTAGCCAAGGCTCGACATACGTTATGTACCAAGAATAATGGGGATTGTCCGCAATTTCTGGTTAAGCCACTTCGCAAGGACAATCACAAATTTAAAAATTACAGGGTCGCCACCAGCCCAAGCCCTTCCTAACAATTAAGAAAAGACCGAACTGGAAATTATCAGTTCAGTTAAGTTAAGAATTTAATTATAAGAATGCATTTTTTTTTGAAGACACTAACAAGATGAATAGCATTGTACATGGTTATTACAAATGATTGAACCGATTTGACAGCTCTACAACAACTTTACTATTTGAGATATTTTCACAGTGCTTTGCGCACACGTACAAAAACTCAAAAAGTTTTTTTAGGCATTCACAAATGTTCGATATGTGCCCCTTTAGTGATTCGGCAGACATCAAGCCGATAATCAAGTTCCTCCCACACTCGGCGCAGCATGTCCCCATCAATGAGTTCGAAAGCATCGTCGATGCGAGCTCGCAGTTCTGGCACGTTTCTTGATAGAGGAGGTTTAAACACTGAATCTTTCACATAACCCCACAGAAAGAAATCGCATGGGGTTAAGTCGGGAGAGCGTGGAGGCCGTGACATGAATTGCTGATCATGATCTCCACCACGACCGATCCATCGGTTTTCCAATCTCCTGTTTAAGAAATGCCGAACATCACGATGGAAGTGCGGTGGAGCACCATCCTGTTGAAAGATGAAGTCGGCGCTGTCGGTCCCCAGTTGTGGCACGAGCCAATTTTCCAGCATGTCCAGATACACGTGTCCTGTAACGTTTTTTTTTTTTTGCAGAAGAAAAAGGGGCCGTAAACTTTAAACCGTGAGACTGCACAAAACACGTTAACTTTTGGTGAATTGCGAATTTGCTGCACGAATGCGTGAGGATTCTTTACCACCCAGATTCGCACATTGTGTCTGTTCACTTCACCATTAAGAAAAAATGTTGCTTCATCACTGAAAACAAGTTTCGCACTGAACGCATCCTCTTGCATGAGCTGTTGCAACCGCGCCGAAAATTCAAAGCGTTTGACTTTGTCATCGGGTGTCAGGGCTTGTAGCAATTGTAAACGGTAAGGCTTCTGCTTTAGCCTTTTCCGTAAGATTTTCCAAACCGTCGGCTGTGGTACGTTTAGCTCCCTGCTTGCTTTATTCGTCGACTTCCGCGGGCTACGCGTGAAACTTGCCCGCACGCGTTCAACCGTTTCTTCGCTCACTGCAGGCCGACCCGTTGATGTCCCCTTACAGAGGCATCCAGAAGCTTTAAACTGCGCATACCATCGCCGAATGGAGTTGGCAGTTGGTGGATCTTTGTTGAACTTCGTCCTGAAGTGTCGTTGCACTGTTATGACTGACTGATGTGAGTGCATTTCAAGCACGACATACGCTTTCTCGGCTCCTGTCGCCATTTTGTCTCACTGCGCTCTCGAGCGCTCTGGCGGCAGAAACCTGAAGTGCGGCTTCAGCCGAACAAAACTTTGTGAGTTTTTCTACGTATCTGTAGTGTGTCGTGACAATATGTCAATGAATGGAGCTACAGTGAATTTATGAAATCGCTTCAATCATTTGTAATAGCCTTGGATGTCGTACTGTCGTATTGTTTAATTAAATGTGATAATTTCGTAATTTTGGGACAGTTCTAACAACCCTACTACAACAAAGGTCAGAATTTAATAATGATTGTGGTGTTGCTCACGCTGCTAAATACTGCATTTTCGGGCAACAACAGAGTTATTATGTGGCAGGTGTCATTAGAGCACAGTTAACAAAGTCATTTCATGTAATAATGAATAAACTAGGCACTCATCTTTTCGTGTTTCCCACGCTGGTCTCGTCGTAAAATCATGGCTCAATTGTTGAAAATCTTGGTGGTTATGATTCCAAGCTCGGATGCAAAGAGGCCTAGGTTTTATTCTGCTATATTCAAAAGTTTTGTAGATGCGCTTCACAAACCATTCTTGGAGATTAAACCTTTCAAAGTTAGCACAATGGTGATGTAAAAAAATAATCAGCACTCCGAATTTAAGTTACACTTCCTTTTAACTGCTTTTATTGCAATATCACGTATCACACAAAACATCACTTCACAATACAAAACATACTAGAAAACATCTTCCTCACATTTTATAAGCCAACTATAATATGCATCTTTCCAACATGACGTCCAAGACTTGACTTCTTCAAGGTCCGACTCTCTAACAACTTAACAACTAACTAACTAATAATCGCTTACGCGCCCAAAAATCAGAGTTGCAAGTACGTCAAAGATCATAGTGACAAAAGAAAGAATACACATAAGAATAATATCATTGCAATATAAATATATCGATGTATCAAAAGTGAAATCAAATCTGAATGTTGTCTCAGAAATATGTTAAGTAGTTAACAGAAATACAGTAGAATATTACTGGTATCGAGAGGTTCAGGTGAGGTACCATAATGGTTACGTAATTCAAGTACCATTACACAGTACACCGTTCACTTTGATTTTTCCTCCATCACAAGCAAGCAGGTTAACTTAAAAAAAAAAACAAGGAATAGAAAATTAATTTGAAAACTGGTATCAATGAGAAAGATAAAGGACGCAGAATTTATCTTTCACGTAGCACATTTATTTCATTACTGAATTTGATGCACATCCTATGAATACACATGACTGGTGCCTGAATGAAAAAGTTTAGCTAAATAATTCGCAAAAAACTTTAGAATCGCGCAATTACAAACGAAAAACACACAAAAGGGAAGTGGAAACACAATAATTCAATCATTCCATCTACATACCCACGACTGTCCGAAAGGAACAAAGGAACTTCCACACTTTCAATTTCAACCACCATCATCGCCGATTTTTAACAAAATAATTATGGCACATTCCGAAAATACATAACTACAACGCTTTTTTTAGCCAAAATGGCAGTTTACTTCAACAGTAACACCTGATCAGATTGAAACAAAGTATCACCGCTGCAGTCTGGAACCGCAAGACCGCTACGGTCGCAGGTTCGAATCCTGCCTCGGGCATGGATGTTTGTGATGTCCTTAGGTTAGTTAGGTTTAACTAGTTCTAAGTTCTAGGGGACTAATGACCTCAGCAGTTGAGTCCCATAGTGCTCAGAGCCATTTGTACTTATTTATGTACAGTGTTTGCGACTGAATTATTGAGTGACTTCTGGCAACAAAAACTTGCCACAATTAAAAGTGATGGCTAGCATCTTCAAATTTCAATCTAAATTCCATCCAATCACTGGCGGGCAGTTTACGGTACAATATACATATATACGGTGTAAGCAAAGGACACTTTCACTCATATACGTCTTCTTTGTCCGCAGTGTATCTTACAATATCAGCAGGCCTCACTTGTTTCTCCGCATCTGAATCTGGAATTTCAAATCCAAATTCATCCTCCATCGCCATTATGACTTCTACGTGATCAAGAGAGTCCAAACCGAGATCATTCATAAAATGGGAATCCAAGGTGAGCTTATCTGCAGTGACCTTGTCATAAGCTGCACAAACTTTAAGCACTCTTTCACGAATCTTGTCCATTGTTGGCTTAGCCTCGGCAAAGTGTCGGACATGTCCCTTCTGCCAGAAACCCTGGCCGGAAAGCATTTTTGGCCTTTGAACTGTCTCTGACAGGTTGTTTTGGTGTAAATACTTTTGCTGCACACAAATAGCTGTCATTCTAGGCAAAGTCCTAAAGGCACACACGTTTCTCGCCAAGACACACCGTAATCCTTGTGCTATAGCAGCCATTTTCGCGCAATAGAACCTTAGCCACACTTCGACCCCTAAGCTGAAGTACTTAAATATTCCATGAGTTTAACATAGGGAAGTTCTAATTCGACCTACTTCCTATCAGCAGAAACCCTCTCTACGAGCTACGAACTGTACTCACCAACCGCTAGCTGTGGTGTGTCCTTTCTCCGCAGAACCACCGGTGCAACGGAAGCTACCAGAGGGGTAGACTTCCGCCACCGACCTGAAGCACAGGAGGAGGAGGAGGTTAGTGTTTAACGTCCCGTCGACAACGAGGTCATTAGAGACGGAGCGCAAGCTCGTGTTAGGGAAGGATAGGGAAGGAAATCGGCCGTGCCCTTTCAAAGGAACCATCCCGACATTTGCCTGAAACAACCTGACGGACAAACCAACCTCAGACTAAGAGGGGTAAACCTCTCTGTTCAGGTACTGGGATCCTAAGTTGGACATCCAGTGCTACCCTCCAAACGAGAAGCAAACATCACCTGCTCCTAGCAGACGACAACCAACTCAGCGTCCCCCACAAAAGAAACCCGAAACCACTCGTAAAAACATTCAGTCACATTCATACACACATAGGGTAGGGAGAAGGGAAAAACGTAATAAATACAGTTTATGACTTCCTATGGAACATAAAAAGGCAAACATAATATCATTTAATAAGCCTTACTTTGATTGCTCAGTCTTCTACATCTACATCTACATCCATACTCCGCAAGCCACCTGACGGTGTGTGGCGGAGGGTACCCTGAGTACCTCTATCGGTTCTCCCTTCTATTCCAGTCTCGTATTGTCCGTGGAAAGAAGGATTGTCGGTATGCTTCTGTGTGGGCTCTAATCTCTCTGATTTAATCCTCACGGTCTCTTCGCGAGATATACGTAGGAGGGAGCAATATACTGCTTGACTCTTCGGTGAAGGTATGTTCCAGAAACTTTAACAAAAGCCCGTACCGAGCTACTGAGCGTCTCTCCTGCAGAGTCTTCCACTCGAGTTTATCTATCATCTCCGTAACGCTTTCGCGATTACTAAATGATCCTGTAACGAAGCGAGCTGCACTCCGTGGGATCTTCCCTGTTTCTTCTATCAACTCTACCTGGAACGGATCCCACACTGCTGAGCAGTATTCAAGCAGTGGGCGAACAAGCGTACTGTAACCTACTACCTTTGTTTTCGGATTGCATTTCCTTAGGATTCTTCCAATGAATCTCAGTCTGGCATCTGCTTTACCGACGATCAACTTTATATGATCATTCCATTTTGAATCACTCCTAATGAGTACTCCCAGATAATTTATGGAGTTAACCGCTTCCAGTTGCTGACCTGCTATTTTTTAGCTAAATGATAAGGGATCTATCTTTCTATGTATTCGCAGCACATTACACTTGTGTACATTGAGATTCAATTGCCATTCCCTGCACCATGCGTCAAATCGCTGCAGATCCTCCTGCATTTCAGTACAATTTTCCATTGTTACAACCTCTCGATATACCACAACATCATCCGCAAAAAGCCACGGTGAACTTCCGATGTTATCCACAAGGTCATTTATGTATATTGTAAATAGCAACGGTCCAAAGACACTCCCCTGTGGCACACCTGAAATCACTCTTACTTCGGAAGACTTCTCTCCATTGAGAAAGACATGCTGCGTTCTGTTATCTAGGAACTCTTCAATCCAATCACACAATTGGTCTGATAGTCCATCTGCTCTTACTTTGTTCATTAAACGACTGTGGGGAACTGTATCGAATGCCTTGCGGAAGTCAAGAAACACGGCATCTACCTGTGGACCCGTGTCTATGGCCCTCTGAGTCTCGTGGACGAATAGCGCGAGCTGGGTTTCACACGACCGTCTTTTTCGAAACCCATGCTGATTCCTACAGAGTAGATTTCTAGTCTCCAGAAAAGTCATTATACTCGAACATAATACGTGTTCCAAAATTCTACAACTGATTGACGTTAGAGATATAGGTCTATAGTTCTGCACATCTGTTCGACGTCCCTTCTTGAAAACGTGGATGACCTGTGCCCTTTTCGAATCCTTTGGAACGCTACGCTCTTCTAGAGAACTACGGTACACCGCTGCAAGAAGGGGTCAAGTTCCTTCGCGTACTCTGTGTAAAATCGAACTGGTATCCCATCAGGTCCAGCGGCCTTTCCTCTTTTGAGCGATTTTGTTTCTCTATCCCTCTGTCGTCTATTTCGATATCTACCATTTTGTTATCTGTGCGACAGTATAGAGAAGGAACTACAGTGCAGTCTTCCTCTGTGAAACAGCTTTGGAAAAAGACATTTAGTATTTCGGCCTTTAGTCTGTCATCCTCTGTTTCAGTACTATTTTGGTCACAGAGTGTCCGGACATTTTGTTTTGATCAACCTACCGCTTTGACATAAGACCAAAATTTCTTAGGATTTTCTGCCAAGTCAGTACATAGAACTTTACTTTCGAATTTATTGAACGCCTTTCGCATAGCCCTCCTCACACTACATTTCGCTTCGCGTAATTTTTGTTTGTCTGCAAGGCTTTGGCTGTGTTTATGTTTGCTGAGAAGTTCCCTTTGCTTCCGCAGCAGTTTCCTAACTCGGTTGTTGTACCACGGTGGCTCTTTTCCATCTCTTACGATCTTGCTTGACACATACTCATCTAACGCATATTGTACGATGGTTTTGAACTTTGTCCACTGATCCTCAACACTATCTGTACTTGAGACAAAACTTTTGTGTTGAGCCATGAGGTACTCTGTAATCTGCTTCTTGTCACTTTTGCTAAACAGAAAAATCTTCCTACCTTTTTTAATATTTCTATTTACGGCTGAAATCATCGACGCAGTAACCGCTTTATGATCGCTGATTCCCTGTTCTGCGTTAACTGTTTCAAATAGTTCGTGTCTGTTTGTCACCAGAAGGACTTTCTGGGAGAGTTAATAAATTAAACCGCAATAAGGCGGTGGGCTGATTAGGATGCACAGAATCCAGTGAGAGAAGCGTCTATGAAACGACTCCACAGAGTTACCGTGGGAGATTGTCAAGTGTAGTGTTTATATGAACAGTCCACTAACAGTCCCTCAACTCAAGGCAGCAATCAGACGTGTCATGGGTCAAATTCGAGAGGAACTTTGCGCTAGAGTCCTCGAAAATATTTTCTACGAAGTGGGTGTGTGCAGACGAAGACGTAAAAAACGTCATTATGTAATTGAATGCTCGAAACCAGCTACAATAAGGTAGCATTTTTTTTTTATTTTACACTACAGGCCTATTTCGGCTTATTGCCATTGTAAAGTGGCGTGTAGTTGGGTGTGATGCTCATATTGCATCTAGAGTAATGTCATGTCTCAGTATGTGTGGTAGTTCTTGTAGTTACCGAAACGTAAAAAGACGTCTTCGTCAGATATTTTGACACTTTTTTTTTACGTTTATACGTTTCGATAACTACAAGAACTATTGTACTTACCGAGACATGACAGAACGAATTTGCTATGGATGTAGCGTGGTTATCACTTCCAACTGGACGTCTCCTGATAAGAGCAATAAGTCGGAACAGGCTTGTCGTGCAAAATATTAAAAAACATATTACCACATTGCAGCTGAAATTGAGCAATCATTTCCATAATGTCTTGTACCCAGGTATACTGTACTGTGGGCCCAACAGAACGTAAGCAATTTCGTTTCATGTTTAATGGCAGTCTCCGAGTTTCATACTGACATAATAATACTAGCAGTTTTCAAATAAATTATGTGTCTTATTATTAAATTAAAAGTTACTTTCTTTATGGGACACCCTGTACATTAATTTATGTCTAGATCTACATCTACATCTACATACATACTCCGCAATCCACCATACGGTGCGTGGCGGAGGGTACCTCGTACCACAACTAGCATCTTCTCTCCCTGTTCTACTCCCAAATGGGGCGAGGGAAAAATGACTCCCTATATGCCTCTCTACGAGCCCTAATCTCTCTTATCTTTGTGGTCTTTCCGCGAAATGTAAGTTGGCGGCAGTAAAATTGTACTGCAGTCAGCCTCAAATGCTGGTTCTCTAAATTTCCTCAGTAGCGATTCACGAAAAGAACGCCTCCTTTCCTCTGGAGACTCCCACCCGAGTTCCTGAAGCATTTCCGTAACACTCGCGTGATGATCAAACCTACCAGTAACAAATCTAGCAGCCCGCCTCTGAATTGCTTCTATGTCTGCGGTGTCACCGCCAGACACCACACTTGCTAGGTGGTAGCCTTTAAATCGGCCGCGGTCCGTTAGTATACGTCGGACCCGCGTGTCACCACTATCAGTGATTGCAGACCGAGCGCCGCAACACGGCAGGTCTAGAGAGACTTCCTAGCACTCGCCCCAGTTGTACAGCCGACTTTGCTAGCGATGGTTCACTGACAAAATACGCTCTCATTTGCCGAGACGATAGTTAGCATAGCCTTCAGCTACGTCATTTGCTACGACCTAGCAAGGCGCCATTACCAGTTACTATTGATATTGTAAATAATGTACCGTCAAGAGCGACGCTCGTCATTTATGGATTAAAGTTAAGTATTCCACCAGCTAAGTCCGTTTTTCTAAAGTCTAATTTCCTTGACCTGTTCCACACCTCACGCCAGCCTTCGTGAGCTAAAACGCGTGCCTTTCGGCTTCCTCTAATATCACGGTGTTGGCTTGTAACTTCCCCACACAAAATCGTTAAATGAAAAACATGAAAATGTCGCCAAATATAACCTCCCAACAAAAATAATGTCTAATAAGAATGCAAATTGGAGCCATATATCGTTAAATTGGAATGAAGCCAAGCGTAAACTCCCCACAAAAATTAAGGAATGATGATTGATCATTAAACCCACAATAATGTTAATTAAATAGTGAACCATGAACTGAGTGTAACTTCCTAACAGAAATAATTAAACCTGATAAATCGTATAAGGGCAGCAACGCTGACCTTCGGCCCTGTGAAATAATTAAACCTGATAAATTCTTACCTCAGTAAACTGCATCTATATCTGCTCTTATTTTTCGGCACAGCTCCGTCCAATGCTGGCCCATATTTAATTTTGATTCTTGGAGGGAATGCATAGGAAATATTATTTAACTTGAAATGAATCTTTTTCTTTAAAAAATTACTTTATAGAAAAATTATTAGTGGGGAATTTTTGAACAAATTAATTACAATTAACATACATTATTAGCTGAGCGCAATGCTGTTTCATTACCTTATACAATAATATACGAGGGCAGTTCAATAAGTAATGCAACACATTTTTTTTTCTCGGCCAATTTTGGTTGAAAATACCGGAAATTTCTTGTTGAATATTTTCAAACAATCCCGCTTCGTCTCGTATAGTTTCATTGACTTCCGACAGGTGGCAGCGCTGTACGGAGCTGTTAAAATGGCGTCTGTAACGGATGTGCGTTGCAAACAATGGGCAGTGATCGAGTTTCTTTTGGCGGAAAACCAGGGCATCTCAGATATTCCTAGGCGCTTGCAGAATGTCTACGGTGATCTGGCAGTGGACATAAGCACGGTGAGTCGTTGGGCAAAGCGTGTGTCATCATCGCCGCAAGGTCAAGCGAGACTGTCTGATCTCCCGCGTGCGGGCCGGCCGTGCACAGCTGTGACTCCTGCAATGGCGGAGCGTGCGAACACACTCGTTCGAGATGATCGACGGATCACCGTCAAACAACTCAGTGCTCAACTTGACATCTCTGTTGGTAGTGCTGTCACAATTGTTCACCAGTTGGGATATTCAAAGGTTTGTTCCCGCTGGGTCCCTCGTTGTCTAACCGAACACCATAAAGAGCAAAGGAGAACCATCTGTGCGGAATTGCTTGCTCGTCATGTGGCTGAGGGTGACAATTTCTTGTCAAACATTGTTACAGGCGATGAAACGTGGGTTCATCACTTCGAACCTGAAACAAAACGGCAATCAATGGAGTGGCGCCACACCCACTCCCCTACCGAGAAAAAGTTTAAAGCCATACCCTCAGCCGGTAAAGTCACGGTTACAGTCTTCTGGGACGCTGAAGGGGTTATTCTGTTCGATGTCCTTCCCCACGGTCAAACTATCAACTCTGAAGTGTATTGTGCTACTCTTCAGAAATTGAAGAAACGACTTCAGCGTGTTCGTAGGCACAAAAATCAGAACGAACTTCTCCTTCTTCGTGACAACGCAAGACCTCACACAAGTCTTCGCACCCGAGAGGAGCTCACAAACTTCAGTGGACTGTTCTTCCTCATGCACCCTACAGCCCCGATCTCGCACCGTCGGATTTCCATATGTTTGGCCCAATGAAGGACGCAATCCGTGGGAGGCACTACGCGGATGATGAAGAAGTTATCGATGCAGTACGACGTTGGCTCCGACATCGACCAGTGGAATGGTACCGTGCAGGCATACAGGCCCTCATTTCAAGGTGGCGTAAGGCCGTAGCATTGAATGGAGATTACGTTGAAAAATAGTGTTGTGTAGCTAAAAGATTGGGGAATAACCTGGTGTATTTCAATGCTGAATAAAACAACCCCTGTTTCAGAAAAAAATGTGTTGCATTACGTATTGAACTGCCCTCGTACATATCGTCCACCACATTCTTAACCAGACTCGTGGGCAGAGCACACCGCGGACGCATGCCGACTCGCTACACACAACTGCCGACTGACTACTACAGATAGAGTACAACACGCAACTGAACACTCGCGCGGTCAAGCGCAGACTAGCAACGATAAATAACTCTCTGGTCAGAGATTCTGTCATGTCTCGCCATCGCTGGTAATGAATACATATGAAACGTACGCGTTTCAGGCTCTCCTGCCAACCCACAACAATGTCCTAGCCTCAATCCGACCTGATAGGGATCCCAAACGCTCGAGCAGTACTCGAGAATAGGTCGTATTAGTGTTTTATAAGCGGTCTCCTTTACAGATGAACCACATCTTCCCAAAATTCTACCAATGAACCGAAGACGACCATCCGCCTTCCCCACAACTGCCATTACATGCTTGTCCCACTTCATATCGCTCTGCAATGTTGTTGTTGTTGTGGTCTTCAGTCCTGAGACTGGTTTGATGCAGCTCTCCATGCTACTCTATCCTGTGCAAGCTTCTTCATCTCCCAGTACCTACTGCAACCTACATCCTTCTGAATCTGCTTAGTGTATTCACACCTTGGTCTCCCTCTACGATTTTTACCCTCCACGCTGCCCTCCAATGCTAAATTTGTGATCACTTGATGCCTCAAAACATGTCCTACCAACCGATCCCTTCTTCTAGTCAAGTTGTGCCACAAACTTCTCTTCTCCCCAATCCTATTCAGTACCTCCTCATTAGTTACGTGATCTACCCACCTTATCTTCAGCATTCTTCTGTAGCACCACATTTCGAAAGCTTCTATTCTCTTCTTGTCCAAACTGGTTATCGTCCATGTTTCACTTCCATACATGGCTACACTCCATACAAATACTTTCAGAAACGACTTCCTTACACTTAAATCTATACTCGATGTTAACAAATTTCTCTTCTTCAGAAACGATTTCCTTGCCATTGCCAGTCTACATTTTATATCCTCTCTACTTCGACCATCATCAGTTATTTTACTCCCTAAATAGCAAAACTCCTTTACTACTTTAAGTGTCTCATTTCCTAATCTAATCCCCTCAGCATCACCCGATTTAATTTGACTACATTCCATTATCCTCGTTTTGTTTTTGTTGATGTTCGTCTTATATCCTCCTTTCAAGACACTGTCCATTCCGTTCAACTGCTCTTCCAAGTCCTTTGCTGTCTCTGACAGAATTACAATGTCATCGGCGAACCTCAAAGTTTTTACTTCTTCTCCATGAATTTTAATACCTACTCCGAATTTTTCTTTTGTTTCCTTTACTGCTTGCTCAATATGTGCAATGTTACGCCCAAATATTTAATCGACGTGACTGCGTCAAGCGCTACACTACTAATGGAGTATTCAAACATTACGGGATTCTTTTCCCTATTCATCTGCATTAATTAACATTTATCTATATTTAGAGTTAGCTGCCATTCTGTACACCATTCACAAATCCTGTCCAAGTCATCTTGTATCCTCCTACAGTCACTCAACGACGACACCTTCCCGTACACCACAGCATCATCAGCAAACAGCCGCACATTGCTATCCACCCTATCCAAAAGATCATTTATGTAGACAGAAAACAACAGCGGACCTACCACACTTCCCTGGGGCACTCCACATGATACCCTCACCTCCGATGAACACTCACCATCGGGGACAACGTACTGGGTTCTATTACTTAACAAGTCTTCGAGCCACTCACATACTTGGCGACCAATCCTATATGCTCGTACCTCAGTTACGAGTCTGCAGTGGGGTACAGAGTCGAACGATTTCACCGGAAGTCAAGGAATATGGCATCCGTCTGATACGCTTCATCCACGGTTCGCAAGATATCGTGTGAAAAAAGGACGAGTTGCATTTCGCAGGAGCACTGCTTTCTAAAGCCGTGCTGATGCATGGACAGCAACTTCTCTGTCTCAAGGTAATTCATTATATTGGAACTGAGAATATGTTCGAGAATCCCGCAACAAAGCGATGTTAAGGATATTGGTCTGTAATTTTGAGGATCCGTCCTTCTACCCTTCTTATATACAGGCGTCACCTGCGCTTTTTTCCAGTCGCTCGGGACTTTACGTTGGGCAAGAGATTCGCGGTAAATGCAAGCTAAGTAAGGAGCCAATGCAGTAGAGTACTCTCTGTGAAACCGAACTGGAATCCCATCAGGACCTGGCGATTTATTTATTTTCAACCCATTCAGCTGCTTCACAACCCCAGGGATGTCTATCACTATGTCCTCCATACGGGAATCTGTACGAGACTCAAACGGCGGTATGTTTGTACGATCCTCCTGCATGAAAGATTTCTGAAATGCTAAATTTAAAATTTCAACTTTCGTTTTGCTGTCTTCCGTTGCCTGGCCAGACTGTTCAGTGTGAATGGAAGCCTTCGACCCGCTTACCGATTTTACGTAAGACCACAATTTCCTTGGGTTTTCAGCAACATCATTTTCTAAGGTATGACGGTGGTAGTGGTTGAATGCTTCGCGCCTCACTCTTTTTACAGCAGCACGAATCTCTACCAACTTTTGCCTGTCCTTATTCTCCCGATCTTTCTTGTACCGCTAGTGCTACTGCCTTTGCTTCCCGAGCATTCTCCGAATTGCGATATTAAACCACGGTGGGGTCATCTCCATTTGCAAATTTTATTACAAAAATGTTCCTAATGTTTCTAATTCTTTTTTTTTTTTTTCGTCACTGAGGCCTCCGAAATCTGCTCCATACTTCAGGCCTTCCGTCACCTACTGACCGTCGCACTGTTGTTTGTTGTGGTCTTCAGTCCTGAGACTGGTTTGATGCAGCTCTCCATGCCACTCTATCCTGTGCCAGCTTCTTCATCTCCCAGTACCTACTGCAACCTACATCCTTCTGAATCTGCTTAGTGTATTCATCTCTTCATCTCCTTCTACAATTTTTACCCTCCACGCTGCCCTCCGATACTAAATTTGTGATCCCTTGATGCCTCAAAACATGTCCTACCAACCGATCCCTTCTTCTAGTCAAGTTGTGCCACAAGCTCCTCTTCTCCCCAATTCTATTCAATACCTCCTCATTAGTTATGTGATCTACTCATCTAATCTTCAGCATTCTTCTGTAGCACCACATTTCGAAAGCTTCTATTCTCTTCTTGTCTAAACTACGAGGTGCATTCTACTTCTAAGGCCTCCGATTTTTTTTCTCCGGACTGGAAAGAGATAGAAACATGCGCATTGTTTTAAAATGAGGCCGCGTTCATTGTCAATACGTCCCAGAGATGGTAGCACCGTACGGCAGATGGAATCTTACCACCAGCGGCGAGAATGAGAACTGTTTTAAATACTTAAAATGGCGACGTTTTCCTTACTTGAACACCGTGCAATCATTCGTTTTCTGAATTTGCGTGGTGTGAAACCAATTGAAATTCATCGACAGCTGAAGGAGACATGTGGTGATGGAGTTATGGACGTGTCGAAAGTGCGTTCGTGGGTGCGACAGTTTAATGAAGGCAGAACATAGTGTGACAACAAACCGAAACAACCTCGGGCTCGCACAAGCCGGTCTGACGACATGATCGAGAAAGTGGAGAGAATTGTTTTGGGGGATCGCCGAATGACTGTCGAACAGATCGCCTCCAGAGTTGGCATTTCTGTGGGTTCTGTGCACACAATCCTGCATGACGACCTGAAAATGCGAAAAGTGTCATCCAGGTGGGTGCCACGAATGCTGACTGACGACCACACGGCTGCCCCTGTGGCATGTTGCCGAGCAATGTTGACGCGCAACGACAGCACGAATGGGACTTTCTTTTCGTCGGTTGTGACAATGGATGAGACGTGGATGCCATTTTTCAATCCAGAAACAAAGCGCCAGTCAGCTCAATGGAAGCACACAGATTCACCGCCACCAAAAAAATTTCGGGTAACCGCCAGTGCTGAAAAAATGATGGTGTCCATGTTCTGGGACAGCGAGGGCATAATCCTTACCCATTGCGTTCCAAAAGGCACTACGGTAACAGGTGCATCCTACGAAAATGTTTTGAAGAACAAATTCCTTCCTGCACTGCAAGAAAAACGTCCGGGAAGGGCTGCGCGTGTGCTGTTTCACCGAGACAACGCACCCGCACATCGAGGTAACGTTACGCAACAGTTTCTTCGTGATAACAACTTTGAAGTGATTCCTCATGCTCCCTACTCACCTGACCTGGCTCCTAGTGACTTTTGGCTTTTTCCAACAATGAAAGACACTCTCCGTGGCCGCACATTCACCAGCCGTGCTGCTATTGCCTCAGCGATATACCAGTGGTCAAAACAGACTCCTAAAGAAGCCTTCGCCGCTGCCATGGAATCGTGGTGTCAGCGTTGTGAAAAATGTGTACGTCTGCAGGGCGATTACGTCGAGAAGTAACGCCAGTTTCATCGATTTCGGGTGAGTAGTTAATTAGAAAAAAAATCGGAGGCCTTAGAAATTGAATGCACCTCGTATTTATCGTCCATGTTTCACTTCCATACATGGCTACACTCCATACAAATACTTTCAGAAACGACTTCCTGGCACTTAAATCTATACACGATTTTAACTAATTTCTCTTCTTCAGAAACGATTTCCTTGCCATTGCCAGTCTATATTTTATATCCCCTCTACTTCGAACATCATCAGTTATTTTGCTCCCCAAATAGCAAAACTCCTTTACTACTTTAAGTGTCTCATTTCCTAATCTAATTCCCTCAGCATCACCCGACTTAATTCGACTACATTCCATTATCCTCGTTTTGCTTTTGTTGATGTTCATCTTATACCCTCCTTTCAAGACACTGTCCATTCCGTTCAACTGCTCTTCCAAGTCCCTTGCTGCCTCTGACAGAATTACAGTGTCATCGGCGAACCTCAAAGTTTTTATTTCTTCTCCATGGATTTTAATACCTACACCGAACTTTTCTTTTGTTTCCTTTACTGCTTGCTCAGTATACAGATTGAATAACATCGGGGATAGGCTACAACCCTGTCTCACTCCCTTCCCAACCACTGCTTCCCTTCCATACCCCTCGACTCTCATAACTGCCATCTGCTACAAAAATGTTCCTAACGTTTCTAATTTTTTTTTTTTCGTCACTGAGACATCTGAAATCTGCTACATATTTCAGGCCGTCCGTCCCCTTCTGGCAATCGCGCTAGGCAACCTTAACCTGCGGTTTAGCATCATCACAGAGAGTCTGTGCTAGAAATTGTAGATAATTTTGTAATCGCTAAAAAGCCTTCACTTAGGTTCCAAAGCGGACGCCTACGGTTGCAGGTATAGAAACACGCTCCGCCACACACTGCCCACTCGCCAGCGGGCAGTAGGTGGTATAGAGGGGGAGACTATGTAGAACTGTGCTAGACAAACTCCAGTGGAAGACTCTGCAGGAGAGACGCTCAGTAGCTCGGTACGGGCTTTTGTTGAAGTTTCGAGAACGCACCTTCCCCGAGGAGTCAAGCGGTATATTGCTCCCTCCTATGTATATCTCGCGAAGAGACCGTGAGGATAAAATCAGAGAGATTGGAGCCTACACAGAGGCATACCGACAATCCTTCTTTCCGAGAACAATACGAGACTGGATTAGAAGGGAGAACCGATAGAGGTATTCCAGGTACCCTCCGCCACACACCGTCAGGTGGCTTGCGGAGTATGGATGCAGATGTAGATGAACGGAGACTAGCGGTATCACGGCCGACACTCACCTCACGGACCAGTATCCGAGGCGGTCTTCCCACAGCAGCGCTGGAGAACGTGCCGCTGGAACAGCCCCCTCCAGTTCCGCCAGCTGGAGGACGCAGACTGCCCTGGGGACGGAGAGAAAGGTCCTCGCGCCGTCACGACCCACGACCGCGCAGCGCGCCTCACTTACGACCCGCGACCCACGACCGCACTGAACGCCAGATTCACATCTAGCCCCGCAGGCAGTGAAAAGCCGGGTGCGCATGCGTCGTACTCCAATTTCCCTAACAGCGAGAGGGGGGCGGTGAGGGTTAGAGCCGCTGGTCTGCGATTGGTCCACCCGCTGGCCAATAGCGTCGGTCCAAGCGGCACTGCACCCGATATTGATCGGCCGCTGGTGACGTCTCTGTGCTGGCTGCCCCCACCTCATCGTCTCGATGGCCACGCCCACCTCGATGTGTGGTCCTAATCCTGGCAAAAAAATTTCGCAAGAAATTGGGCAGCATTATTTTTAGCCTGTATCATTCCCGCATATTATTCAAACTGTGTATTGAGAACAAGCAGTAAAGGTTCAAATGGCTCTGAGCACTATGGAACTTAACTTCTGAGGTCATCAGTCCCCCTAGAACTTACAACTACTTAAACCTAACTAACCTAAGGACATCACACACATCCATGCCCGAGGCAGGATTCGAAACTGCGACCGTAGCGGTCGCGCGGTTCCAGACTGTAGAGCCTAGAACCGCTCGGTCACCCTGGCCGGCCAAGCAGTAAAGGAAACAAAACAAAAAAAATTTGGAGTAGGAATTAAAATGCATGGAGAAGAAATAAAAACTTTGACGTTTGCCGTTGACATTGTAATTCTGTCAGAGACAGCAAGGGACCTAGAAGAGCACGTGAACGGAATGGACAGTGTCTTGAAAGGAGGATATAAGATGAACATCAACAAAAGCAAAACGAGGATAATGGAATGTAGTCGAATTAAGTCGGGTGATGTTGAGGGTATTAGATTAGGAAATGGGACACTTAAAGTAGTAAAGGAGTTTTGCTATTTGGGGAGCAAAATAACTGATGATGGTCGAAGTAGAGAGGATATAAAATGTAGACTGGCAATGGCAAGGAAAGCGTTTCTGAAGAAGAGAAATTTGTTCAAATGGTTCAAATGGCTCTGAGCACTATGGGACTCAACTGCTGAGGTCATTAGTCCCCTAGAACTTAGAACTAGTTAAACCTAACTAACCTAAGGACATCACAAACATCCATGCCCGAGGCAGGATTCGAACCTGCGACCGTAGCGGTCTTGCGGTTCCAGACTGCAGCGCCTTTAACCGCACGGCCACTTCGGCCGGCAGAAATTTGTTAACATCGAGTATAGATTTAAGTGTCAGGAAGTCGTTTCTGAAAGTATTTGTATGGAGTGTAGCCATGTATGGAAGTGAAACATGGACGATAACTAGTTTGGACAAGAAGAGAATAGAAGCTTTCGAAATGTGGTGCCACAGAAGAATGCTGAAGATTAGATGGGTAGATCACATAACTAATGAGGAGGTACTGAATAGAATTGTGGAGAAGAGAAATTTGTGGCACAACTTGACTAGAAGAAGGGATCGGTTTACAGGACACTCAAGGAATCACCAGTTTAGTATTGGAGAGCAGCGTGGAGGGTAAAAATCGAAGAGGGAGACCAAGAGATGAATACACTAAGCAGATTCAGAAGGATGTAGGCTGCAGTAGGTACTGGGAGATGAAGAAGCTTGCACAGGATAGAGGAGCATGGAGAGCTGCATCAAACCAGTCTCTGGACTGAAAACCACAACAACATATCAATACCACTCCTAACTGCGGAATCAGCTAAGAAATATCTACATCTACCTGTCTGCACTGCAACTCACACTTAAGCCCCTGGCAGAGGGTTCGTTGAAATACGTTCACAATAATTGTCTCTTATTCCACTCTCGAGCAGCGCGCAGAAGAAACGAACCCGTACGTCTTTTCGGGCGAGTTCTGATTTCCCTTATTTTGTTATGATGATCGTTTCTCACTGTGTAGGTAGGCATCAAAAAATATTTCGCATTCGGAGGAGAAAGTTGGTAATGGAAATTTCGTGAGAAGATTCTGCTGCGCCGAAAAACGCCGTTGTTTTAATACGTCCATCCCAAATTCTGTATCATGTCAACGACACATTTTCCACTAATTCTCAATAATACAAAAGGTGCTGCCCTGCTTTGAGCTTTCTCGATGTACTCCGTTAATCTTTTCTGGTAAGGATCCCACACCGTGAAGCAGTAGGCTTACTCCAAAAGAGGACGGATAAACGTGGAGTAGGCAGAATCTTTAGCATATCTGTTGCATGTTCTGAGTGTCCTGCCAATAATTCGCAGTCTTTGCTTCGCCCTCTCACAAAATTTTCCACGTGTTCTTCCCAATTTAGGTTGTTCGTAATTGTAATTCTTACGTATCTATTTTAATTTTTGGCCTTTAGATTTGACTTATTTATCATGTAACCGAAGGGAGGAGCACACACCACAGAACTGCTGAAGCGTCTAAACAAATCTCTATTTGCAATGCGAATTCTGTTAGACATAGGGGATATGAAAATGAGAAAGCTGACATACACTACTGGCCATTAAAATTGCTACACCACGAACATGACGTGCTACAGACGCGAAATTTAACCGACAGGGAGAAGATGCTGTGATAGGCAAATGATTAGCATTTCAGAGCATTCATACAAGGTTGGCGCCGGTGTCTACACCTACAACGTGGTGACATAAGGAAAGTTTGCAACCGATTTCTCATACACAAACAGCAGTTGACCGGGGTTGCCTGGTGAAACGTTGTTGTGATGCCTCGTGTAAGGGGGAGAAATGCGTACCATCACGTTTCCGACTTTGATAAAGGTCGGATTGTAACCTATCGCGATTGCGGTTTATCGTATCGCGACATTGCTGCTCGCGTTGGTCGAGATCCAATGACTCTTAGCTGAATATGGAATCGGTGGGTTCAGGAGGGTAATACGGAACGCCGTGCTGGATCCCAACGGCCTCGTAACACTAGCAGTCGAGATGACAGGCATCTTATCCGCATGGCTATAACGGATCGTGCAGCCACGTCTCGATCCCTGAGTCGACAGATGGGGACTTTTGCAAGACTACAACCATCTGCACGAACAGTTCGACGACGTTTGCAGCAGCATGGACTATCAGCTCAGAGACCATTGCTCCGGTTACCCTTGACGCTGCATCACAGACAGGAGCGCCTGCGATGGTGTACTGGACGACGAACCTGGGTGCACGAATGGCAAACCGTATTTTTCGGATGGTTCATGTGGTGTCACCGCCAGACACCACACTTGCTAGGTGGTAGCCTTTAAATCGGCCGCGGTCCGTTAGTATACGTCGGACCCGCGTGTCGCCACTGTCAGTGATTGCAGACCGAGCGCCGCCACACGGCAGGTCTAGAGAGACTTCCTAGCACTCGCCCCAGTTGTACAGCCGACTTTGCTAGCCATGGTTCACTGACAAATTACGCTCTCATTTGCCGAGACGATAGTTAGCATAGCCTTCAGCTACGTCATTTGCTACGACCTAGCAAGGCGCCATTATCATTTGCTATTTATCTTGTGATGCCTGTACCGTCAGACCGATGTTCATCAATTATGGATTAAAGTTAAGTATTCCAGCAGCTACGTATTATTTTTACTAGACTCAACTCCTTTAACTGTTCCAGACCTCACGCCAGCCTGCGTGAGCTTAACGCGTGCCTTTCGGCCACCAATCAGAGTGGCTTGGCTGTCTTGCCAAGTCACAACAGTTCAAATGGTTCAAATGGCTCTGAGCACTATGGGACCTAACATCTATGGTCATCAGTCCCCTAGAACTTAGAACTACTTAAACCTAACTAACCTAAGGCCATCACACAACACCCAGTCATCACGAGGCAGAGAAAATCCCTGACCCCGCCGGGAATAGAATCCGGGACCCGGGCGCGAAATGAGTTTATTATTTATAGACATACCATACATACATTCCTTAACAATTATTGATACTTCTCGGACAAACCAGTTTTTGCAGAAGTTTTGGCTTACTTAACAGATAATTGTAAAACGACACACATGAAAATTCTTTTAAATTATATTGGACCATCAACAGACCTTTCACTGATTCAAGGATTAATCTATTCCTCTCATCAGTCCACTCTGTGGTAATTAGAGAAAATATTCTTTCGGCATTAGCATTATGCCCTGAAATACTGAAGAAGTATTCAGCAAGCTTCAGCAACTCTCAGTGACAGTCAACTAACTTACTGTCACAAAAAAACTTTGCCCATTTTCTGGATCATCATTATACCTTTTTAGAAATTGCCTGAAATTGCAGAACTGATCAAAACATTTTGCATCTTCAATTTCAATTGCTTTACATTTCTACTGCGTTTCTCCTGTTATGTCAACAACACGGAATTGTTTACAAAGCGAAAAACGTAAGACCATTCACCTCCCTTCATTCGACGCAACGCTACCAACATCTACAATTCAAGCAGTAGCTGACGACATGTAAACTGCACTTCAAACTCCCAAAAACAAACAAACTGAATGAATATGAAACAATGAAATAAAACCATGACAGTTAATCTGTCGGGTTACTTCTTACCTTTATTGGCCACTGAGACGTACGCTCCAGCTCCACGTATCTTACATTCCGCTTCAAATTCATTTCTCCCATATTTGCAGGAAAGGACATCAGAAAATGTACACTTTCGTTTAGGCATAGCCAAATATTTTACGTAACTCACTCGGTTGAAAATTACACTCACAAATCACACGTGCACTACAGGAAGCCTAGCCAATACAAAGCGAGCATACGAAACGAAAATTTTAAATAATCGATATTTGCATTCGCTTATAGTCGATCAACGATAACATCGACGATCCTGGTGCGACCTACTAACACCGCCTTCGTACGTGTTTATCACGAAGGCTGTGCCAATAGTTAAACTATTTAAGAAAAGAGCAGTAGAACGGGACGAATTGTAAATGTAACTGTATTACGCTCAACTTTGGGAAAAATCCGGACACTGTAAAAATCCGCCAGGACCCCAGACAAAGGGCTAGAAAGGAGGACATATCCGGATTAATCCGGACATCTGGTCACCCTATGTATATACAGGGTGTTACAAAAAGGTACGGCCAAACTTTCAGGAAGCATTCCTCACACACAAATAAAGAAAAGATTTTATGTGGACATGTGTCCGGAAACGCTTAATTTCCATGTTAGAGCTCATTTTAGTTTCGTCAGTATGTACTGTACTTCCTCGATTCACCGCCAGTTGGCCCAATTGAAGGATGGTAATGTTGGCTTCGGTGCTTGTGTTGACATGCGACTCATTGCTCTACAGTACTAGCATCAAGCACATCAGTACGTAGCATTAACAGGTTAGTGTTCATCACGAACGTGGTTTTGCAGTCAGTGCAATGCTTACAAATGCGGAGTTGGCAGATGCCCATTTGATGTACGGATTAGCACGGGGCAATAGCCGTGGCGCGGTTCGTTTTTATCGAGACAGATTTCCAGAACGAAGGTGTCCCAACAGGAAGACGTTCGAAGCAATCGATCGGCGTCTTAGGGAGCACAGAACATTCCAGCCTATGACTCGCGACTGGGGAAGACCTAGAACGACGAGGACACCTGCAATGGACGAGGCAATTCTTCGTGCAGTTGACAATAACCCTAATGTCAGCGTCAGAGAAGTTGCTGCTGTACAAGGTAACGTTGACCACGTCACTGTATGGAGAGTGCTACGGGAGAACCAGTTGTTTCCGTACCGTGTACAGCGTGTGCAGGCACTATCAGCAGCTGATTGGCCTCCACGGGTACACTTCTGCGAATGGTTCATCCGACAATGTGTCAATCCTCATTTCAGTGCAAATGTTCTCTTTGCGGATGAGGCTTCATTCCAACGTGATCAAATTGTAAATTTTCACAATCGACATGTGTGGGCTGAAGAGAATCCGCATGAAATTGTGCAATCACGTCATCGACACAGATTTTCTGTGAACGTTTGGGGAGACATTGTTGGTGATGTCTCGATTGGGCCCCATGTTCTTCCACCTACGCTCAGTGGAGCACGTTATCACGATTTCATACGGGATACTCTACCTGTGCTGCTAGAACATGTGCCTTTACAAGTACGACACAACATGTGGTTCGTGCACAATGGAGCTCCTGCACATTTCAGTCGAAGTGTTCGTACGCTTCTCAACAACAGATTCGGTGACCGATGGATTGGTAGAGGCGGACCAATTCCGTGGCCTCCACGCTCTCCTGACCTCAACCCTCTTGACTTTCATTCATGGGGGCATTTGAAGGCTCTCGTCTACGCAACCCCGGTACCACATGTAGAGACTCTTCGTGCTCGAATTGTGGACGGCTGTGATACAATATGCCATCCTCCAGGGCTGCATCAGCGCGTCAGGGATTCCGTGCGACGGAGGGTGGATGCATGTATCCTCGCTAACGGAGGACATTTTGAACATTTCCTGTAACAAAGTGTTTGAAATCACGCTGGTACGTTCTGTTGATGTGTGTTTTCATTCCATGATTAATGTGATTTGAAGAGAAGTAATAAAATGAGCTCTAACATGGAAAGTAAGCGTTTCCGGACACATGTCCACATAACATTTTCTTTCTTTGTGTGTGAGGAATGTTTCCTGAAAGTTTGGCCGTACGTTTTTGTAACACCCTGTATATAAGAACAATCTAACTTCCGCACCATTTCAGTGAAGTAATATATTCATTGTAAATAAATATTGTAGGAGTTCTATTATATGTTTATTACCTGAATAAAAATATTTTTTTTTTAAATTTTCAATTCAGTGCATAAATGCGATCTTAATAAATGAGTTTCTGAAATAATCCTTTCATATACTGTTCATTGGAAAAAATGATCATTCCACTCGGGACCTGTGGAAGGTACATAAGCGTATTTGTATCGGTTGTAAATATCTGTCATGTATTATTGGATTTCTGACATGTTTTACATCCTGAAGGACCTCCCCACTACGCATCAATTGGAATGAAAGTAAATCTAATCTAATCTAATCTTTAACGGATTCCTTTTAGCACTCGTGTGGTTCACCTCACATTTTTGATTCCTTACGATCAATTGCCATTTTTCGCATCTACTTTTAACAAAATAAGAAGCCTTTCCCCATGAACCATGGACCTTGCCGTTGGTGGGGAGGCTTACGTGCCTCAGCGATACAGGTGGCCGTACCGTAGGTGCAACCACAACGGAGGGGTATCTGTTGAGAGGCCAGACAAACGTGTGGTTCCTGAAGAGGGGCAGCAGCCTTTTCAGTAGTTGCAGGGGCAACAGTCTGGATGATTGACTGATCTGGCCTTGTAACATTAACAAAAACGGCCTTGCTGTGCTGGTACTGCGAACGGCTGAAAGCAAGGGGAAACTACAGCCGTAATTTCTCCCGAGGACATGCAGCTTTACTGTATGATTAAATGATGATGGCGTCCTCTTGAGTAAAATATTCCGGAGGTAAAATAGTCCCCCATTCGGATCTCCGGGCGGGGACTACTCAAGAGGACGTCGTTATGAGGAGAAACAAAACTGGCGTTCTACGGATCGGAGCGTGGAATGTCAGATCCCTTAATCGGGCAGGTACGTTAGAAAATTTAAAAAGGGAAATGGATAGGTTAAAGTTAGATATAGTGGGAATTAGTGAAGTTCGGTGGCAGGAGGAACAAGACTTTTGGTCAGGTGACTACAGGGTTATAAACACAAAATCAAATAGGGGTAATGCAGGAGTAGGTTTAATAATGAATAAAAAAATAGGAGTGCGGGTTAGCTACTACAAACGGCATAGTGAACGCATTATTGTGGCCAAGATAGACACAAAGATCATGCCTACTACAGTAGCACAAGTTTATATGCCAACTAGCTATGCAGATGACGAAGAAATTGATAAAATGTATGACGAGATAAAAGAAATTATTCAGATAGTGAAGGGAGACGAAAATTTAATAGTCATGGGTGACTGGAATTCGTCAGTAGGAAAAGGGAGAGAAGGAAACATAGTAGGTGAATATGGATTGGGGGGAAGAAATGAAAGAGGAAGCCGCCTTGTAGAATTTTGCACAGAGCATAACTTAATCATAGCTAACACTTGGTTCAAGAATCATAAAAGAAGGTTGTATACCTGGAAGAATCCTGGAGATACTAATAGGTATCAGATAGATTATACACTCCTGGAAATTGAAATAAGAACACCGTGAATTCATTGTCCCAGGAAGGGGAAACTTTATTGACACATTCCTGGGGTCAGATACATCACATGATCACACTGACAGAACCACAGGCACATAGACACAGGCAACAGAGCATGCACAATGTCGGCACTAGTACAGTGTATATCCACCTTTCGCAGCAATGCAGGCTGCTATTCTCCCATGGAGACGATCGTAGAGATGCTGGATGTAGTCCTGTGGAACGGCTTGCCATGCCATTTCCACCTGGCGCCTCAGTTGGACCAGCGTTCGTGCTGGACGTGCAGACCGCGTGAGACGACGCTTCATCCAGTCCCAAACATGCTCAATGGGGGACAGATGCGGAGATCTTGCTGACCAGGGTAGTTGACTTACACCTTCTAGAGCACGTTGGGTGGCACGGGATACATGCGGACGTGCATTGTCCTGTTGGAACAGCAAGTTCCCTTGCCGGTCTAGGAATGGTAGAACGATGGGTTCGATGACGGTTTGGATGTACCGTGCACTATTCAGTGTCCCCTCGACGATCACCAGTGGTGTACGGCCAGTGTAGGAGATCGCTCCCCACACCATGATGCCGGGTGTTGGCCCTGTGTGCCTCGGTCGTATGCAGTCCTGATTGTGGCGCTCACCTGCACGGCGCCAAACACGCATACGACCATCATTGGCACCAAGGCAGAAGCGACTCTCATCGCTGAAGACGACACGTCTCCATTCGTCCCTCCATTCACGCCTGTCGCGACACCACTGGAGGCGGGCTGCACGATGTTGGGGCGTGAGCGGAAGACGGCCTAACGGTGTGCGGGACCGTAGCCCAGCTTCATGGAGACGGTTGCGAATGGTCCTCGCCGATACCCCAGGAGCAACAGTGTCCCTAATTTGCTGGGAAGTGGCGGTGCGGTCCCCTACGGCACTGCGTAGGGTCCTACGGTCTTGGCGTGCATCCGTGCGTCGCTGCGGTCCGATCCCAGGTCGACGGGCACGTGCACCTTCCGCCGACCACTGGCGACAACATCGATGTACTGTGGAGACCTCACGCCCCACGTGTTGAGCAATTCGGCGGTACGTCCACCCGGCCTCCCGCATGCCCACTATACGCCCTCGCTCAAAGTCCGTCAACTGCACGTACGGTTCACGTCCACGCTGTCGCGGCATGCTACCAGTGTTAAAGACTGCGATGGAGCTCCGTATGCCACGGCAAACTGGCTGACACTGACGGCGGCGGTGCACAAATGCTGCGCAGCTAGCGCCATTCGACGGCCAACACCGCGGTTCCTGGTGTGTCCGCTGTGCCGTGCGTGTGATCATTGCTTGTACAGCCCTCTCGCAGTGTCCGGAGCAAGTATGGTGGGTCTGACACACCGGTGTCAATGTGTTCTTTTTTCCATTTCCAGGAGTGTATAATGGTAAGACAGAGATTTAGGAACCAGGTTTTAAATTGTAAGACATTTCCAGGGGCAGATGTGGATTCTGACCACAATCTATTGGTTATGAACTGCAGATTGAAACTGAAGAAACTGCAAAAAGGTGGGAATTTAAGGAGATGGGACCTGGATAAACTGAAAGAACCGGAGGTTGTAGAGAGTTTCAGGGAGAGCATAAGGGAACAATTGACAGGAATGGGGGAAAGAAATACAGCAGAAGAAGAATGGGTAGCTCTGAGGGATGAAGTAGTGAAGGCAGCAGAGGATCAAGTAGGTAAAAAGACGAGGGCTAATAGAAATCCTTGGGTAACAGAAGAAATATTGAATTTAATTGAAAGGAGAAAATATAAAAATGCAGTAAATGAAGCAGGCAAAAAGGAATACATACGTCTCAAAAATGAGATCGACAGGAAGTGCAAAATGGCTAAGCAGGGTTGGCTAGAGGACAAATGTAAGGACGTAGAGGCTTGTCTCACTAGGGGTAAGATAGATACTGTCTACAGGAAAATTAAAGAGACCTTTGGAGAGAAGAGAACCACTTGTACGAATATCAAGAGCTCAGATGGCAACCCAGTTCTAAGCAAAGAAGGGAAGGCAGAAAGGTGGAAGGAGTGTATAGAGGGTTTATACAAGGGCGATGCACTTGAGGACAATATTATGGAAATGGAAGAGGATGTAGATGAAGATGAAATGGGAGATACGATACTGCGTGAAGAGTTTGACAGAGCACTGAAAGACCTGAGTCGAAACAAGGCCCCGGGAGTAGACAACATTCCATTAGAATTACTGATGGCCTTGGGAGAGCCAGTCATGACAAAACTCTACCATCTGGTGAGCAAGATGTATGAGACAGGCGAAATACCCTCAGACTTCAAGAAGAATATAATAATTCCAATCCCAAAGAAAGCAGGTGTTGACAGATGTGAAAATTACCGAACTATCAGTTTAATAAGTCACAGCTGCAAAATACTAACGCGAATTCTTTACAGACGAAGGGAAAAACTGGTAGAAGCGGACCTCGGGGAAGATCAGTTTGGATTCCGTAGAAATGTTGGAACACGTGAGGCAATACTAACCTTACGACTTCTCTTAGAAGAAACATTAAGAAAAGGCAAACCTACGTTTCTGGCATTTGTAGACTTAGAGAAAGCTTTTGACAATGTTGACTGGAATACTCTCTTTCAAATTCTGAAGGTGGCAGGGGTAAAATACAAGGAGCGAAAGGCTATTTACAATTTTGTACAGAAACCAGATGGCAGTTATAAGAGTCGAGGGGCATGAAAGGGAATCAGTGGTTGGGAAGGGAGTGAGACAGGGTTGTAGCCTCTCCCCGATGTTATTCAATCTGTATATTGAGCAAGCAGTAAAGGAAACAAAAGAAAAATTCGGAGTAAGTATTAAAATTCATGAAGTAAAAACTTTGAGGTTCGCCGATGACATTGTAATTCTTTCAGAGACAGCAGAGGACTTGGAAGAGCAGTTGAACGGAATGGACAGTGTCTTGAAAGGAGGATATGAGACGAACATCAACAAAAGCAAAACGAGGATAATGGAATGTAGTCAAATTAAATCGGGTGATGCTGAGGGGATTAGATTAGGAAATGAGACACTTAAAGTAGTAAAGGAGTTTTGCTATTTAGGGAGTAAAATAACTGATGATGGTCGAAGTAGAGAGGGTATAAAATGTAGACTGGCAATGGCAAGGAAATCGTTTCTGAAGAAGAGAAATTTGTTAACATCGAGTATAAATTTAAGTGTCAGGAAGTCGTTTCTGAAAGTATTTGTATGGAGTGTAGCCATGTATGGAAGTGAAACATGGACGATAACCAGTTTGGACAAGAAGAGAATAGAAGCTTTCGAAATGTGGTGCTACAGAAGAATGCTGAAGATAAGGTGGGTAGATCACGTAACTAATGAGGAGGTATTGAATAGGATTGGGGAGAAGAGAAGTTTGTGGCACAACTTGACTAGAAGAAGGGATCGGTTGGTAGGACATGTTTTGAGGCATCAAGGGATCACAAATTTAGCATTGAAGGGCAGCGTGGAGGGTAAAAATCGTAGAGGGAGACCAAGAGATCAATACACTAAGCAGATTCAGAAGGATGTAGGTTGCAGTAGGTACTGGGAGATGAAGAAGCTTGCACAGGATAGAGTAGCATGGAGAGCTGCATCAAACCAGTCTCAGGACTGAAGACCACAACAACAACAACAAGAAGCCTTTCACAACTTCCACTCCAGTCGCGAGAGACGCTGCACATTGCTAATTTAGTTTCCCTCTCCGATGCTGGGCCTCATTCGGTATGACTTCTTGCCGCTCTCACAAGTTCCATTCTCGACTCTGACTGTACTATATACCGGGTGATCAAAAAGTCAGTATAAATTTGAAAACTGAATAAACCACGGAATAATGTAGATAGAGAGGTAAAAATTGACATACATGCTTGGAATGAGATGGTGTTTTATTACAATTAAAAAAAAACGAAGTATTGCTAGACGGGTGAAAGATCTCTTGCGCGCGTCGTTTGGTGATGATCGTGTGCTCAGCCGCCACTTTCGTCATGCTTGGCCTCCCAGGTCCCCAGACCTCAGTCCGTGCCATTATTGGCTTTGGGGTTACCTGAAGTCGCGAGTGTATCGTGATCGACCGACATCTCTAGGGATGCCGAAAGACAACATCCGACGCCAATGCCTCACCGTAACTTCGGACATGCTTTACAAAGCTGTTCACTACATTATTCCTCGACTACAGCTGTTGTTGAGGAATGATGGTGGACATATTGAGCATTTCCTGTAAAGAACATCATCTTTGCTTTTCTTACTTTGTTATGCTAATTATTGCTATTCTGATCAGATGAAGCGCCATCTGTCAGACATTTTTTGAACGTTTGTATTTTTTTGGTTCTAATAAAACCCCATGTGTGTCAATTTGTACCTCTCTATCTACATTATTCCTTGATTTATTCAGTTTTCAAATTTATACTGACTTTTTGATCACCCGGTAGTTGGAGTGAAATTACTCGATTGCTCGTGTATGTCACTTGCCGCTACATCTGGTGTCGCATACCGCTCGGTTACAGGCGAAACGTAAACACGTCGCGTCACTTCACAAATGCTGGTAACGTGAAACGCGGAGCAATGTTGGAAGCAGCCGCCGTGGGTTACACTATGTGATCAAAAGTATCCGGACATCTGGCTGAAAATGACTTGCAAGTTCGTGGCGCCCTCCATCGGTAATGCTGGAATTCAGTATGGTGTTGGCCCACCCTTAGCCTTGATGACAGCTTCCACTCTCGTAGGCGTACGTTCAGTCAGGTGCTGGAAGGTTTATTGGGGAATGGCAGCCCATTCTTCACGGAGTGCTGCACTGAGCAGAGGTATCTATGTCGGTCGCTGAGGCCTGGCACGAAGTCGGCGTTCCAAAACATCCCAAAGGTGTTCTACAGGATTCAGATCAGGGCTCTGTGCAGGCGCCGGCCGAAGTGGCCGTGCGGTTAAAGGCGCTGCAGTCTGGAACCGCAAGACCGCTACGGTCGCAGGTTCGAATCCTGCCTCGGGCATGGATGTTTGTGATGTCCTTAGGTTAGTTAGGTTTAACTAGTTCTTAGTTCTAGGGGACTAATGACCTCAGCAGTTGAGTCCCATAGTGCTCAGAGCCATTTCTGTGCAGGCCAGTCCATTATAGGAATGTTATTGTCGTGTAACCACTCCGCCACAGGCCGTGCATTATGAACAGGTGCTCGAACGTGTTGAAAGATGCAATCAAAAAAATGGTTCAAATGGCTCTGAGCACTATGGGACTCAACTGCTGTGGTCATTAGTCGCCTAGAACTTAGAACTATGTAAACCTAACTAACCTAAGGACATCACACACATCAATGCCCGAGGCAGGATTCGAACCTGCGACCGTAGCAGTCGCGCGGTTCCGGACTGCGCGCCTAGAAAAAGATGCAATCGCCATCCCCGAATTGGTCATGGACAGTGGAGAGCAAGAAGGTGCTTAAAACATGTGAGAGTGCCATGAAAAACACGACCACACCATAACACCACCACGTTCGAAATTTACTGTTGGCACTATACACGCTAGCAGATGGCGTTCACCGAGCATTCACCATACCCACACCCTGCCATCGGATTGCGTCATCGTTTGGCATTTACCGGAGTGATGTGTGGTTTATGAGCAGCCGCTCGAGCATGAAATCCAAGTTTTCTCACCTCCCGCCTAACTGTCTTAGTACTTGCAGTGGATTCTGATGCAGTTTGGCATTCCTGTGTGATAGTCTGGATAGATGTCTGCCTGTTACACATTACGACCCTCTTCAACTGTCGGCGGTCTCTGTCAGTCAACAGACGAGGTCGGCCTGTACGCTTTTGTGCTGTACGTGTCCCTTCACGTTTCCACTTCACTGTCACATCGGTAACAGTGAACCTAGGGATGTTTAGGAGTGTGGAAATCTCGCCTACAGAGCTACGACAGAAGTGTCATCCAATCACCTGACTACTTTCGAAGTCCGTGAGTTCCACGGACCGCCCCATTCTGCTCTCTCACGAAGTCTAATGACTACTGAGGTCGCTGATATGGAGTACCTAGCAGTATGTGGCAGCGCAATGCGCCTAATATTAATTTCTGGGGGTGTCCGGATACTTTTGATCACATAATGTAGAATCTCTGGCTCAAACATTACCGGCGGTTGTTAGGACAACGGCCAGTACTCGTGACATAATGTCGATTTCTGACAGCTGTATTCAAAAGTTTTTCTTCCTTTCTATAGCTTCATGTACTACCGAATGAACCGAATCTGCGTAATTCTGAAAAGTTAAGTAGATGTAATCAGATGTATTACAATCAACAGAACTGCAACAATTTGTATGTCTATCTTTTACGACACGAAACTGAATCGTCAACAGAGTCCGTTGTTTGTGCCCCTCCGTCCGAGAAGAAGATTTTACACAACACATCAAGTTCCACAGAAATTTTACGCTGTGATTTCACGAAAGGAAGGTACGTGTATCAATTAAGGCCCATTTAAGAATCGGCACTTTTCTTATTTTTAATTTTGAGATTCAGGGAAATGCTGTTTAGTATATTAGAAAGTGAATTTATTTCTCTGTTAGGGGGAAAAATGGGAAGTTAAGATTTTATAATTTTTACTGGCATAAATTGTTAAGCGTTAGCTATCAAGTGGGTCTTATTAAAACAGTCACATTGAGTGTACATAATAAGACCTAGGCTCTTAAGGGGAAACGCATGGTCACGGTCGAAAAACCTGTAATTTTTTTTTTTACAAGATTCGAATGTATATAAATTGAAAAATTGTTTCCCAAAGTAATATACGCGAGCTCCAAAAAGTACCGAGTCTGTGAGCGTTTGAAAACCGAACCAAAAGTCGTTATCGATGCCGACCCCCCTGTTTATAACGCTCTGAGTAAACTTTATTTGCTGGAGCGCTGTCTGGGTGGTCTCACTCAAAATGTGAACGACAGTGTCAATAATCTCATTGGGTGGAGATACGATCCGAAAATAACATCAAGCCGAAGCGAAATTGTCAACATTGCTTCAGAGTTTGCCGCATGTCTTATTCATTGCAGGCCATAGTGCATTAACGCACGCGGCAAATGCCCTTCATATCAAAATCGGCCACGAAGTGCGCCGATTCTGTGAAGACAGAGACGCCAGCGGCAATGCGCTCAGCGACGAAAAGGGCTTAGACGGCGAAGATCAGGGATTGTCAGGTCGAAGTAACAGAAGCAGCATTCCACTTGCCGGGGCCATCGTTACTATGAACCGGGCACCAGTGATACTCCATAATTTTAGAGCTTTGTCCGTTTTTCTTATACGATAGATACTTGTCAAACTTTAAACGCGTTTTTCCCAAAACCAAATTTTTCCGTACGGTTGTCGTCGCCGACGCTACAATTTTCATCCGATTTTTAACAATTTTTGGTCTCCCTTGAAGCAAATTACGTTTAGGTCATCGTAATCTATGTTTTTATGTTGATATTAAGTACTTTTTTCGGCCAGATAAGAAGGATCCAAAAACGGCCATTTTTTTAAATATCTATAATTTCTCCATTTTTTTTATGCAAATCCCAGCGATGAACTATAATTATTGCAACTGTAAGGATCAAAGTCATATGCTGATTTCTTGTTAAGATAACCACAATCGGAGTTACAGAGATAACCGTCGGCCTACCTCCTCTCAGAGCTGCCTCGCGAAAATCCGATTTCAAATGGTTCAAATGGCTCTGAGCACTATGCGACTTAACTTCTGAGGTCGTCCCCTAGAAGTAACTAACCTAAGGACATCACACACATCCATGCCCGAGGCAGGATTCGAACCTGCGACCGTAGCGGTCACGCGGTTCCAGACTGAAGCGCCTAGAACCGCACGGCCACAGCGGTCGGCCGAAAATCCGAAATACACACTGAAGATACTAATATTTTTCAATAAAAACATCGATAAAAACTTCAGTGTATGCTTTGTTAACTACAGGAAACCCCATTCGTCGACTACATTTCACTACGGAGAAAAAAAAAAAAACTGAATTTCAGCAATAGTTTAGTCCATCGCCCTGTAGTTCCCCATTAAATTGCTATAAAAGCAGAAAATACAACCTTTGACAATAAAGTTCTGTGAATAGTCCCATAACATTAACGTAGATGAACTATGAACTACAGTCACCTTGCTGTCCTTTGAAATAGTCACCTCCCTATAACTATGCACCAGTAACCTCTGCGATACGTGTCCTGCAAACTTTGCAGGAAGTCTTCCTTTGGGATGGCGTTCAAAAGCCGCGTCACGTTTCGTCGTATGTCAGGAATATCGTCAGATCGCTGTCCTTTCAAAGCGAGTTTGAGTCAAGGGAGAAGTCTGGAGGATTGAGATCCGGCGAGAATGGTGGATGTCGAAAGTTGCAACGCCCCCTTTTTGACGATGTTGGCTGTGTGTGGGCGAGCGTTGTCGTGAATAAAAAAAAAAAAAGCAGGAATACATTTATACTCCGCAAGCCACCCAACATGCCACTGTCATTACCTCCCTTTCCTGTTCCAGTCGCGTATGGTTCGCGGGAAGAACGACTGCCGGAAAGCCTCCGTGCGCGCTCGAATCTCTCTAATTTTACATTCGTGATCTCCTCGGGAGGTATAAGTAGGGGGAAGCAATATATTCGATACCTCATCCAGAAACGCACCCTCTCGAAACCTGGCGAGCAAGCTACACCGCGATGCAGAGCGCCTCTCTTGCAGAGTCTGCCACTCGAGTTTGCTAAACATCTCCGTGACGCTATCACGCTTACCAAATAACCCTGTGACGAAACGCGACGCTCTTCTTTGGATCTTCTCTATCTCCTCTGTTAACCCGATCTGGTACGGATCTCACACTGATGAACAATACTCAAGTATAGGTCGAACGACTGTTTTGTAAGCCACTTGCTTTGTTGATGGACTATATTTTCTAAGGACTCTCCCAATGAATCTCAACCTGGCACTTCAAATCGTTCTGCACGCATACTCCCAGATATTTTACAGAAGTAACTGCTACCAGTGTTTGTTCCGCTATCATATAATCGTACAATAAAGGATCCTTCTTTCTATGTATTCGCAATACATTACATTTGTCTATGTTATGGGTCAGTTGCCACTCTCTGCACCAAGTGCCTATCCGCTGCAGATCTTCCTGCATTTCGCTGCAATTTCCTAATGCTGCAACTTCTCTGTATACTACAGCATCATCCGCGAAAAGCCGCACGGAACTTCCGACACTGGGGTCAAACCCTGCGTTTAAGTTGCGTGAAACGGGTGAAAATTTCAACGTACCGTGCAGCGTTTAGCGTCGTTCCCTCAGGGAGAAATTCCTTGTGGATAATGCCTTGACTATCGCGCAAGGTGAGGTGATGACCTTCGTTCTGATGCGTGGTTTTCCGGCTCTGACCTTTTTCCGACGAGGTGATGTCGCAGAACGCAATTCCATGTTTTGCTGTTTCGATTCCGGGCCGTAGCGGTCTGAGGCGCTGCAGTCATGGACTGTGCGGCTGGTCCCGGCGGAGGTTCGAGTCCTCCCTCGGACATGGGTGTGTGTGTGTTTGTCCTTAGGATAATTTGGGTTAAGTAGTGTGTAAGATTTAGGGACTGATGACCTTAGCAGTTAAGTCCCGTAAGATTTTACACACATTCGAACATTTTTTGAACGTTTCAGGGCCGTACCGGAGACACCGGGTTTCATCCTCAGTGACTCTTGTGAAAAGAAATTGCATTCTAAACGAGAAGGTGACGGCCTCGGATTTTTCCATACAACTATCCTTGCGTTTCTATCTTGGTCGTCTGTAGTGGAGCGATTGAGGTAAAAAAAATTTAGCATTCTATTTGCTTCCATTATCATTGGTAAACTTTTGTTTGTACGTACTTTGGCCAAAGGTGCCGTTGCAGCCCCACTTATAAATTAAATTAAGATGCGAACATTTTCAGCAGACAAACTTTTGACAATATCTATTTGTGTGATTCTTGAGTTTCTCCCGGCGTATTTGATAATCAAAATATCCACGGGTGTACTGCCGGTCTACAGTGTCCAACGGGCACAATATTTCGGCGATCATACATGTCGCCATCATCAGGTGGACTGACGGGCTGAGCTCCTGTGAACGTGCCGGCACGGAGATCCGTACACTATGGCTGCTCAGGGGGAACTGGGTTCGGTCGCGGTGGCGGCCGATTTAAATACCCTCCGCCCGCGGCGCGCTCACTCCGCCGTCCGCGCCCCGCGCCACGGTCGCGCGGTGGAACAGATTGCGACGGCGTCTGAGATGACGTCGGTGTGATGGCTCTGTCCGCCGTGGTCGTCACAACTATACATTTGCTCGACTTACTCTCGATTAGCCCAATCGCTGGTTCCCAAGCCTTGCTAAGATTATGAACGCACGAGGATTCTGGTACAGACTTCGAGATACTGGGACAGCGTTGTTAGAGAGGCCATCGAAATTCGCACCAATGACGACCTCATAAACCGTGACCGCGGCTATAGTCTCAGCAAGGCTTGAGAACCAGCGATTGGGTTAATCAAGAGTAAATCGAGCAAACGTATAGTTGTGATGACCACGGCGAACAGAGCCATCACACCGACGTCATCTCAGACACCGTCGCAATCTGTTCCACCGCGGGGCGCGGACGGCGGAGTGAGCACGCCGCGGGCGGAGGGTATTTAAATCGGCCGCCACCGCGACCGAACCCAGTTCCCCCTGAGCAGCCATAGTGTACGGATCTCCGTGCTGGCACGTTCACAGGAGCTCAGTCCGTCAGTTCACCTGATGATGGCGACATGTATGATCGCCGAAATATTGTGCCCGTTGGACACTGTAGACCGGTAGTACACCCGTGGATATTTTAATATCTATTAGTATTAACCTACAATTTTACCTCAGCACTACATTCAGTAACAGAAATATCTGATCAGGTTTTCAGAAATTACTGCAACCAGTCGCCTTTTATGTAGATGTATTTTATTTAACCATGACCGGTTTCGAGCTGCCTAGCAACTCATCATCAGATGGTGTATACATTTAGTGCTTTTTTGTACCCATTGTGTGGGTGGTTGAGTATCTGTGGCTAGACAGAAACGAGAACAAATAATCGCTACATGTGGTACAGTAACACGAAATATTTACAGCATAATTTATGTTTAACGTATAAGAGCAAATAATCACTACATGTGGTACAGTTACATGAAATATTTACAGTTTAATTTACGTTTTGAGGTGTTACTTACAAATAAATCTTTTTGCAGGTATATATATCTCTTTTAGGACGTATTTTTGAAACCATTGTGTCTTGTTTTGCACAATTTCACAAGATAAAACTTTCACTAGATGTATATTACTTTTATGAGGCACTGTTGGAAACATATATCTCGTTTTTCGTAAACAACGCTGAACATACTTAGCCACAGATACAAATACTGAATTTACACATTATAAACAAGCCAAAGATTGCAATATAACTACAGTATCAAAGATTTCAAGTTGACCAGAGGCATTATTAGTCATCACACACACTGACAAGAGATTTGTCTTTATTACATAGAAAATAAATGTAAATTAGCTTAAACTAGTAAAATGTTTATTTATAAATTAGCTGTGCAATTTAACAGGTATATAAAACTAGATTTTATACATTATATTTCAGTTACATTTAAGATTATTGGTATTGAGAGTATTATGACAGCTATTTTCTTGCTCCTTCCATTGGCTGATCTTGGCATATGATGTCTGGGATGAGAGGTTGATGGTTAACTTGAAATAATAAGTAATGCTGGAACTTGTAAGGGTGTGGAAAAGGAGTTGGCAGTGGGGGGGGGGGGAGGTGGTTGTACAGGAAAAAGGAGAGGGGGGGGGTTGAGAGGGTGATGCGGAGAGAGAAGAGAGCTGAAGGGGGGGGGCAGAAGTGGTACAAGCTTTTATGTGTGTGTGTGGGGGGGGGGGGGCATTTTGTTACTGAATGACTGTTTAGTTTTTTAAGTTCAAAGAATCCTTAAAATTCTGAAAGAAGGAGTTATTCGCCAGTTCTGTCTGCTCATTTAAAATGGTATGTGGGGAATTATGTTTGTGGGTAAAAATCTCTAATTGTTCGAGAAGATCCATCTTGAATCCCTTGTCTACAGTGTGTAGGATTTGAAGGTTAGTTTTAATGTCTGTTATGGAATGTTTATTATCTGCTAGATGGGTAGCAAAAGTGGATCTATTTAAGTTGTTTAGGCGAAGTGCATCAGTGTGCTCTTTGTATCGGATCTCAAAATTTCTACCTGTTTGCCCTATGTAGTAGCAGGAGCAGCTGTCACACCCACCACTTCAGATGTTATAATAAACAATACATCATGCCACCCAAATCAGCATAAACTAGCTTTTTTCAAATCAGCACTTAACCGTATCAACAAGATTCAAGCTGATCCTACTGCAAAAATTAATGAAATCAATATATTAAAAACAATAGCATCAAACAATGCTTATGACCCAAGCATAATTGAAAAATTAGATAAAAACATTATATCTAACAAAGCAAAACTAGCAAGCCAGACCTCAGTAGCAGAAGAAACCAAATTCGTTTGTATGCCGTTTCTCGGCAATATCTCATACAAACTTGCTAAGCTATTCAAACCACATAATGTCAAAATAAGTTTTCACACTAACAACAAAATACAGAACAAAATAGTCCACAACACCGAAAGAGCCAGCACACCCTACCAAAAATCTGGTATATATAAATTAAGATGTGACAGCTGCTCCTGCTACTACATAGGGCAAACAGGTAGAAATTTTGAGATCCGATACAAAGAGCACACTGATGCACTTCGCCTAAACAACTTAAATAGATCCACTTTTGCTACCCATCTAGCAGATAATAAACATTCCATAACAGACATTAAAACTAACCTTCAAATCCTACACACTGTAGACAAGGGATTCAAGATGGATCTTCTCGAACAATTAGAGATTTTTACCCACAAACATAATTCCCCACATACCATTTTAAATGAGCAGACAGAACTGGCGAATAACTCCTTCTTTCAGAATTTTAAGGATTCTTTGAACTTAAAAAACTAAACAGTCATTCAGTAACAAAATGCCCCCCCCCCCCCCACACACACACATAAAAGCTTGTACCACTTCTGCCCCCACCCCCCCCTTCAGCTCTTTTCTCTTTCCACATCACCCTCTCACCCCCCCCCCCCCCCCCACTGCCAACTCCTTTTCCACACCCTTACAAGTTCCAGCATTACTTATTATTTCAAGTTAACCATCAACCTCTCATCCCAGACATCATATGCCAAGATCAGCCAATGGAAGGAGCAAGAAAATAGCTGTCATAATACTCTCAATACCAATAATCTTAAATGTAACTGAAATATAATGTATAAAATCTAGTTTTATATACCTGTTAAATTGCACAGCTAATTTATAAATAAACATTTTACTAGTTTAAGCTAATTTACATTTATTTTCTATGTAATAAAGACAAATCTCTTGTCAGTGTGTGTGATGACTAATAATGCCTCTGGTCAACTTGAAATCTTTGATACTGTAGTTATATTGCAATCTTTGGCTTGTTTATAATGTGTAAATCCAGTATTTGTATCTGTGGCTAAGTATGTTCAGCGTTGTTTACGAAAAACGAGATATATGTTTCCAACAGTGCCTCATAAAAGTAATATACATCTAGTGAAAGTTTTATCTTGTGAAATTGTGCAAAACAAGACACAATGGTTTCAAAAATACGTCCTAAAAGAGATATATATACCTGCAAAAAGATTTATTTGTAAGTAACACCTCAAAACGTAAATTAAACTGTAAATATTTCATGTAACTGTACCACATGTAGTGATTATTTGCTCTTATACGTTAAACATAAATTATGCTGTAAATATTTCGTGTTACTGTACCACATGTAGCGATTATTTGTTCTCGTTTCTGTCTAGCCACAGATACTCAACCACCCACACAATGGGTACAAAAAAGCACTAAATGTATACACCATCTGATGATGAGTTGCTAGGCAGCTCGAAACCGGTCATGGTTAAATAAAATACATCTACATAAAAGGCGACTGGTTGCAGTAATTTCTGAAAACCTGTTCACACCACAGTCGCAGTGCTCCACATCCACAATGGATAAAAGAAATATCTGACTTAGGCGGATTAACATTTGAGCTTAGCTTGACATGACAATTTATAAGGCAGAAATAAATCACAGCTATTCTATTACGAAGCCCCTGATATTGCGATATCGATCATTTTAGATCTACTATGAGCGACAGAGCAGCAAAAATTGGAAGGAACACGTACAAAATGTTGTGGGAAAGGCTAACCAAAGACTGCGTTTTATTGGCAGCACACTTAGAAAATGTAACAGACCTACTAAGGAGACTGCCTACACTACGCTTGTCCGTCCTCTTTTAGAATACTGCTGCTCGGAGTCGGATCCTTACCACATAGGACCGACGGAGTACATCGAAAAAGTTCAAAGAAAGGCAGCACGTTTTGTATTATCGCGAAATATGCGAGAGAGTGTCACAGAAATGATGCAGGATTTGGATTGGAGATCGTTAAAAGAAAGGCGTTTTTCGCTGCGACGGAATCTTCTCACGAAATTCCAATCACTAACTTTGTCCTCCGATTTGTTGACACCTTCCTCTTTCAAGTTCTGAAGGTGGCAGGGGTAAAATACAAGGAGCGAAAGGCTATTTACAATCTCAGTTATAAGAGTCGAGGGGCATGAAAGGGAAGCAGTGGTTGGGAAGGGAGTGAGACAGGGTTGTAGCCTCTCCCCGATGTTATTCAATCTGTATATTGAGCAAGCAGTGAAGGAAACGAAAGAAAAATTAGGAGTAGGTATTAAAATCCATGGAGAAGAAATAAAAACTGTGAGGTTCGCCGATGACATTGTAATTCTGTCAGAGACAGCAAAGGACTTGGAAGAGCAGTTGAACGGAATGGACAGTGTTATGAAAGGAGGGTATAAGATGAACATCAACAAAAGCAAAACGAGGATAATGGAATGTAGTCGAATTAAGTCGGGTGATGCTGAGGGAACTACATTGGGAAATGTGACACTTAAAGTAGTAAAGGAGTTTTGCTATTTAGGGAGTAAAATAACTGATGATGGTCGAAGTAGAGACGATATAAAATGTAGACTGGCAATGGCAAGGAAAGCGTTTCTGAAGAAGAGAAATTTGTTAACATCGAGTATAGATTTAAGTGTCAGGAAGTCGTTTCTGAAAGTATTTGTATGGAGCCTAGCCAAGTATGGAAGTGAAGCATGGACGATAACTAGTTTAGACAAGAAGAGAATAGAAACTTTCGAAATTTGGTGCTACAGAAGAATGTTGAAGATTAGATGGGTAGATCATATAACTAATGAGGAGGTATTGAATAGAACTGGAGAGAAGTGGAGTTTGTGACACAACTTGACTAGAAGAAGGGATCGGTTGGTAGGACATGTTCTGAGGCATCAAGGGATCGCCAATTTAGTATTGGAGGGCAGCGTGGAGGGTAAAAATCGTAGAGGGAGACCAAGAGATGAATACACTAAGCAGATTCAGAAGAATGTAGGTTGCAGTAGGTACTGGGAGATGAAGAAGCTTGCACAGGATAGAGTAGCATGGAGAGCTGCATCAAACCAGTCTCAGGACTGAAGACCACAACAAGAACAACAACAACCTACATAGGGAGGAACGATCACAAAGATAAAATAAGGGAAATCAGAACTCGTACGGAAAGATTAAGGTGCTCTTTCTTTCCGCGCGCTATACGAGATTGGAATAACAGAGAATTGTTGTGAAGATGGTTCGATGAATACTCCGCAAGGCACTTAAATGTGATTTGCAGAGTATCCATGTAGATGTAGATAGTTGAATAAAACACGTTACCATATGTCTACTGTGTATGATATCTCACCTGATCCCCTAATTGTTTTGAGCAGTGCATAGCGCAACCACTCTCTATTTTCTTCCAGTATTTATTACTTTTATGTCCCTTTGCCACTGTCACTGTATTCTTCTCTCTTAGCATAAAAAAGCGCGAATATGTTCTCACGCCAAAACTTTGGGAAAATCTTTGAAGGTGCTGAGGAAGGTAGAACGAGGGAGCTGGTAACCCGCTTTACAGTCAGACTCTTTTAAATAAACGGGAGCATATTCGTCTTTCTTTTCCCTTCTCAGCTAGGAGCATTTTTGCGATGGTTTCCTTCTGTTTCCTGCTACAGCACGTCGCTCACATGAAAAGAACTGTATGGGTCAGTAAGAATATTTATAGTTTACTTATGTGAAATTGAAATAACGCAAAACTAATGTTATACCTCAGACCGAATTTTACGTTAAAAGAAAATTGCATGTGGTTCAGTGCTACACCATGGAGTTCCCAGATGATAACGGAGAAACTTCACAGCCTATTTCTCCTAGAATGTAATTTTATAACCGCCTTGCCGCAGTGGTAATACCGGTTACCGTCAGATCACCGAAGTTAAGCGCTGTCGGGCTGGGATAGCACTTGGATGGGTGACCATCCGGTCTGCCGAGCGCTGTTGGCAAGCGGGGTGCACTCAGCCCTTGTCAGGCAAACTGAGGAGCTACTTGATTGAGAGGTAGAGATTCCGGTCTCGTAAACTGACCGCGTGCCCTTCCGTATCCGCATCCCATGACGCCTGTGCTCTGAGGATGACACGGCGGCCGGTCGGTACCCGGTGGGCCTACCAAGGCCTGTCGGACGGAGTTTTGTTTATGCCACTTTATGAACTACGTTTTTTTCCTCACAGTGATTTTGCGTGGGTATTTCACGTGTACAAGTGGGGTAACTTTGAACCTCTGTATCTCGAAAACGAATAAAAATATGAAAAAAATTCAAGGTTTCTCGACCATGGAATCTTAGGAATACATTACGGCCCTTTGCTGTGCGTAGCCGACTTGTAATCTGCGTATGGGTTTTGATAACCAAGAAACAATTTTTTGGGATATTTCTCGAAGACGGATAAAGAATTTTGAAAACAGGAGGTGGTTGTTCTAGATAAATGCCTAGAGAATGTAGCCTTAAAATTTGAGCAATTTGCTTCAGTTATTTATTACTTACATTTCACGTGTAGAAGTAGTGAAACTTTGAACATCTGCATCTTGGAATCGGATAAAGATATTAAGAAAACTGTCAACGTCATTCGAGCTCAGGATCTTAGAAAGATATCGTAATAATTTCAGCCGTCTTTGGGCCCTCAGCTGAGTTTTGGCCCTCTGGTGACGACGAAAACATAGTAAAAAAAAACACTTTCTTGGCGTTTTCCGAGGAACCGCCCACGAACTAATGTTTCCTCCGTAATTCCCATCAAGGCCCTCGTAGACCACATCGAATGCATAAAGAGCCAACCTATTTGCTCCATTTTGAGGAGAAGTGCGTAATATTCATACTTTGAACCTGTACTGCAACATAGTGACACTAAGACGATCGTTGTGTTGGGTATACAAATGGTGCCTAGCTCAAGGACTATCCAAAACACTTGTCCCCACCTTTTTATTCAACAGAACCCGAGGTATGAGCACCGGAAAATCCCATTTTTTTTTCTCGGTCATTTGGAACGTATTAGGTACGCTTGCTGTCGCAGCTATAGCGATTCAAGTCTTTCGCCACAGTCCTGTAAGCTTTGTAGCGCAAAATCGTTCCATAATTTAAAAAATGTATGTACTGTTTGTTTTTTAACATCTAGGGACATGCAGAGATGGCAGAAAATTTGAAACATGCTTTGGTCCGCCCCAGAGCAAAAAAGGTTGAGAAACCCGGCTCTAAACTGTCTAAGAACACTATACCATCAGCGGTTGTTTAGAAAAAACACCAAACACGTATGAGATGAAAACATAGTCTTTGTATTTATTCATTCATGACTGATCTGTTTATAATGACTGACCCGTTTATAATTGCACCGGATCTCCAGCAGTTATTATGAGTATTTGCTTCAAAGACTGCTAGGAAGTTATTTATATGAGGCACCAGTGGCAGGCTGTTAAAAACAAGTGTTCCATGTTTTGAGAGGTGCCAGCATAGGCCAAAACAAGAGAAAAAGTAAAGTAAACAGGGGCTCTAAATGCACATCTTAAGACGTACGAGCGAGACCCCTCCCCTTTTCGTTATGCTGATCCGCACAGCTTCAAAGTCTGCTACTCAGCATAACAGGCAAGGCGACCAAGTGCTACCAACATACTACACACAGGCGTGAAATTGACAAACTATCCGAACTTTGTCAGACTGTTTTCAATCATGTCTAAGACTATATTAATGCTGATTAATGTGTTAAACACAACACGTAAATATAATATATAAATGAAAGAAGAAACTTTCATTACTATGAACTGTACTAATAAAAATGATTTTCAGCTTATCGAGATAAGATAACTGTTTTAGTAAGACAGAATACTCCAGATCATTACGAATTAGCAAAATATTATGCGCATTCGGCTGCGAAACGGTCTGTGTCAACGTTCAGACCAGCCATACTGGATTAGCTTCCCTGACCTACCATGAAAGTGTGCAAATATAGCAATGCGTGAAGATTCATAACGAAATTCAGTTAAAAATCATTCAGTGCCACACGTAAGTCAATTCAATTGTTGACAGAAGCGGAAAAAGTAGGCAGTAACAAGTATGAAATTCTACAAGATTTTCATATTTCATCCACAGGTTGCCAGTACAGAATAAAGGTTGCAATAAAACGAACTGGGGGCGCGCATATTTCTTAAAATTGCTTTGCTGATAGTCTACCTGCCTCCATCGAGATTAGACCCGAAAACAAACCAGATTTCCCTTGCAGTAGCAAACACCTTTCACAACGCTGGCAGACAACCCAGGCAAACAGCCCTCTATTATTACCTGACATGAATAAGCCGGCAAATTTCGCAATGAAAATGGCAAAATGATCTGCACTTTCTGTTGAATAGAGCTTTATGGACTGAAAAACAAGATTTTTCTACCTTTAAATCACCGCTTATCTGACAATCATTCGGGATGTTTATCTAAATAACAAAATACTGTTATTAGCGAGTAAATTTAGTAGGATAATTCGGCACCACCACAGGAAATAATCGGATACATAGCTGCCAAACGTATTCTACAATGTTTCTAATTCTCCATTAGACTCGCCACAGCCATAAGACGTTCATTGCCGAAGTGTTCCTTAAGCTAGCTAGCAATGGGAATGCTCGCACATCTAAAACGCGGTGGCGTTAATATTGGGATCTGAATTACCACGTGTATAGGCAAATGGATTTTATTTGTATTCCTGTAAACTTGATTTGGATCGAAAGCGTAGCTATGAGTAATATGCTGATGTATCGACTACAACTAGAACATTTCCAATAAAGAGTAGGCGGAATTATTTATGCGGCCCTTAACTTCAGTAACTGTCGTAGCTATTTTTGTTGTTAGGATTTCGTCACCTAAATCGGTAAAAATGGAACCCTACTGGTCCCAGTTTCTTGACCGTCTATCTGTCTACCCAACCCTTAAAACCCGTTTACGTCGAGTACGGGTGGACATATTAGGCGGAAATCAATTACGCTTTCATCCTCTTCCGTAACATCAAACATATTTTAATTATTCTATGTTAAATGAACTGCGCAGGAAATCATTCACAAGAAGTGAATAACTTTTTAGCACCACCAGATGATATTAACAGCTTCCCGGCCCGGGTTAGCAGTGCGTTCAACGGCGTCATATCGCTGCTGCTTGCGCCGTCAGTTCCCCGGGTATGGACGTGTGTTAGGTTAGGTAGGTTTAAGTAGTTCTAGCTCTAGGGGACTGATGACCTTAGCAGTTTGGTCGCATAGTTCTTAGAGCCATTTTTTTTTTTTTTTTTTTTTTTTTTTGCTTTTCGCATAATTTTTCTTTACATAACGGCCGCATCTTTAGATTGCGTTGACACAGAAGCTCTTTTTTTTACACCACCAACGGACCGTATACTGCAGGAAGTGCGATACATTTCTGCTTATTATGTCCACCCGTACTCGACGTAAACGGGTTTTAAGCGCTGGGAGACCAGATAGACGGTCAAGAAAGTGAGACTAGTAGGGTTCCATTTTCACCGATTTAGGTGACTAAATCCTAACAACGAAAATAGCTACGACAGTTACTGAAGATGTGGGCCGGATAAATAATTCCCCCTGCTCTTTATTGAAAATGTTCTAGTTGTAGTCGATACATCAGAATATTACTCGTAGCTACGCTTTCGATCCAAATCACGTTTACAGGTATACAAATAAAATCCATTTGCCTATACACGTGGTAATTCAGATCCCAGTATTAACGCCACCGCGTTTTAGAAGTGCGAGAATTCCCATAGCTTAGAAAAACACTTCGGCTAATGAACGTTTCCTGGCTGTGGCGAGACTAATGGAGAATTCGAAACATTGTAGAATACGTTTGGCAGCTATGTCGTCGTTTATTTCCTGGGGTGGTGCCGAATTATCCTACTAAATTTGCTCGCTAATAGCAGTATCTGGTATTTCGATAAACATCTCGAATGATTGTCACATAAGCGGTGACACAAAAGTAGAAAATTCTTATTTTTGAGTCCCGAAAGCTCTATGCAACAGAAAATGCAGATCATTTTGCCATTTTCATTGCGAAATTGCCGGCTTATTAATGTCTGGGATAATAATAGAGGGCTATTTGCCTGGGTTGTCTGCCAGCGTTGTGAAAGGTGTTTGCTACTGCAAGGGAAATCTGGTTTGTTTTCGGTCCTAATCTCGATGGAGGCAGGTAGACTATCAGCAAAGCAATTTTAAGAAATACGCGCGCCCCCAGTTCGTTTTATTGCAACCTTTATTCTGTACTGGCAACCTGTGGATGAAATATGAAAATCTTGTAGAATTTCATACTTGTTACTGCCTACTTTTTCCGCTTCTGTCAACAATTGAATTGACTTACGTGTGGCACTGAATGATTTTTAACTGAATTTCGTTATGAATCTTCACGCATTGCTAAATTTGCGCGCTTTCATGGCAGGTCAGGGAAGCTAATCCAGTATGGCTGGTCTGAACGTTGACACAGACCGTTTCGCAGCCGAATGCACATAATATTTTGCTAATTCGTAAGGATCTGGTGTATTCTGTCTTACTAAAACAGTTATCTTATCTCGATAAGCTGAAAATCATTTTTATTAGTACAGTTCATAGTAATGAAAGTTTCTTCTTTCATTTATATATTATATTTACGTGTTGTGTTTAACACAATAATCAGCATTAATATAGTCTTAGACATGATTGAAAACAGTCGGACAAAGTTCGGATAGTTTGTCAATTTCACGCCTGGGCATAGTATGTTGTGCTGTGTAGCAGACTTTAAAGCTGTGCGGATCAGCATAACGCAAAGGCGAGGGCTCTCGCTCATTTTGTCCACGACTGTACATTGTGCCTACTCTGGTACACGTCTCTTCTATTGCACACTCTTCACTATTACGAACAACTCAGAGAATGCACTAAAAATATATGAGTGACCCAATAAGAACAGATTATTCTGTTACTTCGAAACATTAGAGCTTCTAGTGCGTTAAGGGGCTCCGGAACGCCCTATACTTGCAATGTTAAAATAACGCTTATAAATTACATCTTTCCTCACAATGTATTTGAGGTAGGAAGTTGAACTTTTTACAGATTATTTATTGGAATATGGGCTACAACTTAACACAGGGATTTTACAAAATTTTAGTTCAGTTATTAAAGATGATTTTTTTTCAATTGTAATGAAAATTCACAACATTTTTTTGCAATTTTTTATTTATATATTCAAAAATACACAGTTTTTTGGAAAAAGGCTGTGTTAAATTATGCAGAAGGTACTGTGTAATATTTACTGAAAGTTTTAAACAAATATGTTTGGAAGATCCTTAGAAAACATGTAATTAGTATGAGAAAATAAAAGTTTTGGGAATCGAGCGACAAAGATTGGATTAACTTTTTAGTGCATTCCAGGTCCATAGGATGGATTATCTTCATCCTCTGCAAACTCCTCCTCCAGCTTCCTCTTGTTCCTCCTCCTGTTTACTCTTGCTTGTATTTCTAGACTCTTTACAGCCCTGTCTGCATTCCCATATTTCTAAATACCTTGCACCTTACAATGTTGCCATCATTGAAAGTCGCAACAGCATCATACACACCAAAGTGAAGTGTTTCTATTCCAACAAATACAGTCTTGGGGATTCTCGACCATATAACACTATTTACACTTTCATTGGGGTTTTGAGTTTTTCCGTGAATACACTTTTTCAACAGTTCAGGTGCTGCTAAGTCTCTGAAAATAGGTTTTATACTTTATCTCACATCACTAAAATGTACCTGATGAACACGGACGTTAATAATAACACCATTTGACAGCAGTTTAACAGCGCCACAGTGGGTCACGCCCATGTAGAACACATTTCAAAAAAAATTTTAAAAATTGTTGTAGTCTTCGGAATTGAATAAATTATATATCTATTAAAAGATAATAGTCTGCAGATTCAGAAAACGCAAAAAAGTAAAAATTGAACTTTTCATGATTTTGAGCCTTTCCGGAGCCCCTTAAATAAGCGCGGACGCGATCATAAGGTTACGGTGCAGCTTACAAAGTCTGTTAACACAACCCTATTTCGCATTGACGTCCGCTGGTTTCGCCAGTTCACAACAATAGACGTACGTGTCCTCATTTGTTTACTGCATCGTTTAGATCATTTGTAATACAAAGAGCTTGCGGTACAAGACGTGTTTCGCTGTAGCGAAGTTCATGAAATGCTCATAGCTATTAAGGTGTGCATTTTTGGGGCAATGTATTTATTATTTATTTATTTACAATTTGTGGCCTTCATTGGACCACTCTAGCCACCTTTATACAAGTACTTCTTCATTCTCTCCGACCTCATCCTTCTTTCTTCATCAGAAATCACCCTTCCTATTGTATGTTTGTTGATTCTCGTTTGTGCTCTGGTTTGTTTGTCTGTGACTTTCCTGATTTTGTCAGTTTTGTTTCTTAGGTCTTCCAATGTAATCTGTAGCTCATCCATACATTCCTTGAAATCTGTAACGCAACCATCTGGTTGTGGCGTATTTATAATTATACATAATTTATATTTTAGGACAATTAAGCTATAAAAAACACACCACATGGCATAAAGAAATCGTGTAAACCGTCTGAGGATGAATCGCAACGATTCGAAACCGGTAACGATACCTTTTGAATAAAGGAACTGAAAGAAAATTTGTGGCTAGTTGCTGTCCTAACACCATCAACAATGAGTTTTTCGTTGCGACGGGATCTTCTCATGAAATTTCAATCACCAGTTTTCTCCTCCGATTGCGAAAACATTCTGCTGGCACCCACCTATATAGGGATAAATGATCATCACGATAAAATAAGAGAAATCAGGGCTCGCACAGGAAAATTTAAGTGCTCGTTTTTCCCGCGTGCCGTTCCAGAGTGGAACGGTAGAGAGACAGCTTGAAGGTGGTTCATTGAACCCTCTGCCAGGCACTTTATTGTGAATAGCAGAGTAATCACTGTAATGTTGATGCATTAAGCTGTTCTGAAAGCGGTGCTGATATTCAAGACAATAAATGCGGGTTAAAAGCTGTGAGATATCTGGGGAAGTTATCCTTGCATTACTGAGTAACTGTTTCACCAGGTATCCGGTCTAGCTTACGAAATTCCCAACCAGTCTAACATTAATTATAATCTTTTAATAGTCATCTTACGATAACCGGTGATATATATATATATATATATATATATATATATATATATATATATATATATATATATATATATATAAAGAGAATTTAAATAAAAATAAATAAATCAGTTTATACTTGGACATTTATTTTAACATTGATCATTGTTCCGTTAAAATTTCAGCATATTAAACTTGATTCATAACTAAACTGGTGCCTTATTTAGGATTGTGAAAATGTGAGTTTGTAATCTTACGGAACACATCAAATATGGAGCCAAGATTGGGAGACTGCATACAACACTGCATTCATAAAATAACACATGAAGAACGTTGAAACATATGCAAGAGGAAATTAACCACATCCAACCGATTCAATTTTCACCCAAAGAAGTTACGTTCGTAGCGCAATCCTGTCCGTCATGAAATTACTACACACAGGTATACTAAATTCATACTAACTCTCTGTGAAATCTTCCCTAAAAGAATAGCTGAGGGCTATTTTGATGATTACACCACATGCTTTACATGGTCAACTTGATTTACACAAAGAGTGTAACTCCACAATAATTTTGATAGTTAAAATAAATTACATCGAAACGCAATTTACAAAAGAAAAACCTCGAACTGGTTACTATCGTCTTACTATTAACCTGAGTGGTCAAACAATTGTATAAGCACGTCGTACTGGTATCACAAAGCACACCCCACGTGGGTTGAACATAAAGAAAAGTTGCTATATTGAAAAATATTGTAAAGACGAGACGTTATAATCTCACGCACATTCGCATTTAAGATTGATGATCTTAGTTAGAGTTACGGATCATCAACTCGTGGTTCCACTTTACTCACAAAGTAGTGACAAAGCAAACTATTGGAAGATATTCTGAACTTCACACTCGAATTACACTGCGTTGCAATTTAAGATAACATAAGATATTTTAGATCTAAACCTGAAATAAAGGTTATTAAATTTTCAGTTAGGCTGAACTTGAGAAATCCATTGTCATACGGACTTAGCAGAGACGCGCTTAGCCAGAGATCTTACCACTTCAGACGCTCGCCGCGGACAGACTGACGTGGTCCCTTCCTGAGGGTGCTTCACAGATACAAAAGGAAGTGACCAGAGAGGCAGCTTCCCATACCAACATGACAAGGGACGGACAGGACCACACCAAGAATAGACACCTCTTTGCTTTTAGAAAGAGTAGCTACCTGTTCCGACGTTGGTCCTACTGTTCTCTAGCAGACAGGCTTGTCTGCTACCATCCAGCATGCAACTAGAAATACATTTGCTCATTCAACCTCTCACACAGAAGGGAAGGGGGATGACAGTATCTTATAATATACAGTGTACAGGGTGGTACAAAAAGGTAGGCCAAACTTTCAGGAAACATTCCTCACACACAAAGAAAGAAAAGATGTTATGTGGACATGTGTCCGGAAATGCTTACTTTCCATGTTAGAGCTCATTTTATTACTTCTCTTCAAATCACATTAATCGTGGAATGGAAACACACAGCAACAGAACTTACGAGCGTGACTTCAAACACTTTGTTACAGGAAATGTTCAAAATGTCCTCCGTTAGCGAGGATACATCCGTCCACCCACCGTCGCACGGAATCCCTGATGCGCTGATGCAGCCCTGGAGAATGGCGTATTGTATCAGAGCCGTCCACAATACGAGCACGAAGAGTCTCTACATTTGGTACCGGGGATGTGTAGACAAGAGCTTTCAAATGCCCCCATAAATGAAAGTCGAGAGGGTTGAGGTCAGGAGAGCGTGGAGGCCACGGAATTGGTCCGCCTCTACCAATCCCTCGGTCACCGGAATCTGTTGTTGAGAAGCGTACGAACACTTGGACTGAAATGTGCAGGAGCTCCATCGTGCGTGAACCACATGTTGTGTCGTCCTTGTAAAGGCACATGTTCTAGCAGCACAGGTGGAGTATCCCGTATGAAATCGTGATAACGTGCTCCATTGAGCGTAGGTGGAAGAACATGGGGCCCAATCGAGACATTACCAACAGAAAATCTGTGTTGATGACGTGATTGCACAATTGCGTGCGGATTCTCGTCAGCCCACACACGTTGAGTGTGAAAATTTACAATTTGATCCTAAGACGCCGATCAATTGCTTCGATCGTCTTCCTGTCGGGACACCTTCGTTCCGGAAATCTGTCTCGATACAAACGTACTGCGCCACGGCTATTGCCCCGTGCTAATCCGTACATCAAATGGGCATCTGCCAACTCCGCATTTGTAAACATTGCACTGACTGCAAAACCACGTTCGTGATGAACACTAACCTGTTGATGCTACGTACTGATGTGCTTGATGCTAGTACTCTAGAGCAATGAGTCGCATGTCAACACAAGCACCAAAGTCAACATTAGCTTCCTTCAATTGGGCCAACTGGCGGTGAATCGAGGAAGTACAGTACATACTGACGAAACTAACATGAGCTCTAACATGGAAATTAAGCGTTTCCGGACACATGTCCACATAACATCTTTTCTTTATTTGTGTGTGAGGAATGTTTCCTGAAAGTTTGGCCGTACCTTTTTGTAACACCCTGTATAAAAGAAAGCGGCGTATGAGACTGTGTGACAGGAATTACATATAAGCTGTGTTTTAAAGTGTAGTAGTGCGACAGATAGTTCTTGATTAAGTGTAAAAGTAACACGTTCCACTGCTCAGTCTCCTCCCAGATAGAGTCAGATACACCACATTAATTTAGAAGAGGAATTTATGCTGTAAGAGACAACAGATTTAAGAAATTAACGGTTAAAGGCGCTGCAGTCTGGAACCGCAAGACCGCTACGGTCGCAGGTTCGAATCCTGCCTCGGGCATGGATGTTTGTGATGTCCTTAGGTTAGTTAGGTTTAACTAGTTCTAAGTTCTAGGGGACTAATGACCTCAGCAGTTGAGTCCCATAGTGCTCAGAGCCATTTGAACCATTTAAGAAATTAACATGAAAGGAATCCAACAGAGAGCTCTCATCACGTACATGTAGATTTTCCGCAGTTTGTGTATGCAGACGACTTTAATGAACACCACGGTGTGAACCAGCGCCCACTGGGTTCTGGCTGCCGCTTGGTCTGGCTGGATATCGGACAGTGGATATAGGCCCACGTGCATCCCGCCGGCGCTCCCCCTGGCGTGTGTCGCGTGCGGCCGGGGGTCAGGGGTCACGCCTCGCAGATAACGGCAGATGGCCTGCCGACCCCACCGCAACTCGCCACGCACCTGCACCGCACAAACCACCCTCCGCCACGCTCCACTTCCGGCGCCGCTCCGCTGCCCTCACCTACACACACACACGTAATCGCCCCTCTAGGTCGGGGTCCCGACGTTATCGTCATCTACATCTGCAGTCTAGCGGACGTAAAGCACAAAGCGACCAAGGAAGACCGATTGCAAATGACAGTTTCGTAAGTCGCAGGTTCACACCGCCCTGTCGTTTCTCGGAGAGCTACGTGTGGTTGGCTGCAGTGAACATATTTACACTACTGGCCATTAAAATTGCTACGCCAGCAAGATGACGTGCTACAGACGCGAAATTTAACCGACAGGAAGAAGATGCTGTGATATGCAAATGATTAGCTTTTCAGATCATTCACACAAGCTTGGCTCCGGTGGCGACACCTACAACGTGCTGACATGAGGGAAGTTTCCAATCGATTTCTCATACACAAACAGCAGTTGACCGGCGTTGCCTGATGAAATGTTGTTGTGATGCCTCGTGTAAGGAGGAGAAATGCGTACCATCACGTTTCCGACTTTGATAAAGGTCGGATTGTAGCCTATCGCGATTGCGGTTTACCGTATCGTGACATTGCTGCTCGCGTTGGTCGAGATCCAATGACTGTTAGCAGAGTATGGAATCGGTGGGTTCAGGAGGGTAACACGGAACGCCGTGCTGGATCCCAACGGCCTCGTATCACTAGCAATCGAGATGACAGGCATCTTATCCGCACGGCTGTAACGGATCGTGCAGCCACGTCTCGATCCCTGAGTCAACAGATGAGGACGTTTGCAAGACAACAACCGTCTGCACGAACAGTTTGACGACGTTTGCAGCAGCACGGACTATCAGCTCGGAGACGGTGGCTGCGGTTACCCTTGACGCTGCATCACAGACAGGAGCGCTAGCGACGGCGTACTCGACGACGAACCCGGGTGCACAAATGGCAAAACGTCATTTTTTCGAATGAATCCAGTTTCTGTTTACATTATCATGACGGTCGCATCCGTGTTTGCCGACATCACGGTGAATGTACATTGGAAGCGTGTATTCGTCATCGCCATACTGGCATATCACCCGGCGTGATGGTATGGGGTGCCATTGGTTACACGTATCGGTCACCTCTTGTTCGGCCGGCCGCGATGGTCTAGCGGTTCTAGGCGCTCAGTCCGGAACCGCGCGACTGCTACGGTCGCAGGTTCGAATCCTGCCTCGGGCATGGATGTGTGTGATGTCCTTAGGTTAGTTAGGTTTAAGTAGTTCTAAGTTCTAGGGGACTGATGACCACAGATGTTAAGTCCCATAGTGCTCAGAGCCATTTGCACCATTTGAACCACTTGTTCGCATTGGCAGCACTTTCAACAGTGGACGTTACATTTCAGATGTGTTACGACCCGTGGTTCCACCCTTCATTCGATCCCTGCGAAACCCTACATTTCAGCAGGATAATGCACGACCGCATGTCGCAGGTCCTGTACGGGCCTTTCTGGATACAGAAAGTGTTCGACTGGTCAGCATATTCTCCAGATCTCTCACCAACTGGAAACGTCTGGTCAATGGTGGCCGAGCAACTGGCTCGTCACAATACGCCCGACACTACTCTCGATGGACTGTGGTATCGTGTTGAAGCTGCACGGGCTGCTGTACCTGTACACGCCATCCGAGCTCTGTTTGACTCAATGCCCAGGCGTATCGAGGCCATTATTGTGGCCAGAGCTGGTTGTTCTGGGTACTGCTTTCTCAGGATCTGTGCACCCAAATTGCGTGAAAATGTGATCACATGTCAGTTCTAGTATAATGTATTTGTCCAATGAATGCCAATTTATCTGCATATCTTCTTGGTGTAGCAATTTTAATGGCCAGCAGTGTACTCAATGTGAGGTTTCCTATTTCTCTCTACTGGAACATTCACCATCAGCGAAAGTGCAATAGCCTTATTCTATGCCCAGCCAGTATTCACCCATTACAGATACGTGAAAGCCAAGCGACGCCGCACTGTCTGTTATTACAGTCAATATTTATTTATAATATCCGCTTTTTGTACTAATTTGAGTCAAACTCTCTTGTTAATAAGTTTAGACTCAAATTATTACTATGGGTTAGCTGCATTCTTTACCGGTTGCCGCCAAATATGCTGATTCACAGTTACTAGGCGGCCGATTCGCGTTTCAAAATAAACTGATATATTTGCCTTGCGTAGTTCATGTACACCGAATTAATTCCTTCACAAGTCACAGAGTTCACTTAACACAGCACCATGTTTTTTCCGTTGAACATTATTCCCTTTAATGTTAATGTGGAGTAATCTATTACTACTACTACTATTACTACTACTATTAATACCCTACTGGCCATTAAAATTGCTACACCAAGAAGAAATGCAGATGATAAACGAGTATTCACTGGACAAATATATTATACCAGAACTGACGTGTGATCACATTTCCACGCAATTTGATGCATAGATCCTGAGAAATCAGTACCCAGAACAACCACCTCTGGCCGTAATAACGGCCTCGATACGCCTGGGCATTGAGTCAAACAGAGCTCGGGTGGCGTGTACAGGTACAGCTGCCCACGCAGCTTCAACACGATTCCACAGTTCATCAAGAGTAGTGACGCGTATTGTGACGAGCCAGTTGCTCGGCCACCATTGATCAGACGTTTTCAATTGGTGAGAGATCTGGAGAATGTGCTGGCCAGGGCAGCAGTCGAACATTTTCTGTATCCAGACAGGTCCGTACAGGACCTGCAACATGCGGTCGTGCATTATCCTGCCGAAATGTAGGATTTCGCAGGGATCGAATGAAGGGTAGAGCCACGGGTCGTAACACATCTGAAATGTAACGTCCACTGTTCAAAGTGCCGTCAATGCGAACGAGAGGTGACCGAGACGTGTAACCAACGGCACCCCATACCATCACGCCGGGTGATACGCCAGTATGGCGATGACGAATACACGCTTCCAATGTGCGTTCACCGCGATGTCGCCAAACACGGATGCGACCATCATGATGCTGTAAACAGAACCTGGATTCACCCTAAAGAATTACGTTTTGCCATTCGTGCACCCAGGTTCGTCGTTGAGTACACCACCGCAGGCGCTCCTGTCTGTGATGCAGCGTCAAGGGTAACCGCAGCCACGGTCTCCGAGCTGATAGTCCGTGCTGCTGCAAACGTCGTCGAACTGTTCGTGCAGATGGTTGTTGTCTTGCAAACGTCCACGTCTGTTGACTCAGGGATCGAGACGTGGCTGCACGATCCGTTACAGCCGCGCGGATAAGATGCCTGTCATCTCGACTGCTAGTGATACGAGGCCGTTGGGATCCAGCACGGCGTTCCGTATTACCACCGATTCCATATTCTGCTAACAGTCATTGGATCTCGACCTACGCGGGCAGCAATGTCGCGATACGATAAACCGTAATCGCGATAGGCTTCAATCCGACCTTTATCAAACTCGGAAACGTGATGGTACGCATTTCTCCTCCTTACACGAGGCATCACAACAACGTTTCACCAGGCAAAGCCGGTCAACTGCTGTTTGTGTATGAAAAATCGGTTGGAAACTTCCCTCATGTCAGCACGTTGTAGGTGTCGCCACCGGAGCCAAGCTTGTGTGAATGCTCTGAAAAGCTAATCAATTGCATATCACAGCATCTTGCGCCAAAGAAACTGGTACAGGCATGCGTATTCCAATACAGAGATATCTAAACAGGCAGAATAAGGCGCCGCAGTCGGCAACGCCTATATAAGACAGCAAGTGTCTGGTGCTGTTGTTAGATCTGTTGCTGCTGCTACAACGGCTGGTTCTCAAGATTTAAGTCAGTTTGAACGTGGTGTTACTCCAAGTTCAATCCCTCCAAAACCCAGGCGATCATTGTAGGCAAAACCACCCCTTCCTTCCGCCTCCTTGATTTCTACATCACCATCTATGGCCGTCCTATCGCCCTCACTCCCACCCTTAGGTACCTTGGCGTCACCCTCGACCGCCGCCTCTCCTGGACTCCCCACCTCCGGACAATCCAAGCCGAGGCACGCTCCCGACTCAGTCTCCTCAAGCTCCTTTCCGGCCGCACGTGGGGTCTGGACCCCTCCACCATCCTCCACATCTACGAGGGGCGTTCAGAAAGTAAGCTCCGATCGGTCGCGAAATGGAAACGACTATGAAAATCCGATAAAGCTTTGCACAGATGTGTTGGGTAGTGTCTCTAGTATAACCCCAGTTAGCATCACGTCGCTCTTCTCGTTTCTGAGCTCGCAGTGAGTGCGTAAAGATGTCTAGAAAATAGTGTCTGCCGCCAAGTACGAGGGCCTGGTGAGAAATTTCGCCTGAAGCTATGCAGCTAACATTACATAACTGTCGTGCTGTTTCTTCTTCAAGACAATTCTCAGCCGCATTCTGCAGGGGCAATGAAGATGCTCCTGCATCGTTTTCAAATGGAAATGTCAGATTACCCACAATACAGTCCGCAATTGTCTCCCCCTGAGTTTCATCTCTGGTCACATGAACTGCTGTCTTTGAAGACAACATTTTGACACAGACAACGAGGTGTAGGCCAGCGTGGAGAGTTGGCGGAAAGCACTGGCGGCTGCCTTCTATGATGAGGCTATTGAAAAGTTGGTACAACGCTATGACAAAAGTCTAAGTCAGAATGGCGACTACGTAGAGAAGTAGCTGAAAGGTGTAGCTAATCGTTACAAGTAAAACATTTCTGATGTTCACTGAGGTTTCAATTTGGCAATCAATCGGAGCTTACTTTCTGAACAGGCCTCGTATAAATCCCTCATCCGCCCTATCCTTTGTTACGCTCATCCGGCTTGGATCTCCGCCCCCCCTTCCTTTTATAAATCCCTCCAAATCCTCGAACGCCATGCTCTCCGACTCGCCTATCGCATCCGTCTCCCCTCCCCCACGCGGATCCTGTACGATCTCATCCCCTTCCCCCACCTCCTCCTTTTCCTTGAAAGGATACGGATCCTGTACACCTCCCGTACACTGGACCCTCCTCACCCGCTCGTCTCCACGATCCTCTCCCACCCCCGCCCTCTGCCGCGCCTGTATTCCCACGTCCCACCCGGTCTCCATCTCTCAACCCTCCTTACCCTCTCCCAAGGTGGCTTCCGGCAGCTCCCCCTCCCTGATGATGTCCTCCTCCCCTGCATCTACCCCTCCTATCAACTTTGATCCTCCCCCCCCCCACCTCCTGTGTCCTTTTCTTTCGGCACCCTCCCTCCCTCCCTCCCCTTCCCTTCTCTTTCCTTTCCACCCTCCCTCCACCCCTCTCCCCCGGGCTTCCCCTCCCCCTTCCTCCCTCCCCCTCTCTCTGCCCATGGCATCTCTGCTCTCCCCTCTCCCATTCCCCTCCTCCTTCTCCTCCTCCACCTCCACTCTTGGCAGGTCCCCGGACTCGTACAAGCTCAGTGAACATTCACGCGCCGGAGGTTATCGCAGTCAGCGTTTCGTGTGTGTGCCTTCGTTTGTGTGTAGTGTTGTTCTCCGTCACGCCACCACCGCTCGCGTGCCCTGGCCGTCATCCATGTTCTGTGCATCGCGTCGCCCAGTGTTAGTGATGTTTCTGGTCCAGCGTGAACGGCTCCACGTTTTCTCGATTTTTAGTGTCTACATTTTTTGCCCACCGTTTTTACTGTCTACTCTGTGCCACCTTTATGTACTAATTGTTGTCAAACTCAAGGCTGAAGAGCGGCGTATTGTGCTGCTGACAGCCCGCCTTTATATAAGGTGTTTAAAATCACAATAAAGAAAAAAAAAGTGGTGTTACTGTCGGCGCACGAGCGATGGGACACCCCATCTCCGAGGTAGCGATGAAGGCGGGGATGTTCCCATACGACCGTTTCACGAGTGCACTGTTAATATCAGGATTCCCGTAAAACATCAAATTTCCGACATCGCTGCGGTCTAAACAAGATCCTGTAAGACTACATCTACATCTACATTTATACTCCGCAAGCCACCCAACGGTGTGTGGCGGAGGGCACTTTACGTGCCACTGTCATTACCTCCCTTTTCTGTTCCAGTCGCGTATGCTTCGCGGGAAGAACGACTGCAGGAAAGCCTCCGTGCGCGCTCGAATCTCTCTAATTTTACATTCGTGATCTCCTCGGGAGGTATAAGTAGGGGGAAGCAATATATTCGATACCTCTTCCAGAAACGCACCCTCTCTAAACCTGGACAGCAAGCTACACCGCGATGCAGAGCGCCTCTCTTGCAGAGTCTGCCACTCGAGTTTGCTAAGCATCTCCGTAACGCTATCACGCTTACCAAATAACCCTGTGACAAAACGCGCCGCTCTTCTTTGGATCTTCTCTATCACCTCCGTCAACCCGATCTGGTACGGATCCCACACTGATGAGCAATTAGGTCGAACGAGTGTTTTGTAAGCCACCTCCTTTGTTGATGGACTACATTTTCTAAGAACTCTCCCAATGAATCTCAACCTGGCACCCGCCTTACCAACAATTAATTTTATATCATCATTCCATTTCAAATCCTTCCGTACGCGTACTCGCAGATATTTAACAGAAGTAACTGCTACCAGTGTTTGTTCCGCTATCATATAATCGTACAATAAAGGATCCTTCTTTCTATGTATTCGCAATACATTACATTTGTCTATGTTAAGGGTCAGTTGCCACTCCCTGCACGAAGTGCCTATCCGCTGCAGATCTTCCTGCATTTCGCTGCAATTTTCTAATGCTGCAACTTCTCTGTATACTACAGCATCATCCGCTAAAAGCCGCATGAAACGTCCGACACTATCTACTAGGTCACTTATATATATTGTGAAAAGCAATGGTCCCATAACACTCCCCTGTGGCACGCCAGAGGTTACCTTAACGTCTGTAGACGTCTCTCCATTGATAACAACATCCTGTGTTCTGTTTGCTAAAAACTCTTCAATCCAGCCACACAGCTGATCTGATATTCCGTAGGCTCTTACTTTGTTTATCAGCGACAGTGCGGAACTGTATCGAACGCCTTCGGAAAGTCAAGGAAAATAGCATCTACCTGGGAGCGTGTATCTGGAATGGACGACGACCGAAGAGAATCTTTCAGCGTGACAGAAGTGCAACCCTTCAGCATATTGCTGTAGATTTCAATGCTGGGCCATCAACAAATGCCCGCGTGCGAACCATTCAACGAAACATCATCGATATGGGCTTTCGGAGCCGAAGGCCGACACGTCTACCGTTGATGACTGCACGACACGAAGCTTCACTCCTCGCCTGGGACAGTCAACACCGACATTGGACTGTTGACGACTAGGTGCATGTTGCCTGGTCGCACGAATCTGTTTGAAATTGTATCGAGCGGACGGACGTGTACAGGTATGGAGACAACGTCATGAACCCACGGACCGGGCTGTTCAAGCTGGTGGAGGCTCTGTAATGGTGTGGGGACGTGTGCAGTTGGAGTGATATGGGACCCCTGACACGTCTAGATACGACTCTGACAGGTGACACGTACGTAAGCATCCTGTCTGATCACCTGCATCCATTCGTGAACATTGCGCATCCCGACGGTCTTGGTCAATTCCAGTAGGACAATACGACATCCCAAACGTCCAGAATTGCTACAGAGTGGCTCCAGGAACACTCAATCTGAGTTTAAACACTTTTTCTTGCCACCAAACTCCCCAGACATGAATATTATTGAGCATATCTGGGATGCCTTGCGACGTGCTGTTAAGAAGTTACCCCCACTCCGTCGTACTCTTACGGATTTACGGACAGCTCTGCAGGATTCATGGTGTCAGTTTCATCCATGACTACTTCAGATAGTCGAGTCCATGTTGTTGACAGTTCTTCCGGATTATATGGCCGTGGTCCATGGAATTCTTCTATTCCTAACGTTTCGTCCAATACTACGTTGGACATCTTCAGAGGTATGGCTGGTCCTGCTGAGTCCTGCCGACTGCGTCGCAGAGCGGCCTAAATAGCGAGGAAAGTGGGCGTGGTCTAGCTTGCACATAGTAGCAGAGAGAAAACTGGTCAAAGATAAAATGTAACTATCGATAATAGTCCGTCATAGACAAAAATCACTTACCGATTCTGTAACGCCACTGTCCATATCTCGCTTAATTTCAAGGCCTCTTGTTTTCTATTAAAATTATCTTCATGTTTATAAATTTCAATAGCCTCCCTATACAGTCGTGGATAATAGTTCGTGGTAGCACTTAAAACTGTAGTTTCAGAAAACTTAACTACACGGTCACCGGACTGAAGCGCATGTTCCGCAACGGCCGATTTATCTATTTTTCCCAGTCGGCAAAGACTTTTATGCTCCTTTACCCTCATATTCCCCCCCCCCCCCCCATGAACCATGGACCTTGCCGTTGGTGGGGAGGCTTGCGTGCCTCAGCGATACAGATGGCCATACCGTAGGTGCAACCACAACGGAGGGGCATCTGTTGAGAGGCCAGACAAACATGTGGTTCCTGAAGAGGGGCAGCAGCCTTTTCAGTAGTTGCAGGGGCAACAGTCTGGATGATTGACTGATCTGGCCTTGTAACATTAACCAAAACGGCCTTGCTGTGCTGGTACTGCGAACGGCTGAAAGCAAGGGGAAACTACAGCCGTAATTTTTCCCGAGGACATGCAGCTCTACTGTATGATTAAATGATGATGGCGTCCTCTTGGGTAAAATATTCCGGAGGTAAAATAGTCCCCCATTCGGATCTCCGGACGGGGACTACTCAAGAGGACGTCGTTATCAGGAGAAAGAAAACTGGCGTTCTACGGATCGGAGCGTGGAATGTCAGATCACTTAATCGGGCAGGTAGGTTAGAAAATTTAAAAAGGGAAATGGATAGGTTAAAGTTAGATATAGTGGGAATTAGTGAAGTTCGGTGGCAGGAGGAACAAGACTTTTGGTCAGGTGATTACAGGGTTATAAATACAAAATCAAATAGGGGTAATGCAGGAGTAGGTTTAATAATGAATAAAAGAATAGGAGTGCGGGTTAGCTACTACAAACAGCATAGTGAACGCATTATTGTGGCCAAGATAGACACAAAGCCCATGCCTACTACAGTAGTACAAGTTTATATGCCAACTAGCTCTGCAGATGAGGAAGAAATTGATGAAATGTATGACGAGATAAAAGAAATTATTCAGGTAGTGAAGGGAGACGAAAATTTAATAGTCATGGGTGACTGGAATTCGAGTGTAGGAAAAGGGAGAGAAGGAAACATAGTAGGTGAATATGGATTGGGGGGAAGGAATGAAAGAGGAAGCCGCCTTGTAGAATTTTGCACAGAGCATAACTTAATCATAGCTAACACTTGGTTCAAGAATCATGAAAGGAGGCTGTATACATGGAAGAAGCCTGGAGATACTGACAGGTTTCAGATAGATTATATAATGGTAAGACAGAGATTTAGGAACCAGGTTTTAAATTGTAAGACATTTCCAGGGGCAGATGTGGATTCTGACCACAATCTATTGGTTATGAACTGCAGATTGAAACTGAAGAAACTGCAAAAAGGTGGGAATTTAAGGAGATGGGATCTGGATAAACTGAAAGAACCAGAGGTTGTAGAGAGTTTCAGGGAGAGCATAAGGGAACAATTGACAGGAATGGGGGAAAGAAATACAGTAGAAGAAGAATGGGTAGCTCTGAGGGATGAAGTGGTGAAGGCAGCAGAGGATCAAGTAGGTAAAAAGACGAGGGCTAATAGAAATCCTTGGGTAACAGAAGAAATATTGAATTTAATTGATGAAAGGAGAAAATATAAAAATGCAGTAAGTGAAGCAGGCAAAAAGGAATACAAACGTCTCAAAAATGAAATCGACAGGAAGTGCAAAATGGCTAAGCAGGGATGGCTAGAGGACAAATGTAAGGATGTAGAGGCTTGTCTCACTAGGGGTAAGATAGATACTGCCTACAGGAAAATTAAAGAGACCTTTGGAGAGAAGAGAACCACTTGTATGAATATCAAGAGCTCAGATGGAAACCCAGTTCTAAGCAAAGAAGGGAAGGCAGAAAGGTGGAAGGAGTATATAGAGGGTTTATACAAGGGAGATGTACTTGAGGAAAATATTATGGAAATGGAAGAGGATGTAGATGAAGATGAAATGGGAGATAAGATACTGCGTGAAGAGTTTGACAGAGCACTGAAAGACCTGAGTCGAAACAAGGCCCCGGGAGTAGACAACATTCCATTAGAACTACTGATGGCCTCAGGAGAGCCAGTCCTGACAAAACTCTACCATCTGGTGAGCAAGATGTATGAGACAGGCGAAATACCCTCAGACTTCAAGAAGAATATAATAATTCCAATCCCAAAGAAAGCAGGTGTTGACAGATGTGAAAATTACCGAACTATCAGTTTAATAAGTCACAGCTGCAAAATACTAACGCGAATTCTTTACAGACGAATGGAAAAACTGGTAGAAGCCGACCTCGGGGATGATCAGTTTGGATTCCGTAGAAATGTTGGAACACGTGAGGCAATACTGACCTTACGACTTATCTTGGAAAAAAGATTAAGAAAAGGCAAACCTACGTTTCTAGCATTTGTAGACTTAGAGAAAGCTTTTGACAATGTTGACTGGAATACTCTCTTTCAAATTCTGAAGGTGGCAGGGGTAAAATACAGGGAGCGAAAGGCTATTTACAATTTGTACAGAAACCAGATGGCAGTTATAAGAGTCGAGAGGCATGAAAGGGAAGCAGTGGTTGGGAAGGGAGTGAGACAGGGTTGTAGCCTCTCCCCGATGTTATTCAATCTGTATATTGAGCAAGCAGTAAAGGAAACAAAAGAAAAATTCGGAGTAGGTATTAAAATTCATGGAGAAGAAGTAAAAACTTTGAGGTTCGCCGATGACATTGTAATTCTGTCAGAGACAGCAAAGGACTTGGAAGAGCAGTTGAACGGAATGGACAGTGTCTTGAAAGGAGGATATAAGATGAACATCAACAAAAGCAAAACGAGGATAATGGAATGTAGTCAAATTAAGTCGGGTGATGCTGAGGGAATTAGATTAGGAAATGAGACACTTAAAGTAGTAAAGGAGTTTTGCTATTTAGGTAGTAAAATAACCGATGATGGTCGAAGTAGAGAGGATATAAAATGTAGACTGGCAATGGCAAGGAAATCGTTTCTGAAGAAGAGAACTTTGTTAACATCGAGTATAGATTTAGGTGTCAGGAAGTCGTTTCTGAAAGTATTTGTATGGAGTGTAGCCATGTATGGAAGTGAAACATGGACGATAACCAGTTTGGACAAGAATCGAATAGAAGCTTTCGAAATGTGGTGCTACAGAAGAATGCTGAAGATAAGGTGGGTAGATCACGTAACTAATGAGGAGGTATTGAATAGGATTGGGGAGAAGAGAAGCTTGTGGCACAACTTGACTAGAAGAAGGGATCGGTTGGTAGGACATGTTTTGAGGCATCAAGGGATCACAAATTTAGCATTGGAGGGCAGCGTGGAGGGTAAAAATCGTAGAGGGAGACCAAGAGATCAATACACTAAGCAGATTCAGAAGGATGTAGGTTGCAGTAGGTACTGGGAGATGAAGAAGCTTGCACAGGATAGAGTAGCATGGAGAGCTGCATCAAACCAGTCTCAGGACTGAAGACCACAACAACAACAACAACCCTCATATTCACACTTCTTTTCGTAGTACCAATATAGACCTTGCCACAACTACACGGATTTTTATACACACCGCTATATGATAATGGTGGCCTTCTATCGTTAACAGAACGAAGTACTTGTCCTAGTTTTTTGGTAGATTTCAGTACCAGTTTCACTTTATGTTTCAGCAAGATTTTGCCGATTCGATCTGTAACCTTGAGAGGTGGCATGAGCCCCCTCTCATATTTCTATCTTACGACTCTCCTCTCTATTTGCATGCGGTGGAGGGCTGCTATTCCTTCACATGCGGACTTCCCACGCAGCGTCTCTCGTCACCCGGGTGGTCCGGTGACAGGCGGGCTCTGTAGAACTGGAGAGGGTTAAGCCGACATGTGTGAGGCAGTCGAGTGAATGCTTTGCAGACGCCGACATTGTCAAGAGACACGCCCGCTGGGGTGTGAAGTAGCGGCTGGGCTAGAGGTTCCGTTACTTCGGAGAAACTTTGCGAAAACACTTTCTGGCGGGCTACCAGCGAGGCGTGGGAATGACTTGTGTACCCACGCAGTTGTGGCGGGAAAATTCCCGCACTTTCTGCAAAATCAGCACAGAAATTGGCGCCAAGAATCTCCATTGGTGGAATGGTAGTGCTCCGGCAATGGAGTGGAATTTCCGCCGGTTTTCGAGTTGCTGATTGGAACGTAACCACGGCCACTGTCGTGGGGGCGGGAATGTTCGGTGTTCGGCCTGTACGGGTGCTCTGGGGAGTCGGCAGTCGCCTTTCGGTCGAGGACGTCGAAGCAACCAGCCCTCGCCTCCGGTACGCCAGATCGTGTTCTGGCAGTTAAGAAGACAGTTTGGTAATGTATGTCCGCAGCACCGGCAGATAGGGATTTTCCTAGGTGATAATCAGAGCTCAGCAGAGCGCGCCTGTTCATCCTTTTCTAACTTTGTTCTGTCTTGAGTAGCAGCAATTACTGTTGGGTTAGCTGTGTGTCTCTCTTGAGATTTGAGTGGCAAGGAATTGGCTCCACATACCACTTCGTCTTAAACCTCACGATCTAGTTTAGGGACAACTTCACCTTTATAGTGTTTGTATGAATCTCCAATTTTAGCCAATTTGATGTTTTATAAATATTTCCTGTATTTCTTTTACTATTCTGTGTTTAATCTTAATAAATCGTATTGTTAATTTGGACAGAACTTTCATTCTGTTAATCGATAGAGCAACCCTATCATTCCTCACTATGCTAATGAAACCTTGGTTTATTTAACTTATTTATCAAATTAAATTATTGCAGGTGCCAAACTCTCTTCTACTCCACTAGCAGGGTTGATTAGAGTCAGTTCGCATATTTCTTTTATCCTTGTGCAACAGCAAAAGTCGGAGATAGAATAGGGGGGGCTTAGAGCATGATTTACATAAGTGGATTCTAGTAGAACTTAGTGATAAATACACTGTTAGCCCCGGCACCTCGCAACCTTACTAATGAAAGGTAAAGACACCGTGTTCTTCCATTGCTGTGTACCATCCTTGTCCTTTGGCCTGCTGTAATTAGGTCGTAAAACTCTATTAATTTCTTTGTTTGAGTACCCATTCTTTTCGAAGGCCTGTTTCAGATAATTCAGTTCCGTATCCAGATGTTCCGGCGTACAAATCCGTTTTGCCCTGTCCACTAAACTTTTGATTACACCTCTTTTTTGTTGTGGGTGATGACTGGAGTTCTTATGTAAGTATCTATCAGTATGTATGCTCTTCCGAAACACTTTATGTTTTAGACTGCCATCGGTCTGTCTCACGACTAACATATCGACGCCGGCCGAAGTGGCCGTGCTGTTAAAGGCGCTGCAGTCTGGAACCGCAAGACCGCTACGGTCGCAGGTTCGAATCCTGCCTCGGGCATGGATGTTTGTGATGTCCTTAGGTTAGTTAGGTTTAACTAGTTCTAAGTTCTAGGGGACTAATGACCTCAGCTGTTGGGTCCCATAGTGCTCAGAGCCATTTGAACCATTTTTGAACTAACATATCGAGAAACGAAATAGCCAGGTCTTTTTCCACTTCAATGGTAAACTGAATTTTAGGGTTTATGTTATTAAGATAATAAAAAAATTCGTCTAAGGCTTTTTTACCGTGTGTCCAAACCACGAATGTGTCGTCTACATAACGATACCAACAACAGGGTTTCTTATTTGCTTTATTCAACGCTAATTGTTCAAATTTCTCCATGTAAAAATTGGCAATCGCAGGGCTCAACGGGTTACCCATGGCAACACCATCCACTTGCTCATAAAACTCCTCATCCCACTGAAACTGGCTACATGTGAGACAGTGTCTAAACAGAGCGGCCAAATCTTCAGGGAAAACTTCCGTTGTGTAAACCATAACTTCATTGACCGGAATGGTAGTAAACAGAGATACAATATATCAAAACTGACCAGAATGTCTTCAGGAGCCAAGGTTAGACCTTCAATTTTCTCAATTAAATGACGTGAATCCCTCACATAAGAGTCATTCTTACCAATGTATGGTTGTAGAAGATTAGCTAGCTACCTAGATATTTGATAAGTAGGGGAATCAATCGCCCACTTTCCTCGGTATTTAGGCCGCTCTCGTCAGTCGGCAGGACTCAGCAGGACCAACCATACCTCTGAGGATGTCCAACGTAGTATTGGACGAAACGTTAGGAATAGAAGAATTCCATGGACCACGGCCATATAACCCGGAAGAATTATCAACAACAGTCCCATCCGGTCGTGAAAGCCTTCATTGTACACTGCTGGCCACCGTAAATGCAACACCCTGAAGGAAGCATCCGAATCAAGTGAAATTTACACCATGAGTTTGCAGCGATGAGATATGCAACTGATTAGAATTTCAACGCAGACGCACATCACGCGCGCCTGTGGCGCCACCTCATGGCGCCATTTAAGGCTTGGCGATTTCGACGAGTGTACGTTCGGCACGTGTGTTTACCTTGTGGTTGTTTCACAAGACGATCAGTTATGCCTCGTAGACAACAGCGAACATCTTTTGATCAAGTATCCGAGTTCGACAGAGGAAGGATAGTGGCTTACCGAGATTGTGGATTATCATACAGAGAAATCGCTAGTCGTGTTGGACGAAACGAAACAACTGTAATGCGGATATGTGACCGTTGGATGCAGGAGGGTACGACGGACCGACGTGGTCGATCGCATTCACCTCGGTGCACCACTGCACGTGCTGATAGGCAAATTGTGCGCACGGCAGTGACGGATCGCTCAGTGACATCCCGAACCGTAGCACAGCACATTGCGTCTGTAACGCATCATCCAGTGTCTGCGCGTACCATTCGACGCCGTTTACAGCAGAGTGGTCTGTCCGCAAGACGTCCATTGCTTCGTCTACCATTGACGCAGAACCACAGACGTCTCCGTCGCCAGTGGTGTGATGACAGACGGATGTGGACGGCAGAATGGAATGACGATGTCTTTACTGACGAGGCACGCTTCTGTCTGCAGCACCACGATGGTCGGATTCGAGTGTGGAGACACCGTGGAGAGAGGATGCTGGACAGCTGCATTATGCACCGCCACACTGGTCTTGCACCGGGTATTATGGTATGGGGCGGTATCGGATATTACTCTCGCACGCCTCTAGTACGCATTGCCGGTACTTTAAATAGCCGGCGCTACATATCCGAGGTGCTGGAGCCAGTTGTCCTTCCTTACTTTCAGGGCTCGGCCACAGGCATATTTCAACAGGATAATGCGCGACCAAAGGTGGCACGCATTGTCCAAAGGTTCTTCGTCAATAACCAGATTGAATTGCTTCCCTGGCCGGCTCGCTCTCCGGATCTTTCGCCGATAGAAAACATGTGGTCCACGGTTGCTCAACGAGTGACCCAGATTACATCCCCAGCTGCCACACCAGATGATCTTTGGAAACGTGTGGAAGCTGCTTGGGCTGCTGTACCCCAGGAATACATCCGATGTCTCTTTGACTCAATGCCGAGACGTGTGGCAACGGTGATCTCCAACAATGGCGGCTACTCTGGCTACTGATTCTGGCAGGAACCACATGTCACAGACGTGTGTAGACGTAATCATCTGATACTTGGTCAACATGTTATCTACAAAATAAATCTTGTTGTGCTACCTCTTGTTATTCTTGGTGTTGCATTTACGGTGGCCAGCAGTGTATGAGTCGAGTCCATGCCACGTCATGTTGCGACACTTCTGCGTGCTCACGGGGGATTCTACACGATATTAGCCAAGTGTGCCAGTTTCTTTGCCTCTTCAGTGTAATTAGCTTTTATTATTCGTTTACTTAATTTTCTATATTTTAAAAGGGGAATTCGTGATTTTATATTTCTCACGGCCAGTTCGAATAAATTCTACTAAAATTCATCTACTGATTAATTAGTATAATCTTAGTTTGAAGGTGAAGTGGCAGTGATAGTCAGGAGTACCCACCTAGGGAAGTTCGGCCGCCGAGTTGCAAGTCTTTTCAGTCGACGCCACGTTGGGCGATTTGCATGTCGGTGATGATGCAGTCATGATCAGGACAACTCAACCTCGAGGCGCGGAGCGGAAAATATTTCCGACGCGGTATTATACGAGGTGTGGCTAGAAAAAAACCGGACTAGTACTGGTGAAACAATAAAACGAATGCAATAAGGTTGAAAGTCGCGTGGCCTGTCACGTGACTCTCGCTCCGCCTACTGCTCGAGTTTGATCTGCCTCCTGCACTCAGTCTGCCCGTGGCGTCTGTTTTAAGTAGTTGACGTTTTGTCTGTGCGTCGGAAAATGTTGAGTGTACAGAAAGAACAGCGTGTTAACATCAAATTTTGTTTCAAACTAGGAAAATCTGCAAGTGAAACGTTTGTAATGTTACAACAAGTGTACGCCGATGATTGTTTATCGCGAACACAAGTGTTTGAGTGGTTTAAACGATTTAAAGATGGCCGCGAAGACACCAGTGATGACACTCGCACTGGCAGACCATTGTCAGCAAAAACTGATGCAAACATTGAAAAAATCGGTAAACTTGTTCGACAAGATCGCCGTTTAACAATCAGAGCAGTGTCTGAGTTAACAGGAGTTGACAAGGAAAGTGTTAGGCAGATTCATCGCAAGAAATAACATTTTGTAAGAAGGTGGGATCACTTTCAATGTTTTCCAGGATGTCAGAACAAATCATTCTTCGGCGTTCCTTCTGTTCAATTGTGAGACACTTTGGAACCATTTTTGAACACACTTTGTTCATGTTGAAACTTTCATGAAGAATCTGCCTAACACTTTCCTTGTCAACTCCTGTTAACTCAGACACTGCTCTGATTGTTAAACGGCGATCTTGTCGAACAAGTTTACCGGTTTTTTCAATGTTTGCATCAGTTTTTGCTGACAATGGTCTGCCAGTGCGAGTGTCATCACTGGTGTCTTCGCGGCCATCTTTAAATCGTTTAAACCACTCAAACACTTGTGTTCGCGATAAACAATCATCGCCGTACACTTGTTGTAACATTACAAACGTTTCACTTGCAGATTTTCCTAGTTTGAAACAAAATTTGATGTTAACACGCTGTTCTTTCTGTACACTCAACATTTTCCGACGCACAGACAAAACGTCAACTACTTAAAACAGACGCCACGGGCAGACTGAGTGCAGGAGGCAGATGAAACTCGAGCAGTAGGCGGAGCGAGAGTCACGTGACAGGCCACGTGACTTTCAGCCTTATTGCATTCGTTTTATTGTTTCACCAGTACTAGTCCGTTTTTTTTTTTCCAGCCACACCTCGTATCTCTTAAAAAAAATAATGTAACTATTTATTTAGAGGAAACACTCTCCTAGTAAATTTGTTTGCCCTTTGATTTATCGTGATCTGTTACTGATTTTTAGTGAAGTTAGTTTTTACGTTTAGCTTTCAAAAAATTACAAAAGCGATATAATAAGCAAAATAATGAATTTCGTAGGTTGCCAATTACGTATTATATCCGGTTTTATCGAGCGCCAGGCTCCCTACAAATTACTGTAAATGCAATAGCGTAGTATTACTCAGCTCCAGTTCACTGATCTGAAATTATTAATATCACAGAAAATAGACAAGTTTTAATAAAACTATTTCACTGGATTCCTTCAGTTAATCTCACTGAATATTTTTACATAATTTCTTCCGCTCCGGCTATCAGGCATTGTGCTGTGAAAAAATATTTTTAAATGTACCGCGTAATGGCGGCTAATTGTTAACAGTCATAGATCACTGTTAACTCGCTCCGCAGCAGCTGGGAACATGCTAAATAATTTTCATTAAATATTCTTTTCATAAGAAAAGTGTCCCCCCATGTACCATGGACCTTGCCGTAGGCGGGGAGGCTTGCGTGCCTCAGCGATACAGATGGCCGTACCGTAGGTGCAACCACAACGGAGGGGTATCTGTTGAGAGACCAGACAAACTGTGGTTCCTGAAGAGGGGCAGCAGCCTTTTCAGTAGTTGCAGGGGCAACAGTCTGCATCATTGACTGATCTGGTCTTGTAACACTAACCAAAACGGCCTTGCTGTGCTGGTACTGCGAACGGCTGAAAGCAAGGGGAAACTACAGCCGTAATTTTTCCCGAGGGCATGCAGCTTTACTGTGTGATTAAATGATGATGGCGTCCTCTTGGGTAAAATATTCCGGAGGTAAAATAGTCCCCCATTCGGATCTCCGGGCGGGGACTACTCAAGAGGACGTCGTTATCAGGAGAAAGAAAACTGGCGTTCTACGGATCGGAGCGTGGAATGTCAGATCCCTTAATCGGGCAGGTAGGTTAGAAAATTTAAAAAGAGAAATGGATAGGTTAAAGTTAGATATAGTGGGAATTAGTGAAGTTCGGTGGCAGGAGGAACAAGACTTTTGGTCAGGTGATTACAGGGTTATAAACACAAAATCAAATAGGGGTAATGCAGTAGTAGGTTTAATAATGAATAAAAAAATAGGAGTGCGGGTAAGCTACTACAAACAGCATAGTGAACGCATTATTGTGGCCAAGATATACACAAAGCCCATGCCTACTACAGTAGTACAAGTTTATATGCCAACTAGCTCTGCAGATGATGAAGAAATTGATGAAATGCATGATAAGAGAAATTATTCAGGTAGTGAAGGGAGGCGAAAATTTAATAGTCATGGGTGACTGGAGTTCGACAGTAGGAAAAGGAAGAGAAGGAAACGTAGTAGGTGAATATGGATTGGGGATAAAAAATGAAAGAGGAAGCCGCCTGGTAGAATTTTGCACAGAGCATACCTTAATCATAGCTAACACTTGGTTCAAGAATCATGAAAGAAGGTTGTATATCTGGAAGAACCCTGGAGATACCAAAAGGTTTCAGATAGATTATATAATGGTAAACAGAGATTTAGGAATCAGATTTTAAATTGTAGACATTTCCTGGGGCAGATGTGGACTCTGAGCACAATCTATTGGTTATGAACTGTAGATTAAAACTGAAGAAACTGCAAAAAGGTGGGAATTGAGATGGGACCTGGATAAACTGAAAGAATCAGAGGCTGTACAAAGTTTCAGGGAGAGCATAAGGGAACAATCGACAGGAATGGGGGAAAGAAATACAGTAGAAGAAGAATGGATAGCTTTGAGGAATGAAATAGTGAAGGCAGCAGAGGATCAAGTAGGTAAAAAGATGAGGGCTAGTCGAAATCCTTGGGTAACACAAGAGATACTGAATTTAATTGATGAAAGGAGAAAATAAAAAAATGCAGTAAATGAAGCAGGCAAAAAGGAATACAAACGTCTCAAAAATGAGATCAACAGGAAGTGCAAAATGGCTAAGCAGGGATGGCTAGAGCACAAATTTAAGGATGTAGAGGCTTATCTCACGAGGGGTAAGATAGATACTGCCTACAGGGAAATTAAAGAGACCTTTGGAGAAAAGAGAACCACTTGCATGAATATCAAGAGCTCAGATGGAAACCCAGTTCTAAGCAAAGAAGGGAAAGCAGAAAGGTGGAAGGAGTATATAGAGGGTCTATACACGGGCGATGTTCTTGAGGACAATTTTATGGAAATGGAAGAGGATGTAGATGAAGATGAAATGGGAGATATGATACTGCGTGAAGAGTTTGACAGAGCACTGACAGACCTGAGTCGAAACAAGGCCCCGGGAGTAGACAACATTCCATTAGAACTACTGACGGCCTTGGGAGAGCCAGGCCTAACAAAACTCTACCATCTGGTGAGCAAGATGTACGAGACAGGCGAAACTCCCTCAGACTTCAAGAAGAATATAGTAATTCCAATCACAAAGAAAGCAGGTGTTGACAGATATGAAAATTACCGAACTATCAGTTTAATAAGTCACAGCTGCAAAATACTAACGTGAATTCTTTACAGACGAATGGAAAAGCTGGTAGAAGCTGACCTCGGGGAAGATCAGTTTGGATTCCGTAGAAATGTTGGAACACGTGAGGCAATACTGATCCTACGAGTTATCTTAGAAGAAAGATTAAGAAAAGGCAACCCAAGTTTCTAGCATTTGTAGACTTAGAGAAAGCTTTTGACAGTGTTGACTGGAATACTCTCTTTCAAATTCTGAAGGTGGCAGGGGTAAAATACAGGAAGCGAAAGGCTATTTACAATTTGTACAGAAACCAGATGGCAGTTATAAGAGTCGAGGGACGTGAAAGGGAAGCAGTGGTTGGGAAGGGAGTGAGACAGGGTTGTAGCCTCTCCCCGATGCTATTCAATCTGTATATTGAGCAAGCAGTAAAGAAAACAAAAGAAAAATTCGGAGTAGGTATTAAAATCCATGGAGAAGAAATAAAAACTTTGAGGTTTGCCGATGACATTGTAATTCTGTCAGAAACAGCAAAGAACTTGGAAGAGCAATTGAACGGAATGGACAGTGTCTTGAAAGGAGGATATAAGATGAACATCAACAAAAGGAAAACGAGGATAATGGAATGCAGTCGAATTAAGTCGGGGGGATGCTGAGGGAATTAGATTAGGAAATGAGACACTTAAAGTAGTAAAGGAGTTTTGCTATTTGGGGAGCAAAATAACTGATGATGGTCGAAGTAGAGAGGATATAAAATGTAGCCTGGCAGTGGGAATGAAAGCGTTTCTGAAGAAGAGAAATTTGTTAACATCGAGTACAGATTTAAGCGTCAGGAAGGCGTTTCTGAAAGTATTTGTATGGAGTGTAGCCATGTATGGAAGTGAAACATGGACGATAAATAGTTTGGACAAGAAGAGAATAGAAGCTTTCGAAATGTGGTGCTACAGAAGAATTCTGAAGATTAGATGGGTAGAGCACATAACTAATGAGGAGGTATTGAATAGAATTGGGGAGAAGAGGAGTTTGTGGCACAATTTGACAAGAAGAAGGAACCGGTTGGTAGGACATGTTCTGAGGCATCAAGGGATCACAAATTAAGCATTGGAGGGTAGCGTGGAGGGTAAAAATCGTAGAGGGAGACCAAGAGATGAATACACTAAGCAGATTCAGAAGGATGTAGGCTGCGGTAGGTACTGGGAGATGAAGAAGCTTGCACAGGATAGAGTAGCATGGAGAGCTGCATCAAACCAGTCTCAGGACTGAAGACCACAACAAGAACAACAACAAGAAGAAAAATGTGGCGTAGGTTCTTGAAATAACACACGGAGATCACTTCATACTAATATATTCTTACTAGGACACAGTTTACACCATTTAATATTTGCAATTACGTTACGACAGAAACAAATGCTAGCGCGGCAGAATAGCTTGCGTACCTTATTCCAGCTAACACCAGAACGAACAGAACAAAACAGACTAGACAGAAGAATGAGGATTGCATTGTGTTTTATACTGTTACAAAGATAATAATACTTCTTTTAATTACTTACACATTATAATCTCATACAATAAAAATAATGTCTTTTCTGCATCTATCGATCTACACTCCTGGAAATGGAAAAAAGAACACATTGACACCGGTGTGTCAGACCCACCATACTTGCTCCGGACACTGCGAGAGGGCTGTACAGGCAATGATCACACGCACGGCACAGCGGACACACCAGGAACCACGGTGTTGGCCGTCGAATGGCGCTAGCTGCGCAGCATTTGTGCACCGCCGGCGTCAGTGTCAGCCAGTTTGCCGTGGCATACGGAGCTCCATCGCAGTCTTTAACACTGGTAGCATGCCGCGACAGCGTGGACGTGAACCGTATGTGCAGTTGACGGACTTTGAGCGAGGGCGTATAGTGGGCATGCGGGAGGCCGGGTGGACGTACCGCCGAATTGCTCAACACGTGGGGCGTGAGGTGTCCACAGTACATCGATGTTGTCGCCAGTGGTCGGCGGAAGGTGCACGTGCCCGTCGACCTGGGACCGGACCGCAGCGACGCACGGATGCACGCCAAGACCGTAGGATCCTACGCAGTGCCGTAGGGGACCGCACCGCCACTTCCCAGCAAATTAGGGACACTGGGGTATCGGCGAGGACCATTCGCAACCGTCTCCATGAAGCTGGGCTACGGTCCCGCACACCAGTGGTGTACGGCCAGTGTAGGAGATCGCTCCCCACACCATGATGCCGGGTGTTGGCCCTGTGTGCCTCGGTCGTATGCAGTCCTGATTGTGGCGCTCACCTGCACGGCGCCAAACACGCATACGACCATCATTGGCACCGAGGCAGAAGCGACTCTCATCGCTGAAGACGACACGTCTCCATTCGTCCCTCCATTCACGCCTGTCGCGACACCACTGGAGGCGGGCTTCACGATGTTGGGGCATGCTCTGTTGCCTGTGTCTATGTGCCTGTGGTTCTGTCAGTGTGATCATGTGATGTATCTGACCCCAGCAATGTGTCAATAAAGTTTCCCCTTCCTGGGACAATGAATTCACGGTGTTCTTATTTCAATGTCTCAGTGTCGATCCCGATGTTTCTCCGAGATGTCCAACTGCGCCTCGAAATGCACCGAGCTAAAAGTAACGGGAAAAAAAATTTCAGATGCGTTCCCGACTACTGGGCGCGTAATGAACCGCCGTATCGGGCAGATAGCGCTGTTTGCGGGCGGCTGCTCTCTACACGGACTCTCGCCCGTGTTTGCGCTGGACCCACAGCAGGCGAGCAGCGTTTGGCAGCCGAGTCGACGGCGCGCCCTGTCTCTCCGTCTTGGCGAGCAGTCCGTGCAGGCTCTCCCATGCACAGGACCTGCTGCGTGCCAAAAAGAAAATGGTTCAAATGGCTCTGAGCACTATGGGACTTAACATCAGAGGTCATCAGTCCCCTAGAACTTAGAACTACTTAAACCTAACTAACCTAAGGGCATCACACACATCCATGCCCGAGGCAGGATTCGAACCTGCGACCGTAGCGGTCGCGCGGTTCCAGATTGAAGCGCCTTGAACCGCTCGGCCACACCGGCCGGCAATTTTTTTTATTATCAAAAAAGAGCTCAATCTAAGAAACAGTTAAAATTTTTGCAGTGTTGCACAGGGGCTATGTGTTCTATTCGTAACGACAGTGATTCCAATTAGTGTACCAAATTCTTGGTAACATTTTTTATTAATTAGTTTCTTCTCGATCTTTTCAAATCAGTGGTGATTATTTTATGTCGTAGCTGGCGTAAAACAGTATTTGTATGTATTGAACTTTTCTAAAACTTGGAGCCTTAAAATTATTTAATAGAGCATTAAAGTATTCGACTTTTAATTCAATTTTTTTACAGGGAAGTAATATAGACTTTTAATTTTTTTATACTGGATGCTGTAATCTCTCCTGTTGTATTTAATAAATAACGGTTGCTTCCTTTTGTGCGTTCAAACTGCAGGATTTCCTTATATTCCATTTTTAAAAGCAGGTGTTTAAAAATAACCTTAATAATACGGCATATTTGATAATCTGGAATTCATAGATACCCGAGTACGTCTGATTAGCAAGATCCTACTGTATATAAAAGCATAAATCTTCCGTGCAGATTTCAGGAAAATAACTTTTATAGACATGGTCAAACAGTTAAGCAATTTGGTGAAGGAAAAAGGAAGAAGAATTCGAGAAATGTTGGGTCCCAAGTATTGAATTTGGGAATTTAGAAGAAAGAAGGGAGTGTACGAAGACATTGATTATGTAATAGATTCATCGAGGAAGCGGAGGATCACATTTTGTGGGCAGTTACAAATAATGGACAAAAGAAATATTCAACGTCTTTGACAAAAATTGAAAAAACACAGATTCCATGTTTTGTATAAGTTAAGAAGGATCTACAGGGGATGGAAATAACACACAAAGACATAGAAAACAGGCACGAGTGCAGGGAAAAGGTACAAAAGATCAAAGGTTTCCAGAAAGAAACCGAAAAGGAGGGAGGAGAGACATGATCAGAAGCAGGAAGACAACAGCAGAGATGAAGATTTAACAAATACTGGGAAGCCAAACAAAAGGGGAAAGATCTTGCATCTTAAATCATCTGTTTTACCTCGTGCTGAGTTGGCCAAATTCGCGTAGCAATAACAGTTATCAGATTTTGTGAGGAGTGAACGGAAGGTGTGCACGAAGAAGGAATCTTGAATCTTTGAGCAATTAAGAGTGTGTCAGCCTGTGAAATTGCTTTGCACAATAGTGCAGCGATCCGCGTACACTGAGAGAAAGCGCAGGTGCTTTGAGTGAAGTCCGTGGATACTGTCTTCAAAATGGGTTGCGAACAGGGCGAAGCAATGCTTCGTGCTGAACTTTGGTTGCGTGATCGGAAAAAATATAGTAATCTATGAACTATTTTATTTCCGACATTTTGTGTTTCGTGAAGGATTGAAAACATGCGTAAAGTTTTCTGGAAATCGCTTAGTGCTCCCATTCTAAAATACACTCCTGGAAATGGAAAAAAGAACACATTGACACCGGTGTGTCAGACCCACCATACTTGCTCCGGACACTGCGAGAGGGCTGTACAAGCAATGATCACACGCACGGCACAGCGGACACACCAGGAACCGCGGTGTTGGCCGTCGAATGGCGCTAGCTGCGCAGCATTTGTGCACCGCCGGCGTCAGTGTCAGCCAGTTTGCCGTGGCATACGGAGCTCCATCGCAGTCTTTAACACTGGTAGCATGCCGCGACAGCATGGACGTGAACCGTATGTGCAGTTGACGGACTTTGAGCGAGGGCGTATAGTGGGCATGCGGGAGGCCGGGTGGACGTACCGCCGAATTGCTCAACACGTGGGGCGTGAGGTCTCCACAGTACATCGATGTTGTCGCCAGTGGTCGGCGGAAGGTGCACGTGCCCGTCGACCTGGGACCGGACCGCAGCGACGCACGGATGCACGCCAAGACCGTTGGATCCTATGCAGTGCCGTAGGGGACCGCACCGCCACTTCCCAGCAAATTAGGGACACTGTTGCTCCTGGGGTATCGGCGAGGACCATTCGCAACCGTCTCCGTGAAGCTGAGCTACGGTCCCGCACACCGTTAGGCCGTCTTCCGCTCACGCCCCAACATCGTGCAGCCCGCCTCCAGTGGTGTCGCGACAGGCGTGAATGGAGGGACGAATGGAGACGTGTCGTCTTCAGCGATGAGAGTCGCTTCTGCCTCGGTGCCAATGATGGTCGTATGCGTGTTTGGCGCCGTGCAGGTGAGCGCCACAATCGGGACTGCATACGACCGAGGCACACAGGGCCAACACCCGGCATCATGGTGTGGGGAGCGATCTCCTACACTGGCCGTACACCACTGGTGATCGTCGAGGGGACACTGAATAGTGCACGGTACATCCAAACCGTCATCGAACCCATCGTTCTACCATTCCTAGACCGGCAAGGGAACTTGCTGTTCCAACAGGACAATGCACGTCCGCATGTATCCCGTGCCACCCAACGTGCTCTAGAAGGTGTAAGTCAACTACCCTGGCCAGCAAGATCTCCGGATCTGTCCCCCATTGAGCATGTTTGGGACTGGATGAAGCGTCGTCTCACGCGGTCTGCACGTCCGGCACGAACGCTGGTCCAACTGCGGCGCCAGGTGGAAATGGCATGGCAAGCCGTTCCGCAGGACTACATCCAGCATCTCTACGATCGTCTCCATGGGAGAATAGCAGCCTGCATTGCTGCGAAAGGTGGATATACACTGTACTAGTGCCGACATTGTGCGTGCTCTGTTGCCTGTGTCTATGTGCCTGTGGTTCTGTCAGTGTGATCATGTGATGTATCTGACCCCAGGAATGTGTCAATAAAGTTTCCCCTTCCTGGGACAATGAATTCACGGTGTTCTTATTTCAATTTCCAGGAGTGTACTTCATCAAGAGGTGCATTTTCGTTTGAAATTGTGTCATAAAAGTCAGTACACGATACACCATTAAAGTGTGTTTTGACAATGAGCAAGGCCCTCACTGTTTCAACTTTCATTCTGTTTTTTTTTTTTTTTTTCATATGACCACAAAGAGTTCACTTACTAAAACACACGTTCCGCAGCAGCATTTGACCCATGAATTGCCAGACAAAACTCCACCAAATGAATCATGTTTTTCATGTTAATGTTTTTACTTTTGAAATAAGCAAATATTTTACAGCCAGTTTGTAAGGAATTGTGCACCACATGTGCTGAACAGCCAACACCTACTACATTATTCACTGTGTTCTGTTGCACTTTATAGAACAAATTCTTTTTTCCTTTCCTCTGCTTACCACCAAAATTAGTGTTGTCTGCAGAAGCTGCAATCACCTTTCCCTCAAGATCATATTTCTTTAATACCTCCAGCACATAATTCTGAAGTAAATCTGAAGTTTCTTCAGCCAAATTAACCAATTCGAGCACTTTCGCCGTGATGCCATTTTCAGGGTGAAAATACCTGATAAGGAGAGGAACCAACTTCAGATGATTCGATGTATCAATCATTACAGAAATGAATCGAGCACTTTTCAGTTCATTTAAAACCTGCTGAGCTGCATACGGTGCAATAACATTTGAAACGATTGCATTACATTTTGTGTGTCCACATATGAATTTAGGATTGAAAAGTTTTTTAACAACTGCTGTAGTACAGTCCATTGACTTAAAGCTACGGTTATGCATTGCACTGTGCTATGCAAACGTAGCTTCTTCTGCTGCCAACTGCCTATCCATTTCTGTTACTGATTTTAAGTTTACATAGTAGTCACTCACACATTTATTTGCTCTTTTCGTTTGATCACTCATGCGATGTTTCTTCGTCTTAATGTGATTCACAATGTCAGACCTTCCACCATGACCAATAGCAAATTTTGATCTGCACAACGTACATTCTACAGTTTCTCCACTACCAGTGATAAAAGGAAACTCGCTTTTTATATTGCTGTTAAAATTACACTTTCGTTTTGGCATAATGAAACATTGATTGCACAGTGCAAAACATTAACGGTGTGGTGACGAAAGCCAGAGAGCAAGTGTTAGTGGTGTAGAGAATCTCTGGACCGAAAGGACGGATTCAGTGGATCGATTTAGAAAAGAAGAAATTTCGTTGTTCTTCGTAACCTATTGTTGTTGTTGTTGTGGTCTTCAGTCCTGAGACTGGTTTGATGCAGCTCTCCATGCTACTCTATCCTCTGCAAGCTTCTTCATCTCCCAGTACCTACTGCAACCTACGTCCTTCTGAACCTGCTTAGTGTATTCATCTCTTGGTCTCCCTCTACGATTTTTACCCTCCACACTGCCCTCCAATGGTAAATTTGTGATCCCTTGATGTCTCAGAACATGTCCTACCAACCGATCCCTTCTTCTAGTCAAGTTGTGCCACCAACTCCTCCCCAATTCTATTCAATACCTCCTCATTTGTTATGTGATCTACCCATCTAATCTTCAGCATTCTTCTGTAGCACCACATTTCGAAAGCTTCTATTCTCTTCTTGTCCAAACTATTTATCGTCCATGTTTCACTTCCATACATGGCTACACTCCATACAAATACTTTCAGAAACGCCTTCCTGACACTTAAATCTATACTCGATGTTAACAAATGTCTCTTCTTCAGAAACGCTTTTCTTGCCATTGCCAGTCTACATTTTACATCCTCTCTACATCGATCATTAATTTTCAGTTAGGCTGAACTTAACAAATCCATTGTCCTACGGACTTAGCAGACACGCGCTTAGCCGGAGATCTTACCACTTCAGACGCTCGCCACGGACAGACTGACCTGCGCTACTACCGAGCGTGCTTCCTGAGGGGTGGCTCACAAATACAAACGGAAGTGGCCAGAGGGGCAGCTTCCTATACCAACATGACAACGGACGGACAGGACCATACTAAGGATAGAAACCTCTTTGCTTTTAGACAGCGTAGCTACCTGTTCCGACGTTGGTCCTACTGTTCTCTAGCAGACAGGCTTGTCTGCTACCATCCAGCATGCAACTAGAAATACATTTGCTCATTCATCCTCTCACACAGAAGGGAAGGGGGATGACAGTATCTTATCATATACAGTATATAAAAGAAAGCGGATGTAGGTTCCGTATGAGACTGTGTGACATGAATTACATATAAACTGTGTTTTAAAGTGTAGTAGTGTGACAGATCGTTCTTGTTTATCTGTAAAAGTAACGCGTTCCACTGCTCAGTCTCCTCCCAGATAGTCAGAAACGCCACAGTAAATTTAGAAGAGGAATTTATGCCGTAATGACAACAGATTTAAGAAATTAAACATGAAAGGAATCCAACAGAGACCTTTCACTGGGTTTCCATCTGAGCTGTTGATATTCATACAAGTGGTTCTCTTTTCTCCAAAGGTCTCTTTAATTTTCCTGTAGGCAATATCTATCTTACCCCTAGTGAGACAAGCCTCTACATCCTTACATTTGTCCTCTACCCATCTCTGCTTAGCCATTTTGCACTTTCTGTCGATCTCATTTTTGAGACGTTTGTATTCCTTTTTGCCTGCTTCATTTAGTGCATTTTTATATTTTCTCCTTTCATCAGTTAAATTCAATATTTCTTCTGTTACCCAAGGATTTCTACTAGCCCTTGTCTTTTTACCTACTTGATCCTCTGCTGCCTTCACTACTTCATCCTTCAGGGCTACCCATTCTTCTTCTACTGTATTTCTTTCCCCCATTTGTGACAATTGTTCCATTATGCTCTCCCTGAAACTCTGTACAACCTCTGGTTTAATCAGTTTGTCCAGATCCCATCTCCTTAAATTCCCACCTTTTTGCAGTTTCTTCAGTTTTAATCTACAGCTCATAACCAATAGATTGTGGTCAGAGTCCACATCTGCCCCTGGCAATGTCTTACGATTAAATACCTGGTTCTTAAATCTCTGTCTTACCATTATATAATTTATCTGATACCTTCTAGTATTTCCAGGATTCTTCCATGTGTACAGCCTTCTTTTATGATTCTTGAACCAAGTGTTAGCTATGATTAAGTTATGCTGTGTGCAAAATTCTAACAGACGGCTTCCTCTTTCATTTCTTTCCCCCAATCCATATTCACCTACTATGTTTCCTTCTCTCCCTTTTCCTACTCTCGAATTCCAGTCACCCATGACTATTAAATTTTCGTCTCCCTTCACTACCTGACTAATTTCTTTTATCTCATCATACATCGTAACCTATAGTGCGTTTAAAATTACTTGCTATTTTTGACAGTTCGGTACATGTTTGCGGTATGCTGAAAGTCATCACACGCTTCCTAGCGTAAATAATTGCGCAATTAATAGCAAGTCAATAATCAGTAGCGTAAAATACTCTAGCCAAGCGAAAACATAAAAAAAGGGGACATTTTGGTAAAAAACGGGACTGTCCCGGGAAAAACGGGACGAATGGACACCCTAACACTGGTTCACAGGAACGGATAGAGTTGGCAATCACAGCTCTCGTCGTATGATTTAGCGGCTCACTGCGTGCTAGCCAGCTAGCAGGCTGCAGCACGCCACGTCACGCACTGCGTAGCGTGGGAACAAAACCACCTGCGTGCCTTCAGACACGGCGTCCGCGCTGGCTCAATACAGCCACTAAGACTGATCTACCTACTGCTACGTCACAGTGGGCGGACTGAAATGTGAAACGTACGCAGAAACGCCAGCTTTTGGGCGATAAAAAAGAAGAAGAAAAAAAAAGCAGTGAAACTTCATGGCCATCGCGGTGAACGCGCATTGGAAGCGTGTATTCGTCATCGGCATACTGGCGGATCACCCGGCGTGATGGTATGCGGTGCCATTGGTTACACGTCTCGGTCACCTCTTGTTCGTATTGACGGCACTTTGAACAGTGGACGTTACATTTCAGATGTGTTACGACCCGTGGCTCTACCCTTCATTCGATCCTTGCGAAACCCTACATTTCAGCAGGATAATGTACAACCGCATGTTGAAGATCCTGTACGGGCCTTTCTGGATACAGAAAATGTTCGACTGCTGCCCTGGCCAGCACATTCTCCAGATCTCTCACCAACTGAAAACGTCTGGTCAATGGTGGTTGAGCAACTGGCTCGTCACAATACGCCAGTCACTACTCTTGATGAACTGTGGTATCGTGTTGAAGCTGCATGGGCAGCTGTACCTGTACACGCCATCCGAGATCTGTTTGACTCAATGCCCAGGCGTATCACGGCCGTTATTACGGCCAGAGGTGGTTGTTCTAGGTAGTAATTTCTCAGGATCTGTGCACCCAAATTGCGTTATTATTTAATGACGTCTCGGTTCTAGTATAATATAATTTTTCAATGAATACCCGTTTATCATCTGCATTTCTTCTTGGTGTAGCAATTTTAATGGCCAGTAGTGTACATTATTACATCCATATGCAAGTAATGACAGTGAGACTTCTATACTTCAGATCTTGGACGCCTTTTTACGGCCGGCCGCTGTGGCCGTGCGGTTCTAGGCGCTTCAGTCTAGAGCCGCGCGACCGCTACGGTCGCAGGTTCGAATCCTGCCTCGGGCATGGATGTGTGTCATGTCCTTAGGATAGTTAGGCTTAAGTAGTTCTAACTTCTAGGGGACTGATGACCACAGATGTTAAGTCCCATAGTGCTCAGAGCCATTTGAACCAACGCTTTTTACGAGGAGCGCAATGGGATCACACCTGTGGAGATTATCCCTTTCTAAATTTTTGTAACAGATCGTACAGATACGGCAGGATACTAGGTAGCGAGAAGATAACCTTGTTTTACTTTCCTTCTTAATCACATGATTTTGTGATATTCGTTGCTTCGTTATTCACTACCCTCTGTCCTTTCTTGCGGTCTGAAAACATCTCGGAGGCTTATGATACAATTCCAGCGGCCAATAGCTCACCAGTTACTGAAGTACGCATTTTCCTTGATAGAAGAAAAACAGAACAAAACTATACAGATATAAATAACAGAAAAGTATAATGTACTAACGAAGAAAGCTTGGAGCGTTTAAATGGCGAAAAACGAAACACTAAGCAAAGGCAATAAAATTTAGTACACAGTAAGGCAAAATTTATCGTATGGGCAATACTACCACTCCTCATATGCGTCGTTCCGATCTGAGCATATGGCCGGACTACTTTTCCGCTCCCCGCCTTAAATTTCCCACGGCGCTAGCGAGGCACGCGCGACGCACGGCGGGAGAAACTGTGTGACGCAACCACAACGCCGCGGGCGTCGCGTTCCAGTCGCGTCGCGTCGCGTCGCAATTTGCGCGGTCCAATTTGAACCTGTGATGTTACAAAAACGCGCGCTGTGCTGCGTCGCGCCACACGCGCTATACGCGTCTCATAGGCTAGGCGCGTTCTTGTAAGGCTAGGCGCAAATTGAGAAGCGTATAGCACGTGTGACGTGGCACGACACTACAGCGCGACACGCACGTTCCGCACGGGTCGCCCGGGTGCAGCGCAAATTGGGACGCGTACATCGTACTTCGCACGCGCCGACTGGCGACGCTCTGCGCTGACTGAACCGAAGTGCGCGCAACCTCTTATCTTTCTCAAACGATTTTACAGAAACTATTCTCTGAAAACATATGACTTTTGCCTTACTTGTACCGTTATATGTCAGCTTCGTGCCCATCACCTCGATCATGACCATTCTTATTGTGATGTACATATTTTAGTAAGACACTACGCAAAATTCAAAAAGTTTGCAACGAAAATTAGGGGTCGCTATGATTTTGCGTTTGGTGCGTATTACACCATATGTTGCTGCGTATGAAATTTAGCTAACATGCTGAACTTTTGTTTAGACTTGGGAGGAGATCCCTATCTGCCTCCGATCTCGAGAAAATGGATCCCATGTAGCGCGCTCACTTCCGATCTCACGCCCGCGAGAATGAAATACTCGCAACATCTCTCGTATCCCCTAAACCGCTCGAGACATCGAAACGAAAGTTTGGCGAATGATAGCACACGAGGAGGAGAGACTTTTGGCAATTGTTAAACACACGGAACTTTCTTATCTACGGCGATATATCACTACTTATACTTCTTTTTTTATTCATGTCACTCCAGTGACTGTAATTTTTTAAGAGTTATCAACAGCTAGCGAAACAAGAGCTTCCTAGTATGAAAATAAACATGAAATTTCTTCCTTTATGTTACTACAAACCGATACTATGAGGTTTTTCGTAAGCTATTCAGATCTGTAATTGTAAATTACTTGTTTAATGAGGCCCTACGTATCGGAATTCTGTCTCAATAGCTGCTGTGAGATGAGTTTGGCAAATTACATTGTGACAAAGAAAGTACAATTAAACCGGTCATCAAGAGAAATGTGGCCTTTACTCATAAATGGTGATGCTTCTTCGAATGAGAAAAGGTTAACAACTCACACAAAAACAGATTGGCAATTCTGTTGGAATTTTGGTGGAATCCCCGTAACCCATCGTATTTTTAACACTGAGCGACTGGAATGGAAACTTACCGAAGGATTTTATTCTCTTGATCTGAGCAGTATTAAAATACTGACGAGCGTTCCTTCAGGCGGAATGATAGGCACATGCCAGATACCGTTTACTCACCTAGGGCTTGCCAAACTGACAATGTGTGATCGGGAATAAAATAGTTGTTATTGAGAAAAATAAACAATTGATCTGTCGCACAACACAATGGTCAGTGTATTGTCAGCAGCGAAGGATAATGCGCGCGACAGGAATGCACAAGCTAGCCATGTGTGCCTTGTGAGATGGAGTTCGAAAAACATTGTCATGAAAG